>NC_138372.1:122702911-122750876 GCF_054177405.1 Leptonychotes weddellii | reverse complement strand
GCCTGGGTGGCTCAGTCGTTAAGCATCTGCCTTCGGCTCAGGTCATGATCCCGGGGTCCTGGGATCAAGCCCCGCGTCGGGCTCCCTGCTCGGCGGGAAGCCTGCTTCTCCCTCTCCCACTCCCCCTGCTTGTGTTCCCTCTCCCACTCCCCCTGCTTGTGTTCCCTCTCCCACTCCCCCTGCTTGTGTTCCCTCTCTCGCTGTGTATCTCTCTGTCAAATAAATAAATAAAATAAATAATAAAAATAAAATAAAATAAAATAAAATGGTGGCAATGATAGCATCTATCTCTTAGAATTAAATGAGGTAAACTTTCGTAACAGCACTTGGCATATGGTAAGTGCTCAATTGATGTTAGTTACCGTCATTAACGCCTAAATGACACTGTGACCACCTTAATAAAAGTGAACTAAATATTCAGGGCAACCTAGTATCCATGAAGGATGCAGAAAAATGCCTGAGATCACCAAGATCCTCACCAGCTGGCAGGGAGGAGGGTGCTCCCTAGAATGGTATGCTGAGTTATACTCAAGATGATGGGAAGTTGTTACCTTTTTTAAAAAAATATTTATTTATTTATTTTGGAGGAAGAGAGAGAGAGAGAGTGCAAGGTAGAGGGGCAGAGGAAGAAGGAGTGGAAGAGAATCTGAAGCAGAGTCCCCGCTGAGCACCCAGTCCAACGCAGGGCCCGATCCCACGACCATGAGATCATGACCTGAGCCAAAATCAAGTCAGACGCTTAACTGACTGAGTCATCCAGGCACCCCAAATTGTTACTTTTCTCTTTTTTTAAGATTTAGTTAGTTAGTTGAGAGAAAGAGAGCACAAGTGGAAGAGAGGGGGAGAGGGAAAAGTAGGCTCCCTGCTGAGCAAGGAGCCCGATGCAGGGCTCGATCCGAGGACCCTGGGATCATGACCTGAGCCGAAGACAGACGCTTAACGACTGAGCCACCCAGGCGCCCAAGTTGTTCCTTTCTAACGAAGGCGGAGAAAATGTGTTGGGATGACAGAAAATATGGGTGGGTTAGTTTTCATTTTAATGTAACTTTCTCCCGTTTACAGAATTCTATGAAGGTGATGTTCAAATGCCTGTGGAAGAACTGCGGGAAGGTGCTGAGCACTGCGGCGGGGATCCAGAAACACATACGGACCATCCATCTTGGGTAAGGCAACCCTCCCTTCAGGCGTGGTGTGGCCTCCAGGAGCTCAATCTCGGGCCACCTGCACTCAGGAATTACACACCACACTAAGTCTGAACACAGGAATAGAGACTGGGCTTGCTTGGTCTTTGTAATCCCTGTGGAGATGGCCACTCAGATCACACAGACCAATCGGGCACAGTGGAAAGAATGTGGATTTAACCTTGCAAAGCCTCCCCAATTTGCTTACTAAGTGACCTTAGGCAATCCACTGCTCTGAGCCTCAGTACCCTCTGAAAATGAGGCTAATAGTAATATCAGCCCAGCAGGGTCATGTGTAAGGGTCAAAAATAAAATGTATGTGAGAATGTCTGTATTTGAAAAATATAGAACACTAGGGTAGGGTGGGTTCCTTGGACCCCCTGAAATTTTCTGTCAGATTAAATGTGCATTTTTTCCCAATAAGGAGTATTTGTGACTTTGAGCCTCAGAAGCATGTATATAGCCTCAAAAGGGCTTAAGAACCACTGTGTCTATCAGTGCTGTGGTTTCTACTCTTATGATAGCTGGTGACTTGGCTCCATCATTTTTTGTTGCTCCAATAAGCCCTTTATCTATACGCTCTATGCTTTTCCTTGTGTTATATAAAAACCGTCCTAAGGAAAAAGAACACAGAGTTTCCAGCAGCAGTGACTAGGGGTCCTACCAGAGGGGTGGTGGAGGTTCAGCAGTCTTGTCCTTTAGTCCCTGGGTCTTTCCTGCCCAGGGACGTCAGACACAGAAGGACCTTGGGAGGCTGTATGTCATAACCAGTATGTATAAGGCAAATCCAAATGCATGACCAAGTCCCCAGACGCTTGGACAAAGGAGTCCTTTCAACAAGATGAGCGTCGAGACATAAACACTATAGTCACGCTGCCCAGCAAGGGACAAATTTAGGAAATGCATCATCCATACAAAAGTGGTATAAAAAAGAAAATAAAAATGGGTTCTAAGGTGATTCTGCTGATCTGTGCAGGTGGGCTCCCTCAAGGACTGTGGAGAGAAGCAGGGATCTAGCGCGCTTACCCATAGTGCCGAGGTTTCGGGACACAGCCAGAACCTTCCAGAGTATAGCACACAGAAGGTTACGGAGTGTTGTGGGTGTGGTGCCGCAAGACTGGGCTTCTGCTCCCCTCACGAGAGGGGCTGTCTACCTTCACCCTCCAAGAAATACCACACCCAAACACTGCAGGGCAGAACACCCTCATTCCTGTTCCTGAAGGCTCCAGGGAAGGAAATCCTGCAGTGTCTCCCCTCAAACCTCATTGTCAGGACAACTCATAATGCAAATAGCTCAGAGTTATTTAAAGGTTTAGAAAAAAAACTTCCCAAAGCTATAATCAGGAGCTAGGGTATTTGTTTTCAAGTCCATCTGCCCAGAAAACTGAACCCTACTCAGTACGTCGAAGAAGGGCATGCTGCACATATGTATTTATAGACCGTTTATAAGTGGCATCTCACGATTTTCCTTTGAGCTCCCGCGCTGCTCTCATGGTGGGTAAAATTCAAAATGCAGCCACTACTATTCGCTTCCCTAGGATTCCCTTTTTACACTGTGCTCTTAAAATTGCCTTGGTGAATTAGGATTCACAGCCCTGCCAGCCACTGCCCAGGGACGGGCCTGGGTTAGCAGAACTCCGAGGCCAGTCTGTGTGTATATGAAGCCTGAGGCCTGAGCTCTCACAGACTGGGAGGGGGAAATCACCTTTGCTTTAATCCATGAGCTCAATTATGTGATGTAGGACGATGGAACATTTTAATGAATGTTGGCTGGTGGGGAGAGAAGGGGAACATACCAAAGCCAGAATATATAATATATATCGCATCTGATATAGCTGCAAGAGCATAAAAAATACACTGTTTTTCTCTTAAATCTCACTCCACTCTTGTACAGCAGAGGCTGATCCTGATTTATCCCCATCTGGGACACACAGTTTCCCCGAGGCCTGTGTGTCTATTAGTAGCCCTCAGCAGCCAGTAACAACTCGGCCTGCCCTTTACTGGAAAGGAAGTGGGGACAGGAATAGAACAGGCGCACATTCCTGGGCCCACTCTCTGGGGTCTTTAATGGTATGCTTGTCAGAAAGCCAAGCCCCGCCAGACCTGGTACAGTCCAGAGACACCTCCCCAGACGCCTCGGCCTGAGAGCTCAGGGGAAATGGGACAAGGTTGGGAGAAGCCGCAGATTTGACCAGACAGAAAGGCTGAGTAGAAGGGGAGATTTTTATTTTAGATTCTATATAGGGCTTGGAAGTTGGGGCCGGGGGGGGGGGGGCAGTTTATTCCAAGTGAGTGATCTACTACTGCTGGATATGTTCATGAAATTTGGGGACACCTCATGGGAGGGAGATGTACAGAGGCCATCCTATAAAACCAGGTTGCTAGATGTGTGCCAATTCTCTAGAAATTAACAAATTGAATAAATCTTTTCTAAGGTGATGGACAGGGGCGCCTGGGTGGTTCAGTCCGTTAAGCGTCTGCTTTCGGCTCAGGTCATGATCTCAGGGTCCTGGGATCCAGCCCGCCCCCCTCCTTGGGCTCCCTGCTCAGCGGGGAGTCTGCTTCTCCATCTACCTCTGCCCCTCCCCACCAGCTCATGCTCTCTCTCTCTCTCCCTCAAATAAATAAATAAAATCTTAGAAAAAAATAAAACAGAATTAAGAAAAAGTCATCTGACTAAAGTAAGAAAAAAAATTTAAAAAATAAAGTGATGAACAGTTATTTTATTTTACTCAAAACTTTCTGTGGAAAAGTACAATTGCCCATGTCTCAGGGAGAACTTTGAAAGCACCAAGAAGATATTTCTCTGGGTGATAGTAAAAATTGAGGCCTTCTAACTTCAACTTTAGTTTAATTTCAATAAACAGTGCTTACGATGTGTGAAGCACACTTCTACACCCTGTATGTTTATTAGCTTAATCTTCACAAAAAGCAGGCACTATGATTATCCCCATTTCATCAGTGACAAGCCCGAAGCACTGGGCCATGGAGGCTGCCTCAATCTCACACACAGCTGGAGGGTGTCAGGATTTGAACCCGGGAAATCTGACTAATGCTCATAATCACCATGCTACAAGGACCTCAGCTTCATCCATTCAACATTTACTAGGCACCTACTGTGTGCCAGATACATCCATATGTGTGGAGTGACACAGAACAAACAAGACGTAGTCCTAGAGAATCACAGTCTTAGGGAGGTGACAAGGGTTTAAAAAAAACTACAAAAATGTGCCAAATAATTAAGGAAAGTGAATTAAATAGAATGAATACACTTCAAAGGGAGCCTAGAGGCATAGAGGATCTAGCAGTGAGGAGTTACATTGTGAATCCTAACCTTCAAAATGCATCCCAAATTTGACTTCTGGTCACTTCCATCGCCAGCCCCTCTCGCCCAGACACTGCCAACACTCATCTGGATGATCAGTAGCAACAGCCTCCTTGCTGGCCTCCCGCTCTTGCTCCTGCCCTCTGTCCTCTGTTCTCCAGACACTAGCCAGAGTGGTCCTTCTAAAAAGTACCTTAGATGCCTCACAAGCCCCCGGCTTCCATCACACTGAGAATAACATGCAGAGCCATTCCGTGGACTACAAAGCCCTGCGCCATCTTGCCTCTGTCTCTGTTCACTCCTGGTGCCCTGAGCACCAGCCACGGGCCTCTCTGCCCTTGGTGGAAAACACCGATACTTCCCACCCCAGAGCTGTGTGCTGCTCTTCACTGCGTGATTTTCCCACGCATCCTGGTGCAGGTTTTTCCCTCACGTCACTCAGGCCCCTGCTCACGTGCCACCTCTTCAGAGAGACTTCCTCTGAACACTCTTTAAAATAAATGCCTTCCCAATGAAGCGGGGGAAATCGGAGGGGTAGACGAACCATGAGAGACGATGGACTCTGAAAAACAAACTGAGGGTTCTAGAGGGGAGGGGGGTGGGGGGATGGGTTAGCCTGGTGGGTGTTACGCACAAACAATGAAGCATGGAACACTTCATCTAAAACTAATGATGTAATGTATGGGGATTAACATAAGAATAAAAAAAATAAAATAAAATAAAATAAATGCCTTCCCTTCAATTACCCTGCTAAAGGACACTAAATCTGCTTAATTTTTCTCTCTGGGATTTATCACCACCTGATATATTAAATATGCTTTTCTTTATGGGTTCCTTGTCTGCCTCCCCCACTAGAATATAAGTTCCATCAGGTCATACATAGTCTGTGCTTTGTGCACCATGATATCAGGAGACCTTAGAAAAGTGCCTGGACATCATAGATTCTCAATAAATTGTTGTTGAATAATTGATTGATTGGATAAATTGCTTTTAAGAGGTCAAGGAAGGCTTCCCTGGAAGTGGACAGTTGAGTGTTGCTGGGCAAGTCAGAGTTTGCCAGACAGACAAGACCAAGGAAAAGCATTCCAGACAGAGGGAAGAGCAAGTGCAAGATTTCAAGGCAAGAAAGCAGACTGGGTTCCCGTAATCGTTTTGCCCTCTTTTGCCCTAGGCGTGTTGGGGACTCCGACTACAGTGATGGAGAAGAGGACTTTTACTACACTGAGATCAAGCTCAACACAGACTCAGTGGCAGATGGGCTGAGCAGCCTGGCCCCAGTGTCACCGTCTCAGTCCCTGGCTTCGCCTCCCACTTTCCCCATCCCAGATTCAAGCCGAACAGAGACTCCTTGTGCCAAAACTGAGACTAAACTGATGACACCCTTGAGCCGCTCAGCTCCCACCACCCTCTACCTCGTGCACACCGACCATGCTTACCAGGTGACTGGCGAAGGACCGTGAGAGTAGTCACTTTGACCCCCGACCAAAAGCAGTCGCATTCTGCCGTGCGAGGAGAGGGTAACCCAGTGGAAAAACAGCATCACACAAGTAGCCCGATAGCTGAGTTCATTTTTTCTTTTTCTCCTTTTAAAGCCCAGATCTCACACCGAAGGGACCTTGTGGGCTCTTGGATTCCCCGATATTGACTGAAGATCCAATCCCTTAGAGGTTGTCATAGGATTAAAATCCTTCATATCATAAAGATCTCAGAAGGGTGACTGGCACACGATATAAGTATCTGTTAAATAAAAAATAAAATAAATGAGAAGGTGAGCACTATAAAGCTTTGGCACAATGACATAATCACCCTGCGCTCCAAATCTGGGACTTCATGCCCTGCCTCCTGAATCGGTAACTAATCCTCACAGATCAGAGAGGCGATTATCAGTGTTCCCCAAATCAACAGCGTCAGCATCACCTGGGAACTTGTTAGAAATGTAAATTCTTGGGACTGCCCCAGACCTGCCGGGCAGAAGCAGATCTGCTTCACTGGAAAGTCTGATAAGACCTTACACACAAAGCCTGCAAATAGGACTTGGCTAAAGCTCCTTTGTCCCCCCAACAATTATTAACTCATTTAAACATTGATTTGTTTTAATGACATTTCAAAACATTCAAATTTTAAGAGAACATTTTTTTCCATAATTCTCAACTACTTGGTGCAACTTTAAAAAAAAAATCTTCTGTCCATATTTGTAATTGTGTTCTCCCACCCTGGTTTTATAAACACTTTCATATAACTGAATAGTTTTCGGTTACATCGAAGCACCGAAGTGTTTTAATCATTCTCGTATTGTTGGGTATCTACTCTTTAGTCTCTCCAGTTTTTTCCACTATCATTAATAACTCTACTATGAACACCTCTGTGCCAGCAGCTTTTTTTTTCCCCTTTGAATTCCCAGAAGAGTAATTATTGAGTCAGAGGATATAACATGAACAGCTTATGGTTATTGCTATGTATTACCAAAATATTTCCCAGCGATGCCAGTTATCAAACCACCTTCACTAGCAGCTACATCTATAATTAGATGTAGAAACCTGTAGAAGAAACATCCAGCCACTGATTTAGTAGACTTACACTCAAGAGCCATGGAATAGAGCTAATAATTAAATTAGCTGAGGCAATAAATTTCATTCCTGATTCTTGTTATGTTGGTCAAAAAGAATAATTAGTTTCTTCATTCTAGTTTGTCAGTGTTGCATTTAGAAACACTGGTTCGAAATCATGGGCGTGAACCCATCCCAACTATGGTGCTCACCTGTATGAGAGTTGGAACATGCAGTAGGTGATCTAAAAGGTCCTTCCCAAACCATGTATTCATAATATTGGGATTGTTCTATTTATAGACATTATAAATATTCAGCATCAAAAATGTTAAAAACACAAGCAAATGAAGAAAATTCAAAAAGCCCCTTGGTTAATATTTTTTGTATGTCCTTCAAGACTTTGTTCTATGGATGTTTACTCATTTTTTTAAAAAAAGGGAATTTATTGTAACACTGTTTTTCTTGTGCTTTGTTTTGGCCACTTAATATATCATGAACATTTTCCCATACCAATCAGCATTCTTCGACAACATCAGGCTCTGTGGATAGATCATGATTTATTTACCCACTTCCCTATTATTGGACATTTGCATTTCCGGTTTTTTGTACCTAATACATAGTTCTGCAATGAACATCCTGTACCCATTTCCTTAGAATGAATTCTAGAAGTGGCATAGCTAATACACAAAATACTAAGAATTTTGATATATATATCGCCAAACTGCTGTCCCCAAATGCTGTACCAATTTACCCCCCTGGCATCCCTATATAGGATTGTTTCTTTCCCAGTTTGACAGTGAAGCATTGTGTTTTACACATAAATATGTCCTAAAATAGGTATATGTATATATAATAAATTTATTTTCAGAAACCATCAAAAACCTCCTGCTTTTATTCCTTAGATAGCTTGCTGAGATACATAAAAAGTTTATTTCTAGCTACTCTCTTGGACTATGTTTAATCTACTCCTGTTGGATAATTCGTCTAAATTATTAATCCAGCTGAAACCACTTTCAGGGCCCTACTTAGGCAATGACAGCTTAGGACTGCGAGGAGAAATGTTGTTTCATAACAATGTTCTCTGTTTTCTGTGGAACAGGCCACGCCCCCCGTGACCATTCCAGGATCGGCCAAGTTCACCCCCAACGGTAGCAGCTTCAGCATTTCTTGGCAGTCTCCTCCGGTTACCTTCACGGGCATTCCAGTAAGTAGAAAAACAAATAGCCAGAAATCTGGTCAACCCTGCACATAAATTTAGAGAACAAATTATAAAAACATGCAAGAAAAAGACAAAACTCAGAATGCCGGAAGTACTTTATTCCTTCAGTGATACTTGTAAACTCCCCAGCACGTATTTCACGATCCAGCCTAGCCCAGCTTGTCTGTGGAAAAAGGTGTTACGACGGGCATTTGAGAAAAGTAGGAGACTCTAGGAGAGTTGCAGCTGCTGATAAACAACTTGTTAGAAATGTATGGAGATTTTTTGTGTCTGTGGTGTATTTGTATGTTTCCAAAAGGCTTGATAGAATTAATAGCTGAACTCAGATGCTGAACAAAAAGAAAAAGACAAATGATATTTATCGTTATGAATAACTTTATAAAATTTATGACTTTGAAATTATTGTTTCTGGGTATGTCATTTTGAAAGGTTCAAAAAAACCCATAAATTGAAATCATTTTTTTTTTCTTCCAAAGCTTGAGTAATCCATGCTGATAGGTATTCCCGAAAATAAGAGTGCTGAACTATGCAATCAGGTTTAAATGGTATATAAGAATTGATTTGACATAGTAAATGATTGCTGTCTGATAAATCGCCTTGAATTAACTTGATTCCTAACCATTCGTTTAAAAATATATTGGGTCTTTTGTAGCTTATCACAGAATATCCACAGACCTACACACTGTTGATGCCCACAGTGGTTTATAACTCCTGATAAGGTTCACAAAGTGGCTTATGATAACAGACATTAACCTTATTTTCTCCTCTCCACCCCTCTCCCCAAGGACCTCACAAAAGCTTCTTATTGTCAACCACTGGCAACTTCCAGAGGTTTCCAGAAAACACTAAGCCTCCTACAGTGCTGATAAAAATGAAAGCGGCTCAATCAATTATGCTTGCCCGGTCGATGAATATTTATTAAATTCCCTAGGAGAATAGCCAGCAATGAAAAGCATCCTGCTGGCGGCGACTTGGGAATTTGTAGCTTCCGGAAAATACTCCTGGAATTTGATTTTTAAATAATCGAGGATCTGGAGTAATTTTGAAAGTCACCTCCTTCATCAAATAGTAGTAACAGCTGGCTACTCTGAAAGTGCAAGAATGCAAGGAGGGATCTTGTTAGTAGACTTTAGAAGAGAGCACGTAGGTAACAGTTTTGCTCTCTGGCAAGAACAATGATCAGCTGAGGAGGGTGTCAGAGGTTAACCATCAGTCCTCTGGGGGACTTTTTTTTTTTTAATAAGATTTTATTTCTTTACATAAAGTATCTTTTATTCTACATGTGCTATCTTCAGCTTGGGGGACTTTTATTTTTTTATTTATTTTGGTAGACCTGAAAAGATGAAAAGACCCGGAGTGGCTCTCAATATCACGTTTGAGACAAGCCCCCTAACCTAGAAAGGCAGCTACAATTACAGAATTATAGAGACCCACTATTCTGAATCCTGTTAATTCCTGTCTTTGATTTGAGAATGTTCGAGAGCATACACCATATGGCTCACCTGGGGTACAAACACGTGTAGCATGTGGCTGGAACAGCCCAGTTCGCACTTTTTTTCAGATTACCCCTGTGACCAACCAAAATGGAATTTCTTTCCCTTTGCTTTATTAATTAAATCATCTCCTTCTGAAGTGCAGAGAAATTACTGAGTGGTGTGTGACTAGCTACATGTCCTCTAAAGTTCCTAAATATTTTACCCAGTAAGATACCAGCCAGGATACCTTCTATTGTTGGTTTCCCAGTAGCAAGATTTTAACACTCTTCTCTGCCGTGGACACCGTGTGTATCTCTACCCTCATCTCAATGCCCTAGATTGCTCGACGTCCCTAATTTCATTGGTTACCTGGGACAGTCTAGACCAGAGCTTTGACAGAAAGTGTACAGAGTGGCTGTGTTAACTAGGTATCCCACTGAAATCCTACTTTCACTTCTAATGTCTTCTTTCACCACAAAATTCTCATCTATCTGGTTGTGTCATGTTTCAGCCAACACTTCAGACTGTTTTAGCAGCCATTCCTATTTCAAACTAAAGAGGAGGGGAGGGGATGCTATTTTCCCAGGCTTTGTTTTACCCTAGAGAGAAGGCTCACTATTAAAAATGTTCTTTATGTTATATACTGTCTAGCAAGGCTTAAAAAAACGTGGGTGCTTACTGTTTGCCTCCTTCTAGTGGGGGCTGGATCTTACAACACCACCCCACAAAAACACAGGACTGGTGCGTGTCCACTGACTAGGGGCTAGCGACTGTTCCCGAATTCTCCAGGAATGCTGTCCCCGCCCCTAGGAGACGGGGAGCCAGGTGGAATCTAAGAGCATATGAATTCCTACCTTCTAAACTAGTATAATAGGGTTTTCGGGCAGAAGCTCTAAACGTTTTAAATTCTAATGAATTCGTATCAGTGATGGCCTCAACTACATCCAAACGGAAAAACAAGGCAGTTCCCCTTTTATAAAATGCTCTTTAAAGAACACGTTTTTCTTTGTACTCCAGAACAAATACCAGGAGGTTGTCAACCCCATTTAAGGTTTGCTTCCCCCCACACACACACGTCTTGGATACCGGGTATTGAGGAGGGGATGCTTTTATATGCTTCCTAGAGAAGGAAATACTCTCCTTCTGAGAAATCCCAAGGTTTGCAGGATTTTATTTATTCATTTGCCTACACAAGATTTCCTGAACATCAGGCTTTAATAAGTTCCCTGGGTAAGACGTCTTCCCGGAGGTGTGGAGTGGAGAAGGCTATTCTGCCTAGCTGCAAATGTAACTAGAAGTACAGTCTTTTCTAGCTGAAGGCCGTAGACATAAGGGCAGGGAGAAGACCCTCATTAATTCCAGCATTCTTTGAGCTGTTTTTCCCGAATGACCGCGCCTTTTCTTCTAATTATCTGCATTCTTTTCTCTGTCTTTTCATGACAGAAAGCTGAGAGTTCTTGACCCCATATGAGTCTGCCCATACTGCCATAACAGAATACCATAGACTGGATTGCTTTAAACAACCAAAATGTATTTTCTCACAGTTCAGGAGGCTAGAAGTCCCAGGCCACGCTGCTGGCTAATTCAGCTCCTAGTGAGAGCTTTCTGTGGCTTGTAGAGGGCCACCTGCTCGCTGTGTCCTTATATGGCCTTTTCTGTTGGTGGAGGCAAGAGAGGGGCTGCAGCACAGGTGGAGAGAGAGCCCTTGAGTATCTCTTCTTATAAGGACACTAATCCTGTTGGATCAGGGTCCCAGCCTTTTGACTTCATTTATCCTTATTTACTTCCTTAAAGACCCCATATCCAAATATAACCACACTAAGGATGAGAGCTTCAATATATGAATTGGGGGGGGACACAAACATGCAGTCTATACCAAGCCCACGGAACCAAGAGCGAATCAACCTGCGATCCAAGGGCCATTCCAGGAGGGCGTCAGCTGGAGGAGGGTCTCCAAACCTAAAATAGCAGTGCTTAATTATCAGACGTTTAGCTGGGTTGGTTTGTTTGTTTGTTTTTAACACCTTGAGGGAGGATTCAGAATAATATAAGAGATTACCACCAAGACAAGGAAGCTGGCTTTTCCATTTGAGAGATAGAAAATCACAAAGAAAAGAAATCTCCAACATATTTACAGAGGGACACAACATTCTTAAGACTGCTCTGGTGTGAGGCTCAGATGCAAATCCTGACTCTGGCATTTACAAACTGTGACCTCTATTCAGTCACGTGACCTCTCTTAAGCAATGCCCTCAAATTTAAACCACTCCATGGAGTTGTATTTTTTTTTTTTTAAGATTTTATTTATTTGACAGAGAGCACAAGTAGGCTGAGTGGCCCACAGAGGGAGAGGGAGAAGCAGGCTCCCCACTGAGCAGAGAACTCGATATGGGACTCAATCCCGGGACCCTGGGATCATGACCTGAGCCGAAGGCAGACGCTTAACCGACTGAGCCACCCAGGCGCCCCTCTCCATGGAGTCGTATCGTTGAGCACAGTGCCTGGCACTGACTAACATGGAGCATTCACTAGTCTTGCTGCCTGTGATGTGTCTCATCGCTATAATACAGTGGTCGGGAGAAGTGTATTCTCCCTATCTGGGACTGACTGATATAACCCATATCTACCCAACATGGGGGAGAAATTAACCATGATTTTTGCAGACTAAAGTTCTTGAAACTCTTCTGAGGTCACACCTAATCAGCAGAAAAATGAGAGGCGTATGCTCATTGTGTGTTGTGCTTGTGTGCTCCCCAAGCTGTGTGTGAAACTCCATTACTGTGTGAGCTGTGCCTTTCACAGCAAGGTAGCCAGGAATCGCTCTCATGAAGCCCGGAAGGACCCAACACCCCCACCCCAATTTAGACCCGCGGGTGCTGCCCCACGACCTCCACCAAAGCCCATGTCAGGAGCTGAGTCCTTAAGGACTGAAGAAAAACGGTTCTCTGGAAAAAAATAAAATGGAGATTATACTTCTAAAAATATTTATTTATTTACCTATTTCTTTTTATTTAGAAAAAATACCATATAGTACTCTCCGAGTCTACTATATACTTAATAGAAAATGCCCCAAAATAGAACTTAGAAACGGTTAAGATATAAAACTAATAAAGATTTTTTAAAAAACGAAGATTGAAATGTGGAGACCACTGGGAGAGACGGCCAGCATCATGCTGTGCAGGGCTTTACTTTAGGGCACACCGTATTTCCCTCAGCTCCGTGGCAGGGTGGAGGGATGGAAAGAGCAGTGCCTTGACGTCATTCAGAGCTAGTTCCAAGGTCAGCTGGTACGAGACGGCCTGTGTTCAAGTACTGGCCCGACCGCTTACTGTGCGGCAACAGACTGAACTTCTCCACTCCCTCATCGAGGAGGTGGACATGATGGCAATCTATTTATCCTAGGGTTGCGGTGAAGATGAAAGCAGATAGCACTCCAAGGCACTTCGTTTAACAAGCCCTCGCTAAATTGCTACTACTGCTACTTAGAACTCCGGGATGCTCTGCAGGCCACCTCCTGGCTCCACGTCTAAATGATCTTATCTGCAAAATGCAGATAACAGCACTTCACTGGCAGGGGTTTTGTGAGGATTAAAAGAAATGATACCTAAACTAGTAGCCTGCCTCTCACATTTGTGAGCACTAAATAAATGTCCGTTCCTATGCCAGCTACCCCCTCCCGTTCCCCAACCTCAGCCCCTGCTAAAATAAAAAGCTTTCAACCATGATTGCCTTGCTATAAAAAGTCTCAAGGAAAGCTCACAAGTTAGGTCATACTGGTCGTCACACAGAACTGAGCCACAGCCAACATGTGATGCGGGTTCTGGCTTCCGCTGCGTTGCACCCCATAAAACCCAGGTCTGGGGTGGATCGGCAGGGGCGGCTGCTGGACAGGACTATACACTCAGGCCCTGAAAGCCCGAGTTAATAAAGCCATTAGCAGGAGTAAAGACTGTAATCAGGGGTTATTCCTCCATAGTCCTCAAATGGTGTCTTTGGAATTTTCAAAAGCCTGGTCCTCGCTCCTTCCTCAAACCAACCACATCATCAGTTTTCCCATTTAAGTAAGTGGTACCACCATCCCTCCAGCTTCTTGGGGCAGAAGCTGGGATTCACCCTTGACTCCCCTTGATTCACCCCTGATTCTTTGAAAGATTTGTCTTCGTTTTTTCCCATCCTTCAACGTGTCCCAGACTCTGCCTGATTCTGCATGAATCCAGCCCCTTCCTACCACCACTGCCATGCCCTAGTCTAAATCACCAGTACATCTTTCCCCCCAGATAGTGCAAAACCTCTTAACTAGACTGCAGGGCTCCTCTCCAGGCTGTCTCCAATCCATTCTCGAAGGAGCCAAAGGGATCTTTTTAAAGCATTAATCAGATGTCTCGCTTTCTTAATATTCTCCAATGGCTTCCCTAGCACTTACAGCAACATTCAATTCAAATTCCTCAATCGCAGCCAGGAGGTCTTTCCTGAATCTACCACCTCCTGTCTTCCTACCCCCAGCCTCCACACAATGTCTTCTGGCCCCTTTGGCTCTCTGCACCTAGGAGGCCTCTGTCATTGCTGCCCCTTTCTTCAGAGTGCCGTAAAGATAAAAGGGAACCTCTCAGAGGGACTTTTCTCACCGCCCTAAATAAGTAAACGCCCTCTCCCTTCATGAGGCTTTGCCTATTGACCTATTTTATTTTCTTCAAGCACTTATCACTAAAATGATCTTACTTGTTTGTATGCATTGTCTGTGTCCCCACTAGAACGTATGCTCCATGAGGGCAGAGACTTGGCATTGTTCACCGCTAGGTACCCACATTCTAGAAGGGTGCCTGGTGCATAGTAAGAACTTCATAAATATTCGTTGGATGAAGAGCACCCTGTCATCTCATATCACCTCACATGAAAGGGGTGTGGCACTTTTGCACAATTTAGAAAACCTTCCACATTATCAACCAGCTGATGGACGTTGGGTCACTGTCCTGTCAACTAAACTTCTCCTAGTTCTCTCACTAAATAAGGCAGTATTCTTGGGATTCTATGAATTCTGTAATAATTTTTAGATTTTTAAAAATTGTCTCGACCACTTTAAACAATTCATATAAGCACATTCTAGATCACCACAGTGGCTGTGAACACCTGAAGCATTCACTCCCTCTGGTTTGCTGTAATGCACCCTGGTCAGGGATGGGATGCAGGGTGCTGTAGGGGGGAAGGAGGGGCCGAGATTCTGCTCCTGGAAAGACCTACATATCTATCCATGTCAAATGCATACACTGAACTCCAAAGCTTTTGTTTTTAAAAAATTATGTATGTTAACTCACCTCTTCTGGCCCTCACTCCTACCCAGCTTTAGCAAAATATTAAGACCAATGGTACAGAATAATTCAGAATCATAGCAACAGTGGTTTAAAATGTTAGGTTTTTACTTACCTGTTTAATTTTTTGAATTAACATCTAAGAAGATAATGCTGATGTATATTCCTTTGAATTGAAAGAAAATAAAAAGTGCTAGTCCTGTACTAGAGAAATTCAGTTCTATAAGTATGCCTTAGGAATGTTCCCATGACTGTTCATTGGTCATGGTACTTCTGTGGCCATGTTGGCTTCTAGATAATTAAGTGTCTAAATTCATTACATGTCTGCTCTTCTGTATATGGCAATGCTGTATATTTTCTTGAAATATCATTTATCTTTTCTTATAAAAACCCGTTTTTTGTAGCTGTTGAGGATCCCAGGTGCTGGGAAGATATTTAATGTCAGGAGAGCAGATGATGCAAAGGGTCTGGTAAGAAGTATAAGAGGAATCAAAAGCCAGGGGCCCTCCTGTTATTATGACTGACAGGCAGAGGTGTAACAGGGTCAGACACAAGCCTTGGCATCAGGTAGAGCTCAAGACAAGCGCTGGCCCTGCCATTACAAGTTCCATGACCTTGGCCAAGTTCCATGACCTTGGCCCCATGCCTTGGTTTCCTCATCCATAAAGCAGGAACAAGAATAGTACTTACCATGTGGGGTAGTTGTGACATTTAAAGCCATTGTCAATGAACCTGGCATGTAACGAGTGCCCAGTAAGTGTTTCATGGATGACATTTGTTCTTGACTTGCTTGGACTCTTTGCTTCTAGTCTTTATTCCCGTTTGGACCCCACCATCTGCTGTGTGGATGTCTTATGCAACAGGCCATTTATTTAGGGGCTGTGAATGATCTCATAAAGCAAACAGAGGGCCGACGTCCACACTGTGTCATTGCCATTGACTGGCTATATAATTTTACACAACTCTCTTAACCTCTAGGGATTTGTCTTTTTTAAAAAGGTAGATCATGAGGCTTAGAATAGGTGAGACTATACCTTAAGGTTTGGAATATTATTCAAGTGAAAATATGTTACTATGGGCAACTTGGAATACACACGTGAAGTCATGAAGCTTTTTTAAAGTATTCATCGTTGCCGAGTCTTTTCTGCTTGGGGAGGCGTTTAAATTTTGCCACAAGCATCACCATATCCATGTTAACATGTGTTTCATCTCCATGTCTGATGTTGACCACTGCCCATGTGGCAAAGGCTAAATAAATGCATGGTGAGGAGAACCTGTCCCAACAAAGAAAACTTTGTTTTCCATGTCCTTGCCAGGTGTCACCAACACATAATCATCCGGTGGGCACAGGAGAGCAGAGACAGCACACTCACACGGTCTTGTCCTCGCCACCCAGAGGGACGGTCAGCCTGAGGTATGACTGCTTGAATCGCCACCCTCCTCATCTCAAGGGAATTAACTGAAAAACAGAAGAACAGCAAGGAAGAGAGAAACCAGAGATGCGATGTTCCATAAAATTTCCCTGGAATGGACAAAACACCCTTTCTTTCGTTGCCATGGTTCTCCCCACCCATCAATTATTAATGAAGAGTTGTTGTTGTTGGGGGGGTGCAGTTGGTAACAGTTTGCTGTAAGTTTTCTCGAAGAACAGGTAATGGTGATTACTGGGTCTATTTAAAGCCATATGGCCTTAACCTCTGTATTAAAAGAACTTTAAAATATAGTTTTTAATACAGATCAATGACAAACGCCTCAGATGTCCCTTAACAGGAATGCTAGAAATTTGAGAAGCAAGAGACCACCTGAAAGCACATACTTAAAACTTAAAAGAATAAAGCTCCCTACTGGTATTTTTTGTATTTACTTGTTTAATTCAGTTTGATGAAGAGGGACAAGCCCCCAAATGGACAAGTAGAAGCTTGAGAGTTACAGTAGTCAGTAGTAACAGCTGAGCGTGGTGGCCACAACAACATCCAGCAGGTGTTCAAGTCCTAACCTAGCAAGAACCCTTACTAGGTTTCTTCACACTGTTTCTTGCTCTTTTGAGGGATCTCAAGCCCTCCAGAGAACGCCCCCTGACTTTGTCCGCTGCATAACTGCTCCTTGCCTGTCTTGCAGGAAGCCCCGGGGAGAGGGCAAGAAGTGCCGCAAGGTGTATGGCATGGAGAACCGGGACCTGTGGTGCACGGCGTGCCGCTGGAAGAAGGCATGCCAGAGGTTCACTGACTGACCCCTGGGGCCCCCGAGCCCCGCTGCCCTCGCCTTCCACTGCAGGCTCTGGAAAAGCGCTTTTTCTTCCGAACAAAAACACACTTGAAGCCCAGGAAAAGCACTTCCAGGAAACTTGGTGGAATGACAGCAAAAAAAATAAATAAATAGATAAGGTCACCACCCTCACTGCTCTTGCTGAGAACCCAGCGTCGGGCAGCTGTATTTTTTTTTTTCCTTGAAAAGAAAAGTCAGCCTTTTTTTTTTTTTTCTGTATGTCTAGGTCTGAAAACTGTGGACTTCCGTAGCAACTGAACCAACAAAGCCCGTTTTACCTAGAGAGGAGGCATATTTTGATAAGCTTTCCAAATAATGCCATTTCTGAGATTTTTTTGACATATTAAAAAAAAAGCTACACGTTATTCAGTAGCGTTTGTACAGAGGACAATACCTGCTTTCATTGTGAATAGTATTTTTCCTGTTTTCCATTTGACTTCTTGGAGCAGTGCACATCATGACGTGTTGCTAGAAAGCGCAGCACTCTGGGGATCTCTTCTCTGTCTCGTTTGTCGGTTTCTCGCGTTTTGAAGAATGGCCCCGCACGGAACCGCCACAGAGCTGTTGGCCTGAAGGGCCCCAGGGGGCGTCCACTCACAAAGAGATCACCAGCAGACTTCAGCCCCCAGCTGAGTCCAGGACATCCGGGAACACCTAGGAGTCTTCGCTTTCTAAGAAGCCCTTGCCCGGGAGGCGTGGCGGCTCATTCTCTACCAGCCGCGGCTCCATCAAAGACTGGCATGGGTGGCCATCTGGGTAAGCCTCGATGCTTCTTTCAGGGACGCAGGGCAGACAGCGGCCCGGGTCTGTTGGTCACTGCTTGTCTGACAGTGTCCTTGCCAGGTTAGCGGGTCATCGGGCCTTCCCTCAAAACTCCACCCCGGACCGGTTTCAGAAAAGGTAGAGAACTCGAACTATCCCCACAGGACAGCAGAGCACAACCTCCACGTCCCCATCTGTTCAGAGGGACATGTGAGGTCAACAAACCAACATCTATTCTGAGTGCACTTTCATAGGTTGTATGCTTTAGCATGTCCGGGAGAGGGGTTCGTGAAATATAGAAACATGATATGGGTACATGGGAGGTCCCAAACTTTATTTTTCTTATAAAAATATTGGAACTGTTCATTAAGAATTTGCTCAGAGGGGAACATATAGAACACCAAAAGGAAAATGCATGTTGGTATAGGAATCTCTCAATTTAGTAGGACCAGGGCTCCCACTGCATTGCTCTTGGCAGGCTTTCTAGCCTGGTATGTATGTTTGTTTGGTTGGTTGGTTGTTTTGTTAGTAGTGTAAAGGGGGAGGGGAGTAGTCGTCATGCTCTCTATATAAGCTCATCGTCTATCTATCCTACTCTGGATTGCCCTGCTAATGAGTTATTTTTCCTATACCTATGCAAAGAAGTAAGAGCACCTTTCAGGATGCACTGTGTCAGGACTGGGAGCCTACGATCAGCCATAGGAATGTTCAATGAAATTGCACAGAGCAAAGTTTAATATATGTTTAGAGATTGTACATACACTTGTTTTAAAGAGTTGAAAGAAGTCATCTAGTAATAACAAATATCCTTTTCCTTTTATAATCGAGGGAAGTAGAAGGAGGTTCCACGATGTAATATCCACAACCTATGCGTTCACATATTTTTGGCAGTTTTATTTTTTAAGCTTTCATATGACTTTTTAAACATTGTTCCTTGGAAAAAATCCTGTTTTCCTCCATTTATTTTTATCTCAACAGCACTTATTTCAAGAGGGAAGGAAAAGAGCTTCATTTAATTTCATGCCATGATTACCAATCACTAGTAGCTATGGCACCAGCTATAATGTGTTTTAATATTTACAAGGTCAGCCAGGAAAGGGCATTTTTCTAAGGATAGAAATGTATTTGCATCCTCAATCCCAGCATGTCTTTTCTCCTTCCTGGAGTCCTGATGCTCTACCTATAGGCACCCTCGACTGTGACATGATGCTCTGGCCTGGCCCAGGAGGCCTGAGCTGAGGGTGGACTGCCCAGCAGCCACAGTGAGTCCAGAGCTGATGAACCCTTTGAGCAGGTTCCCTGTGGACAGAAGTGATGGTTGGTTGGGATGCACTCCCAGAGCAGAGGTTTTTCTCTTCGGTGAGGCTCCCTGGCCTGTGATCCTGGGATTAAGTCCCTCATCAAAAACAAAATGAGGAGGGGCTAAATCCATCCTCCCCACCCCCTAGAACTCTGGAACACAAGGAGCGAGAGGTCTCTGCTGTGGAGCAGTCCTGGACTGAGGTTTTGTGGCTGTCCTCCAGAGATGCAGCCCATGATTAGTTCCGAGCTCTGGCCTGGAGGGGTCAAGCTCAGTCCTTACCTGGTTTTTAGCTAATGAACAGGTATAAGCAGAAGTGTAGAGCTGAAGGCAACTTCCCTGGGATTTCTTCTCCTTTCTAAAGCCTTCTCTACACATACTCTTCTGCGTCTCCTACCCACATGGGGACTCCTTTCTGCCAACCGGCCCAATCTCTGTGTACCTTCTTGGCTTCCAGGTGTGCACAGACCCTCAGTAGCTTCCTGCACACACAGACATCCATTCTTTGTATCAAGGCATGTCATAACTAGAGACCCACCAAAATTCACCTGGCTGGCCTTGGGAGGGAAAAAAAAGGGGGGGGATTAACTTCTTGCAAGCCACCCAGAAAGTGATGAATTGCAATATACAGCACTGATTGTAAAAGCTAAAATTTAAAAAAAAAAAGACATAGAGCTATTTTGTTATATTTTGGAATTAAATGAAGTGCCAAATTAAGCCCAACATTCGTTTTCTGCCATCTCTGTGGTCCCACATGCTTTTATGTCTTCATTTGGCGAGCGGAGACAGGGGATGGGTGGAGAGGGCGGTCCCACAGCATGCTGGCTGGTTAACGGGAGCTCCGTCCATCCCAGGGACCTCAGACACCTGTCTGTGCAAAAGCAATGGCAATACAATGGATTCTGGACCCAGAGTATTTCTAAAGAAGGCATGCTATAGTCTTTTGACCTTTCTCTCCCTTGATCCCCCCTTCCTTCACAAAATAGTTCTCATCTCTGTCTAAAAAAGGCATCTCATAGTAATGGACAGGCATTCTTCAGGTAGCTACAAAGCAAAGAGAGTTCATCAGGCTGTAGTATTAAGCCTTAGTCCTTCCCAGAGGATGTGCACCCAATTTATGGGAAGCAGTGTGACAAGCTGGAGAAAACACCGGGTAGCAAGTGGGTGGGTTGGGGACCAGAGAGGAGATATGAGAGGTCTATGGACATCTGGCTCCTGCTCATCTCCTTAATGCTGGTCAGCCAATGGGGATTGTCCCTGGGCACCTCCAAGGGAGCTGTCATGTTGTCCCCCAGGAATGGCTGCCCGAAGCAAGAAGAGGCTCCCTTAGGGGAAGCAGCTCTGCCCAGGGATACAGGACCGCCAAGCACATCTCAAGGGGGCACGGACTTCCCACCCCCTCGCTTGCTGGCAGGTTTCCTCATTGGTTGGGAAAAGCCAGTGTCAGGAAGAAGGCAGTGGGTTTCCACCCAATGCATGCTCAGCGGCGGAGTGCCTGCAAGCAGATCCAAGCATCAGGGTGCCCTTCACTAGACATTCCTTGTCCAGTCGTAACTGTGTTGCCGATGAAAACTTGCAATAGACAAGGATGGGGGTTACAGTTCTCTGGCTTTCCAAAATCGATACATGAGACAGTTACATGAATGTTGCAAGAGATTTCTGAAACTAAAATGCCCTCTATCAGATTTCAAGATCATTTTGAGTTTCAGTTGGCTTGACTCCAGTGTCCCACGAAGCCACACTTTTGAAAGCCGCCCTGGGTTCTAAAGTCGCCGACGGTTGAACCCATTTCCTCCTTCTTCAGACTTCATTGGAAAACGAAAGAACAGCATTCACTTGAGAATGTTGAGAGAGAAGTGGCAAGGATTGTACCTACAGGAGAGAATACCTTGAGAATAGTAGCAAAACACTGTAAATAATATTCATTTCCTCAGGGAAAATTAAAGGGTATGTGAAAGATAGATCTGGAAGATCCTTAGAAAGACTTTTATTATCTCTAGAGTCTTTTCGAGTCAGAACAGTTTAGTGTTTTGGGGTTTTTGTTTTTGTTTTTGTTTTTAACGAACAGGATGATTATTTCAAGACAATTTTACATGAACTGGACAATACCAACTTTTTGAGGTGTGGAGGAAAGCTCTATGAGAAAGAGCTGTTTCTTTGTAGCTGACGGGCAGTCTGAGGCTGACCTTTGAACCACAGGCACGCTCCCTGGCGGGTGTTCACAGACTCATGTAAGGCTTTTCCTGAATGTAATTGTGAATACGAAGCCTTGGTGTTCCTCTTTCTAATCACCCAGTTGGATGACTGCACGCAGAACCCCGTAGGTGAGAGCTGTTAAAGACGCACGTTTTGCTTTAGTAGCATGTTAAGGAGCAAACTTCCATGGACTTGTGCGGACAAGGTGCTGCTTTTTCTCATGACCCTGTAGACTTTCTATCGACCACATCAACTGTAGCATTGCCCTGTATGAACACAGGGAAGGATCTGTGCATACAAATGAGTGGAAACAGAGCAGAGTTCATGAATATGGATGAGGATGTGACTCCTTTTGGAGAAGGCGCTGGGTACACAGGTCAACTGGAAATTTCATTTCTCTCAGAAAATACCCCTACCAGCGGCGCACACACTCTCCCTGTTCCTCATACCTGTGGGGATTCCTCCATACTGGAACTGTTTCGTTGTGTCTTTTTGCATTGTAACTCGTCAAACCAGAAGTCAGTAAATAAAATGAGATTAGCACTTTTAGGTACCAAGTGTATGACTAAGTAATGCACACCAACAGAACAAGAAAGTATAAAATGTACTTAAGACCGACCGGTTTGCTTATTGTGACTGACTTTGAAAAAGCCCGTATCCAATGATATCCATGCTTTAAAAGGTGTACCTATCCTGGGACCGGAAATCAAAATGGGCATTTTACTTCTGGTCCTGTTTTGTAAATAGTTGCTTTTTTTTGAAGACAATCTCATGTTTTATAACTTTTCCTGTAGGTCTGAGAATCACAATGGTATTGTGTTGTGTCAAAATGTAATCTTAAATACGATAATTATAACTTAATTTTCCAAATAAGACAAGAATTATACCGCTTTAGGCTTCTACGATTCTAAGGGACATGACACTTTTATAATAAGCATTAGTACTTAACTTCTCACGTTAACAGAACTGGAAATATTTTACAAGATGCCGTGTTTTGTAATCACAAAAAACATGAACATTTTGTGGGAAATGACCTTGGTTTTATACATTGTAGCTTATTTTTTAAAATACAGTATTTACCAGACAGGAAGTGTTAGTATTATAAAGCAATTCCTGCTCTCCAAACAAAGGGCTATGCCTCTTTTAAGCAAGTGTTTTGATGCATATCTTTTCAATGAACCCTCTGCAGCAAGGGTAGAAATGCAGATCAGACGGAAAGAGTATTATAAGAGACTCAAGCTGGCAACAGCTACTCCTTTTATCATTGCCAGTGTGTTTGCAAAGTATGACGGAAAAAGACACTTTAAGAATCATCCTACGTATCTTAAATCGGAAAAAAAATGTTAGTAGATATGCTTGCAGGCAATGGGAGAAATATTCTTGGAAATTCTTTAGAGTAAAATGAGATTCTGTCACAAAGACAAACTTACCACAAACCTTCATTTAACTAGCAAGTATCATCGGGTGGTAATTTCGCAAACCATGGTATGTAAGCCCAAAGATAGAATTTTTAGGCGATCAGTGGTGTTTAAAATAAGTTTTTCCTCAGCACTAACTCAATAACCTTAATTTCCTTATCAAAGCAAGTGCTTGATTTGTCACGAGAAGAACGAACAGACATGCAGTTTGCGATCAGAAAGTCACTGTGTTCCCAAGAGTCGGGAAACGAGGGAGGGAGCCATGGAGAGTTTATTAACTGCACAAATAATTTTGAGCTTTGCCAAAACCATTTCATAATGCTGTACAGTTTTTTTCTAGCCCACTCACTGTTAAAAAAAAAAGAAAGAAAGCATCTTTTCTTTCTAAGATTTCAGTAACTCAAAAGCTAGACTAATTAGCAGTATGCAGATAACATCAAAAGTAAAGCAGGGATAGAATGACCGTATACCCATTGGGCAACTCCTATGAAGTGGTCAGAGGGTCACCCAGACCTTGCTTTCAAATAGGCTTTAGAATCTGCACACATGAGGACTAGAAATGCATGGAGATAGGGAAAACCACGTACAGCCTCGACTCCTGGTCTCTGAGATGAGGCAGTCTGCAAATCTCTATCTTCATTCCCTTGACTATCTCCACTGTTAGCATGAAATCCCCAAGAAGTGCTTATTGCTGTGTGGTTTTGAACCAAATGAGTCTTGCTTCTTTTTGAAATAGAAGCTTCCTAATGGTTTATAGCAGAAGCCTTAGAAAAGCCAGGCAGGATCTGTAAATGAACGATTCAGGTCAGGCAAAACAGGGACACTACGGAAGAGTGGAGAGACTTGTGAACCAGAGAGCGCATGCCCCCATTGCCTGGGGCACCCAGCTCTAGACAATCAGAACCATGCAGAAATCAGGCCCAGGGCTACTAGATCTTCTGACTTGGAAGTAAGATGTTACCTGACATTTAAGTGTTGACAACTCAAATTCTTGGCCAACACTGTGCAGACCAAAGAGAACCTATATATGGGCAGAGGCAACCTCTGGCCACCAGTCTCACCTGTTGGGGAAAGCACATCTCACATCCAACGGCCACTGGGTCAGGTTCGTCCCTCAGCCCCACAAACTCACACGTTGGCACTATCTGGGCCACTAAAATCAAAGAAGGGAAAGAGGTCAGTTCTCCCCAGAAATCATTCTCATGGAAGACTTGAATATTAAAATATAGTATCCTTAAGTTAGCCTTGCCTCTGATCAAAATATGCTAAAGTACTATCCGGCTCACCTTCTGCCCCCTTCTGGCGGCCCAGGCCATGCCCCAAAGCATGGAAGAACTGTCATCCCAACTTAAGTTCTCACCTACCGTGACCACTGTGATGAGGGGCTGGCAAAGAGCAGGCTCGTGCCTTCAGAGAAGGCAGCCAGGAGCCTCTGGAGTCTGAAATAGTCTGAGAGTCTGCTTCCTTGTGCCAAAGCCCTTCGCCAGTCCCTCCACACTGCTTCCCACTCCATCCTGCCTCGAGAGTTTTCATTCCAGGGTAAAATCTCCATCTCCAATATAGCAACAGCCTTGTTTCAGAACTAGTAGGTATGTTAGAGTGTCCACTAACCCCCAGAATGGAGTTTTTCCACACAGAAAACCTTAGCACCTTTGTCTGCGGGCAAAGACAAAATGGGAATAAATGTGTCATGGAAAAAATTAGAAGTTGCTTCTTTGGCTCGGATGGACTAAGTTACTTCAGACTGTATCTTACACCAGAGTCCTGATGGTATTGGGATAATCGCTAACCCTTTCACATATATAATAAAGTAGGTTTCTTTCAGATACATTATTTCATTTGACCTTCCTAGGGATCCAGTGTAGAGTAGGAATATTTAGGATCCCCTCCGAGGCCACACCACGATAGTGTTAAGCCTGGGAGTCAGGCCTATCACTGCCTGAAGGAAAGGGGGGAAGGGCTTGCAGACTGAAGTCTTCTAGACCCCAAATCTAAAAAGACCCAGGGACCCACCCGGGTCTCAACCCACCCTCTCAGCCCAGGTCCTTCAGCATAGAAACTAAGCACGTGTTCATTCCCGTTGTCGCATGCAAACTTAATCATGGCCAACAGCACCCCTTTAGGCTGCTGCCGTGCCCCTACTCCCTAAGGTCCAACCATCTAAACGGTTACTTATAGGAGTTTCTTAGCTAACGTGATGTTCTGAGTAAAAGTTTTGACTCCTTGGGAAAAAAATGACTTTGCTGCTACCGTTCAACATTTGTTCTCCATGTAAACGGAAATCGATGCCAGAAAATTGAAAAGCAGCTCAAATTTACAATTTTTAATGATCAAATCCAATGCAAAGTTGGAAACACCCATGAGATGCTGAAGTCATGTTTAAATACGAATGCAATTTAAATGACATTGTCAATGCCTGAGATCTCTGTCAGGGTGAGTGACTAAAAGGCTGTCCAAAAAAAAAATAAAAGGTTGTCCAATAATGAACAGGTTTCACGAGGCTCTTCTCCCTTTACTTTACCAGGCTTCCCATCGCGAGTTTAGGGTAAAGTCACTCCCAGGGAGGGTAGTCATGGAACTAGAAGGGGCCTAAGCCATTTTGGCCTGCATGTACTTCATTAACAGGCTTTTTTGACAAATGATGCGTTGTTATCTGTGGAGAATACAGTGCAGGCGTTGGACACAGCTGAGCTCTCCTCCTCTGCAGGTGAAGAAGCCTGTTTTGCAGGGGTGAGCACCAAGGCCCCCACAGTGGCGGGGCTTCGTGAATAAGCAGGAAGCTGAGGTTCCTAAAAAAGATGACCATAGATTCTGAGAGAAGGCGGAGATTGTGATTTCAATGCTCAAACTGTCATCCTTGTTTCTAAAAAATGTTCTTTCATATTGGGCGCCGTCCACGTCATTATAAATGGCCAGCCTCCAAAGAAAAGGGCCCCTTTATTTATACTATGAAAATGTTAAAAAACGAATTCTTGAGCCTAATTAACTGTTACATTTACTCACGAGGGGCAATTCCCTAAATTTTTAATTCAGAAGATTCACCAGAGTAGAAAGTAGCAACTCCTGAAAAGGGCAAGAGAGCTGTCATTAAAGAAGAAAATTTTCTTTAAAAAAAAATTGCTCATCTGCTTCCTTCTGAATTCTTTCTACATCTCTGACTCAGGAGGAAAACCAGGACTCTGGAGAAGAAATTGAGCTTAAAGAGAGAGAGAGAGAACAGTGCCCGTTCTGGTGATTAGTCTTAACCAAACACTCCCCCGCCCCCCTCCCCGAGCGCCATCTTGGCAACCACCTTGTGTTCACTTATGTAAATGTGGCCTTACTGAGGCCACACTGTTGTTAGTTATGTTCCCTTCCCAAAATTCCAAATTAAACACTTTTGCTTCTGTGCTGCTGACTTCTTTCTCACTCTTAAATTAAGCTCCAAGGGGATAAATATGACTGTGACTTGTCTGTGAGGCTGCCCTCTTCTTTCCGAGAAAAATTTCCATCTCTCTGAACTGTTTTGGGTGATCATTCAGAGAGCATACAACCTGCAACACTCATCACAAAAGACTCAGACAGACTCGCTGATAAAGAAAGACAAGGCAGATATCCAATCCTTTCACCTGGATTCAAATCCCTTCACGCAAGTCACCTACCCACCAGGCCCGTCCATGCGGAAGGCCAACTGTGTGATCAGACTACCATGGAAGGACAGAAGAAGAGAGCTTCACATTTTAATTTCTCTGGGCCCTGACCTCTGCCCACAATTATACGGCATGAAAATTGACTTGGCCTTTATTATGTGAAAGGAAAGTGGCTCCTGCAAGGTATAATTGCTTTAACTTTATATCTATGAAAGGAGGAAACCACTCCAGGCTGCTCTCACCATTAAGCACCTGTCCCTCACCCTGGTGGAGCCCTCTTCCCATGCTTTGGGCACACACGGCCAAGACAGAGAGGAAGAAGGTAGAGCTCTGGGGGCCAGCAATGCCAGAGTTGGAATTACCCCTCAGGGATCTACAGTGTAGTGTAATTACAAACTGCCTCCTCTCCAAAAAAAAAGGATGCATCACTTTGCAGATTACAAACCCTTGCTTTGCTTTTTATGTCTTTTTATTCTATTCTCTGCTAATTGGAAATCAATGACTGTGACTTGACCAAGCCCTGTGATGATAGCAAAGCCCCTTCTTCCAAAGTATCCCGATTGTCTGGGGAACCTCTGTGATCACTGGTAGAAAGCTTTAGAATAGACTTAGATTTTTAGGAAAGAACTCAATACCCCCAAAATGTTCCATGACTTCAATAACTGAAAATGCTCTGGGTGTAAAACAACCCAGAAATGTGGATTATATATGTTTTTAAAAAAAAATGCCATTAATCAATATTTTCCTACAACATGACCTAGAATTCCTATTTTTATAATCAATGGTTGGACGATGGTCAGCCATTTAAACATATGCTCTCTGGAATAACCAGATACTAGTGTAATTTCCAAAGTGTTTCATGTCTCAAAATCTATATACTTAGAAGAAGAACTCAGGATAAGAAAAAATCGCTAGGTCCCAAAGGGTTCATGACCATCATCAAACGCAACTACCGAGTGGCCTACGGTCATCTTTCTCAAATAAGGGGGCTGGGGAGCGAGAGAACAACAGTTACCACAAACCCTCCGTTGCCCTTAGTCCATGGTAAGGTTTAAAAAAACAAAACAAAACTCTACTTTTAAAAATTAAGCCATCTTTCAAATTGTTTTCTACACCAAATCTAAAATGTTAAAACGAAATTATAAAACATTTCCAATGGGGTATTTAGTGGAAATACTGTCAGTAGAAAGCATTGCTTTTCAGTGCCTGCTGAACGAGGTAAAGCCAGAAGGAAGAGCAAGCCGCGGGCCTTCCTGCCTGATGTTAATGACAGCGTTAACTAGACAGCGGCCTCAACTGGGCCGTGGGCACTAATTCCAGAGCAATGTGGCGACACCATCCGATTTTGAGAGATCTTTTGAACTACAATCTTACCACCATTTGGAAGTAAGTACTTGCTTACAAAAGGTCTTTAATATTAGTGAATGAATGTATAAAGTTACAAACTATGCATTTTCAAAGAGTAACTGTATTTTGTATCAAATCCAAGTAAATTTTTTTCATAGACTTATCACAAACACAAATTATTCAGAATAAACTTGAATGCATAACATTATGGGAATGTGAGACTCCCATCTATATTCTTCCAGCTGATATTTTTAAAGACAGTGCATTGAAATTTCAGACTCTAAACAACATCAGCTATTAAGGTAAATAAATAGGAAATGGTTTCTAGTTTACTTCTTAAGCAGAAATGCGAAATGCTGGTTGTTACAAAACGTGCCCGGTTTTTTTGAAGGTGGATCTTCTAGTAACGCTGGATTAACAGGAAGACAAAACTGCATGAGGTGAATGCACATCACATTGGATAAACATAGCATTAATAGGTTATGTCTGTTGTGTTTAATTCTCAATCTGAGAACAAAAACTACTCTCCGAAGGGTTTGGGTTCTAGCATTTCAGAGAACAAAATATAAAAATGCTGTCCATCAGAGCAAATCATTAGGCTTTTTTCAAAATTACATGGAGATAATTACTTACATTTCTGGAACGTCCGTACAGAATATACACACGTTTCTTCAGCCTTCTTGCTGATTTTTTAATTCCATGAAACCTTTCCCCTAATAATTTAACCTTGCTCCTTAATTAGTACTTTCCTACGTTACTCCGCATGAAAAAAACAAAAACAAAAACAAAAACATTCTTTCCCTTCATCTGACAATGTTGAAATAAAGAACTCCATTTCTCTGCCATTCTAGTTCTCTTCTCTGTCTGTTGAGAAAGTTTCTCAACTGTTTGTAGAACTATGGAAAATATGGAAAAACACACTTCTAAACCTGGTACTTATGGTTATACTGGATATGTTTGCTACCTATGTAGAAGTTTTTGGGGGTGGGGATGTGTCTTTTTATATGATTTTTAGCCAAATTCAGATGTTCTGATACTACATTTCTGAATACCTATTTGACTGTAAATACAGCCTGTGGAGGTTCCAGTTAATACACCTTTGACGTGACTGTTCCTCAGCCATGCCCAGTGCCAGCTTTTGGCACATTGTACATAGATTTGTTGGATGTTTAAATGATGTTGTTTTTTCTAAATGCTGTTCTCTAAAACAACTTTTTGAATGTTTTTTGCTTTCCATTGTTTGGGACTTTGTGTGTTGGTTTAAAAAAAAAAAAAAAATGTTTCCTAAATATCTAACACCAGGAAAAAGATTTCAAATAAACTGGTGCTAATTGAAATAGAAGAAAAATTTCAGATGTGAAGACTTACCATATGAAACATTCACACCAGTTAAACTAAACTGCACTTTCCCAAGGGGACAGCTGGTATCGACCTGCCGTGGCCATCAGGAGGACCACTGAATGTGTGCAGTTTCTGTGGCCCATTTAAGTGTAATGCATAAAAATGGCGCTGTCCCCCAGATTTGAGGATTTGCCACGCTGGTCCTATGGAAGCATTTAAGTAGAAGTAAAGGCTTAGAGTAAGAATCAATTTAGTAATAGTTTTCTGGTCTTTGGACTTTCATGTTCTGTAATGCTTAGCTGTAACAATGAATATGGTGTTGCCAATGTAGTCTGACATCATCGTTGACCTGTACTTACCGCGTGTATGGTTCTACCTTGGGTTGCACTGACACATGCCAAGCCGGAACACTGGACTTTCAATAAGACCATCCTGACTTCTACAGTGTCCACACACATGAATTGAAATGCACTTGTAACTGGTTAATTACCATGGAGTCTAACTTCCACTTAATAAAAGTTTTTGTGTATCTGCTTCTATTGGGGGGCTGTTTATTTAAGTAAAGGATAACTAACTTATACCCAAGAAAGGCTCACTGAGGACAGAGTGTTGGAGGTTTTACCTACAGTTGTGAACTTAATTTAAAACCAAAGGGATGGGGTGCTTGCTTGGGTGGCTCAGTTGGTTAAGCATCTGTCTTCGGCTCAGATCATGATCCCAGGGTCGTGGCATCCAGCCCCGCACTGGGCTCCCTGCTCAGCCAGGAGTCTGATTCTCCCTCTGCCCCCTGCTCATGTTCTCTCTCACACTCTTTCTATCTCAAATAAATAAAATCTTTAAGAAAAGAAAAAAACAAAACCAAGGGGATGTCTTCCCCATATCAACATTCACCATCAAAGCTATCTTTAGAAATATGGAAGACACATCTGTCTTCTAGAGTTCAGCCCCAATAACTACAACTCAAACCCATTCCCTTGGCCATGACTGCCCAGATAAGTCAGCTGCTTGCCCTGTGCTGCTAGTCCTGCTGTACCAGGCATGTAGACAAAGCCTGGCAAACAGAGGAAAGGAGATGTCTATTCTGGTGCCAAGCCAGCCTGCAGACCCTCCCCCAGGCCAAGGCTGGGTCCACTAGAACTTGATATAGTCACCTACAAGAGCCAAGCATAGGTATGTGTGCAGCGAGACAGCAGGCCACAGATTTGGGCACAAATCCAAGTTTTGCCTCTTGCAAGATAAATAACTGGACAAGGGATTTAACCCTTGTAAGTGCTGTCCTTATCATGGGACATGATAATGAAAAAGAGGAGAACAAATTAGCCTGGCTTGGGCAATATCTTTACCCACTCCTAGTCCAATCCTCCTTGGTTGGAGTGGGAAGGATTATGATCTCTGTCCTACTGCCTGGTTCAGAGAAGGTCCCACATCATGGGGCGATTGTGAGAACTACCTGAATTAACATATCACCATGCACAGAGAAGTAGCCCACAAATGGAAGCCAAAATACTCAAAAACTGGAACCCTCAGACATCCAGAATGAGTGCTTTCAAACACCAGAATTTTCTTTTCAGTTTCTTAAAAAGATTCTTTCTAAAATAAAAATGTCCTGGCTTAGCAAATAGCTTACACAGCACATCTGGATGTTTTCTTGGTTACCCCGATCATCATTATTTCATCCATTCATAGAATGAGCAGTATAGATCAACCTATTCCAGAACTGAAGGACTGTGGAGTCAGACGCCCAGTGCCTTCTTCCATGCCAGCCCCAGCTCCAGCCCCAGCACCGGCTCAGCTCCTGGTCACTGAACCCCTGTGATTTGCTTGTATTCAGCACATGGTACCCTGAGCCCCTTGCGCTTTCCTGAGATGTGCTAGAACAGGAGGAAGTAAGACTAGCCTTACTGAATTCCTACTGTGGGCCAGGTGGTGTACTGGATGCTTTCATGTGGTCAGCTCACTTAATTCCCACAACAGCTCTGTGTGTGGGGACTGTCACCCTCATTTTATCCAGAAGGAAACATCTTCCAAAAAAGTTAAGTAACTGGCCCAAGACCACACAGCCCAGGTGGACACCGGCATCCCTGCTCCTGCCCCTGCCCCTGCCCAGTGGCTGTTCTGTGTCTTTAGGGACTATTAGCATATGAGTCTATTGTGACTTATCTAAAGCAGAACTCATCTCTTTTCTCTGTTTATTGGCTTTCCTCTACTCTTGAACCAGGCGTGGGCTGCTCGTCACCCCATCACTGCTTCCCATTTCCTCCCAGTCATCCACCTTTTTGCCACCATTCATTCTCATCTCTTCTGGCTCATCTCTCCCCAGAGTCCGAAGCCACTGCAGGGACAGCTGGGCCCCATATTCACACCGAACAGTTAGAGTTCTCCCTGTGCTTCCCCACGGCATGTCTGCCAGGCCCACGGCCACATGCATGCCAGCCCTCTTTCACAGCATAGCATCCTCAGGCCTCCCGAAGACGGTTTCCAGATAGGTAACTCCCAGCACCTACAGTTTTGCGATGAAAGAGGATGGACATAGCACCTCCATGAAAGGGGCTCAAACTGCACCTGCTTGCTCCTCCCTGGCTCTCCCTGCAAGGCTCCAGGAAGCTATTCTCCGAGAGCCACTTTCAGAGGCTGTGTAGCCCTCAGGGTGGGAAGCAGGAGAAAATATTGAGAATTGGGACTATAGATGTTGTCTTGCAAGGTTATGTGTAAATCATCTATTTGCAAAACGCATTTTTAGCAAATGCTCATTATCTAACAGGATGCTGCATAGCAAAGTCTCCTGAAGAAATGAATTATTTTACGCCACTGGGCATATAGGAGGTAAGCAATAAATTTTTTAATGAATAAATGAACAAACTGGTCAGAGCGTTTCTTCAGGCTCTGGATATGCTCTCTGCTTTCAATCTACCATTGCCCAAACAAAGCAAAGTGGGAGGAAGTAAGTGAACATTTCAAAGACTGCCATAGACATTTATTTGGCCTAAGTAGCATTTTTTAAAGTTTCTTTAGAACATGTACTTTCTCAAAACAGCCAACTCCCAATGACCATATTGATTACCTAATAATTACCCAACACAGGACAAAGGGTACAGTAACATCCACTGTTTTTAAAGTACAAATCCTTGCACATAGCAAAAATTCAATAAGCATGTAAGCAAAAAAAAAAAAAAGAATGCTTCTAAATGAACTAAATTGTGAAATAGGTCGGCACTATTAAAAGCATGCAGAGTGGGGTGCCTGGGTGGCTCAGTCATTGAGCGTCTGCCTTAGGCTCAGGTCATGGTCCCAGGGTCCTGGAATCGAGCCCTGCATCGGGCTCCCTGCTCCGGGGGAAGCCTGCTTCTCCCTCTCCCACTCCCCCTGCTTGTGTTCCCTCTCGCTGTGTCTCTCTGTCAAATAAATAAATAAAATCTTTAAAAAAAAAAAAGCATGCAGAGTAAATGGAAAGAGACCACTAGGATTTGAGTCGATAACTCAGGAGAGAGAATCTAGGCTGACACTGAGACGTAACAGACACTATGTTATAATGGGCAGCAGGCTGTTACCGTGATTGTTTATTTGCTCGTATCTAAGTAATATAAGTACATAGTAAAAATAAAAAGTGGAGGCAGTAGAAAGCTGATATTGAAAGCAGACCCCCACTGCTCTGACCTCTTCCACCCCTTCACCATACGCCTAGAAGCAGCTATTTCCAACGCATTTAATTGTTTCTTCTAAATGATGTGCAAGTATTGCCTGGCCAACAGGAAGACCAGCACAGGCTGGTATCCACGGCATCCAGAGCAAGATAGTCTCAGCCCAGGGGGAGACTGCACAGCGATGCACAGGGGCCGGCAAAGGGCCCCGGCACAGGTGAGGGCCTCAGTTCCAAGGGTGCCGCTGTCCACAGTGGAGATCAAATGTTCTGAGCAAGACATGCGTGTTGCTGGCATCAAAACACTGGCCTACCGGCTGTTCCAGGAGTCTCTCATGAGTTTGCTGACTGGCAATCAAATCCCCAAAGTATGCTGAGCCCTGGGTGACCTGAAAACAATCAAGCGTCCTCACCTCTAAATTAATCTGTAAACCAGCCTCCACACCAGACCAGAGCCTTCAGCCAACCAGCTGGCTAGTGGGTCTCTTACCATCTCTTTCATAGCGTGGTCACCAACATGCCTGGTTTTCAGTCCATTCCTTATTTGGCTGATTTCATTATAATGCCCGAATCATCATGGGAAAACATCTTGAGTCAGATTTTTAAAAATGGCTCCATGTAAAAGTTCCTCATTATTCACCCTGAGGCTATACCAGACATGCTGGGAACCAGTACGTGGTTGGTAGCATATAATAATCCCACTCAAACTAGATTAAGCAAACACAAGTGCAGAATTTACTGATAATAAGGATAAAGTGGCCAGGCCTCGTGGAGGCCTAGAAGCAAGGTTGAGAAAGCCACTGGGAAACACAAAAGCCATACTCCCTGCCTTTCCAGTCCCATCCCCTCCCTGCAGTGGTGAAAAATGGCCACCAGAGGCCCACACTGAACTCACAGCACCTGTCCACAGTGGCCTAGAATCATGGAGCACGGGTCCCAAACTCAGGAATCATTGGCCCAGCTTGGGTGAGATATCTTCCCTCCTCCCTCGCATCAACGGGGCCTGGGGGAGGTGCGGTGTTAGGAATGGCAAAGGGTCCCTAATAAAAAGGTGTGAAGTTGGGAAGGAAATGATGGGTAGAGGAAATAATTAGCATTCCTACTACAGAATACAAAAGTCAGTTTTTCTCGCTAATACATATAATTATAGAATTTACACACAAGGGGGTATTAAAGATCATCTGACCTAACTCTTTTACTTCATAGATGAGATTCCTGACCCAAGAATGTCATTTTGCATTTATTACTGTTGTTTGATGTTAGTTTGTTTTCATAAGATTTTCTCGTTTGCTTGTTTTCTGAAAAACAAGGTTGTCTATTTTCTTAAACATAACCGTGCAGCACACACAGGGTAGGACCATTGGAGAAAAACTATCTGAATTCAAACCCCAGCTCCACCATATACTGGCTGTGTGATCTTGGGGGTGTTAACTAACCTCTCTGCTTCAATTTCCTGCTCCGTAAAATGTGAATAATAATATGACCGACCTCCTATGAGTATTGTGCATTCTAATGAATTAATGTGTGTAAAGTGTGTACTGTGGGGCGTGACACGTATCGAGGACTATAAAAGTATCACGTGAGTCATTGACACCATCATCATTTAAACAGCTTGAGACAAATCATTAGCCAACAAAATCCTATCAAACCATTAGAACAAGAGCCGTTCGTTAAGTTGCAGTAAAGCTACAAGTTGATGCTTATTTCTAACAAAGATCATTTTTCCAACTTAGAATTCTTCTGCCCTACAAAAAAGTAAAAAGAAAATAAAATTACTGATAATTACAACACTCAAAAAAAAAAAAAGCATGGGTAGATTGATGCATTTTTTCAAACTAGTTCCGTGCATATTTATATGCATAGTTGTGATCACACTGTATATATAATTCAGCCTGTTGCTTTTAGCCACTTAACATGGTGACATATGCATTTTCCCATATCATTAAATATTTTCGAATGCCTCGACTTTAATGTGTGTATAATAGTTAAACATGTATATATACAATGATTTCCTGAAATATTCCCCTATTTGGAAAACACAGGTTGCTTCCAATTGTTTTTTAAGATTTTATTTTTAAGTAATCTCTACACCCAACATGGGGCTCGAACTCACAATTCTGACATCAAGAGTCATACGCTCTACCACTGGAGCCAGCCAGGTGTCCCTGGTTGCTTCCAGTTTTAAACTCCTTTAAACTCTTAATACAGATTACTAAATTACTATCCAAATTATTTGGTTCAATTTATTCTCTCAACAGCAAAATGAATGAGTGTCTTTCTAAAATGAGTACTATCATTTTTTAAATCTTTCCTAAATTGATAGGTATTAAAAGGCAATGTCATTCTTGTTTTAATGCTGATATTAAATATTTTTCCATGTCAACCATTTAAAATTCCTATTTACAATATGTTAATTTTATGTCCTTTGCCTATTTATCTTTTGAGATCTTAACTTTTCCTTATGTATTAGTAGGAGTCGTTTATATTGCTAAGTTGTAAACTTCTGTCTTATTTATTATAATAATTTTCCCAATTTATGTGCATTTTAAATTCAATCAGAGACATTTCTGCATACACATTTTTAAATCACTATATCATGAAATCTGTTGATGTTTTTCTTTAAAATTTCACATCTTACTTATAGCTTAGCTAAGCCCCTCATATTGAGGTATTAGAAAATATTTCGTTACATTTTCTTTCAGGGTTTTTAATATTATTGGGGAGGGTTTGGGGTTTTTTTTTTCCTGTCTAAAATATTTGTTATAGGTAAAGATCAAAATGTAATTTTTTTCTCCCCAAATAGCTGGGCAATTGTCCCAGTCTCATTTATGATTAACCCAGCCATTCTTCAGATTCGCATTACCATTAGTTACTAAATTGTTTGTTATAATATTGGGATCTGCTCAAGGCTCTTTTGTTCCTGATTAAACTCAGTCAACTCAAGGTATTTCCTGCCTCCTTTTCCTTTGAGCATTTGCACAAGCTCAGGCACAGGGATGGTGAGGCAGACAGAATCTGGTCCCGGAAAGTCACGTGCTGTCATCTGCTGAGACCCTCATTCCATGTGGTCTTTGGACTTCTGTCTCCACCATCCCATCCCTCACTCTTGATGTCTGCGATCCTGGGTGGTCTCTAGTTGGCATAGAGTCCATGCACATCTCCTGATAACACCCCATGTTACTCCCTCCAGGACCTTCCATCATCCTGGCCTTGTCTCAACTCTTCTGCCTCTCTCTCTGGGGGTCCTGGGAGGCTCAAAGTCTGTCTTAGGCCATCCTAGACCTTGCCATGCCACATTACCTCCCTTACATGGCCTTTCTGGTGCCATAACGGCCCCTCGCTGCAGCAAGCTCTGGAAAGCAGAGCATAGACCCACTCGACTTCGAAGTTTCCCTAAATGTATTTAGCATTGCTCACACCTCCCACTCCTATAGGATCGTTGGTGAGGCTCCACCAGGGGTCTGTTCCATGGCTCTCCTTTCTGCCTCTCCAGACTCTTCTTCCTCCTCCCCGCCCCGCAGCAAGTCTCCACTTTACGGTATCCTGTGCCTCTCCCAGCCCAGTGTCATCTTTCACAATACCTTCTCCTTCACTCCTTGTGACAAGTCCATTACCAAGTGGTTTTTACCCACTTACTATCTCATAAATATACTCAACTCGGTGTCTCCACTCCCACCCAGGTGGAAAACCCCATCCTTTACTGCCTGTCCTCCTTCAATGACACCTCGCCCACAGGTCTCCCTCTGGGACTTTCCTACCGTTTCAGTGCATTCTCCTCACAGAAGCCACTGAGCTCTTAAAAACACAAATGTGATGACACAGCTCTTACTTTGTGCACATTGGCAAATTTCCTTTGCTCTCAGAATATAACTCCAGTTCCTGACAAGACCAGCAAATGGGAGTCCCCGCCCACTTCGGCCCCATCCAAGGGAAGCCTCTCTCTACCTGCTGGCTTCAGCCCCTTAACGCACACGTCCTGTGTCCTATTCTAGTGCCTTCTCCCATGCTCTTTCCTCTGTCTGGGAAGCTCCCCCTAAGTTTTACTGTCCTTTTCCCTGCCCTCACCTCCACTCCCACCCTTCATCTGGCTAACTCCTCATCACTTCCTTGGGGAAGACTTCCACCTCACCAGAGGTTAGGTCTCTCTTAGTCACTGCCCAAGAGCTCTGGGAAGGCAGGGACTATGCTGATCTTACTTGCTACTTCTCTGGTATGTAGTAAGCAACGGGAATGAATGAATGAATGAATGAATGAATGAATGAATGAATGAATATAAAGGAAGGATGCGGGAGATGCAGGTAGGAAACATGAACCAAGTCATAGGTACCCAAACTGTTTGTCTCTATTCAATAACAATCATCCTTTCTTATATATTATTTTCCCAAGTATGCACCTTAGTTTATGACACTTAGCTTGTGGTTGGCCAAAATCTCCAGTAGTAAATTGGGCATAGTTCTTTCCTTGTACATAATCTCATAGCATCTGTCTACCTATTCTACCAAAGGCATAAATTCCAAACAAACTTAGAGGGAAAGAGGGCAATCAGGCCTGGAATGATACACACATCAAAATGTACTTGAAGGTTTATTAAAGGAATAAATGGAATAAAAACTTCAAAGCTGGGGCACCTGACTGGCTCAGTCAGAAGAGCATGTGACTCTCGATCTCAGGGTTGTGAGTTCGAGCCCATGTTGCGTGGAGAGACTACTCAAATAAATAAATTGGAAAAACAAACAACAAACAAAAAACCTGCAAAGCTACTTCAGTCACACAGAGTCTGATCTTCCAGTCATCCTCTGCTAAAAAAAAAAAGTGTTGCAAAAAAAGAAAACCCAAAGAGGAACATCTCCCCTCTAAGTGTTTTGAGGTGGTAGCGATGGAAAGAAGATGTTTTTTTAAAAAAACTCAAGCAATAAATGTCTTTGAATAGAGGCTTAAGCCCTAGAACTTTTATAATCTGATGACAATCTGGAAGAACTGGACTATAAGCATGCACCCTTGACCTTGCCTAGACAAAATGAATCATCTCTTTTCTCTGGCCAGTGTTTGCCACCTTCTGCAGTTACCACTATTTTCAAGCAAATCTCATGGTCCAAAATTGTTTTGTAAGCCACAACACCTTCACATGAAATTATTTACTTTTAATAATAGAAAAGTTATTTTTGACTGCAGTGAAACTATAAATCTGGCCTGTTTTGCTTCAGTTCATTTGTTTGGATGGCCATCTGGCAAGATTATTCAACATGATGCAGATAGACTCTTCCTCGGTACAAGTCAAGTATTTTCTATTTAAAAGTTGATGTTGTGCCTAAGGCTGAGCTCTAATTCTTTTTTCATTTTCTTCCCTTTGCTTTTTATAGCCACATAAACAACAGATTTGACTTAGAACTTCTTGTACATGTTTATTCACCATATGATGATAACATAATCAAACAGCTTCCAAATGCCACGTTCGAAAATCAGTGTCGGAATGTTAGGGAAACCAGAACCGGCCGTAGATACTTCTGCCTTCTAGGACTGAGGGATCACTGATCCCTAGGTAGACAGGTCTTTGGTTTTGAGGGAAACACTGCAGAGAGCTTTGACAGTTCTTTTTAGTAGAAAAAAAAGCGGCTCTTCGGGCAAGCCTGAATGGCCAATTTTTCTGCCTACTACACAAACGGACCTTGGACAGTTGGGCAGCGTGCGTGCGTGCAAAGGATAAAGGACCTGGGACTAGGAAAGGAAACAGGGAGATTCGAGGAGAGTACAGTACTGTCCAATATAAATTTCTAAGATGATGGAAATGTTCTACATCTTGCCCAATGCTGTAGCCACTTACCACATGTGGCTATTGAGCCTTTGAAATGTGGTGACTGAAAACCTGAATTTTTAACATTATTTAATTTAAAATTTTTTAAAGATTTTTATTTATTTATTTGACAAAGAGAGAGACAGCGAGAGAGGGAACACAAGCAGGGGGAGTGGGAGAGGGAGAAGCAGGATTCCCGCGGAGCAGGGAGCCCGATGTGGGACTCGATCCCAGGACCCTGGGATCATGACCTGAGCCGAAGGCAGATGCTTAACTGCTGAGCCACCCAGGCGCCCAAATTATTTAATTTAAATTTGAATTGCCACATGTGGCTAATGGTTATCCTACTGGACACTGCAGAAAAGAGGACCTTTCACATCAACCCTTCCCCTTCCCCAAACCTGAGCCACAAACAGTCGGGAGAGGCCTGAAAGCTCCAGAAAGAATTTCCCAGGGTAGGGACACTGAAGGACTTTCAAGAAGGCGATGAGTGAGTGATAGTCAAAGTTAAGTTGCCACTTGCTCTGTGTTTCCTTTCTGTTGTCCACAAACTTCAGTAAACATTTCCTATGCTGAAGTGACCATGCATCTCAGCTTGCCTGGGGACTGCCCCTTCGCATCTGATGTCCTGGTGTAATTACTAAGAGTCCCTGCTTCACTCTCAAGTGTCCCACTTGGACAATGTATCATATCAACTCCCTACTTACACACATAGCCTTGTATTGGTAGTGTTGTGGAGATTTGGGGAAAGGAATGTAAAGAGAAGCTCAGACTTCTCCATCACCTCTCCCCAGCAGCCTTGTGGAAGAGCTTGGTGGGTGGGGGTTGGGAGGCTGGGCAGAGCCAGCCCCAGAAGAGCCAGGCAACATGGTGGAGCAGTTCACAAGTGGGCCGGCTAGGACAGAAGTGAGACCAAACTGTCCTTCCCCTAAGTAAACTAGGGGAGGGTGAAAGCCGGGAGAGAGCAGAGGGGGAGAAAGCCAGTTACCAAAAAGAAAGAGAAATATAGTTTCTCTGGCATTCTCAAGTATTACCAAGAAAAACTAGACAGATTAAATGTCTTCCACTTCTCTGTGTTTGGTAAAATCCAGTATTAGTATGCAGATCTACTGCAGTTAAATCTGTAATAACACAAATTTTCAAGGCATAATTAAAGTTTAAAATAAAATTATCTGAGATTTCCAGAAGGATACAATAAAACCAAACAACCACATCTAAAGGAAAGTCAAATCCAAAACTCATATAGCTTGAGCTTTAACTAAAATATACTATTTGACATTAATATCTAACTTTAGATCCAACATTTTGTTTGTTCATGTGTGTTTTTACTGTGTGTGTGTGTGTGTGTGTGTGTGTGTGTGTGGTCAGAATGCTTAAGATCTACTCTCTTAGCAAACTTCAAGTATATAATATAATATTTTCTCCCTATTTCCCCTACCTACCAGGCCCTGGTAACCACCATTCTACTCTGTTACTATGAGTTTGGCCTTTTATTTCAAACAATTTAGATTATTTCCATACCTTGGCTATTGTGAATAATGCTGCATTGACCAGGGGAATACAGATAGCTCTTCAAGATAGTGATTTCATTTCCTTTGGATAAATATTCCAAAGTGGAAATTCTGAATCACATGGCAGTCCTATTTTTAATTTTTTAAGGAACTCCATACTGTTTCCTATAGCGGCTGTACCAACAAACACCCCCACCAACAGGGAACAAGGGTTCTCCTTTCTACACGTCCTTACCAACACTTGCTATCTCTTGTCTTTTTGCTAATAGCTATCCTGACAGGTATGAGGTGATATCTCCTTGTGGTTGTATTTACATTTCCCTGATGATTAGTGAAGTTAAGCATCTTTTCATATACCTGTGAGTCATTTGTGTATCTTCTTTGGAAAAATGTCTATTCAGAACCTTGCCAATTTTAAAGTTACTTTTTTTTTTTCTTCATGTGTGCTTTTAAAGCCTTACACAGAACATTAAGTGATTTCTCACTTAGCAGATTTGTAAATAAGAACTAGACATTTTGGGGGCACCTGGGTGGCTCAGGTGATTAGACATCTATCTGCCTTCCGCTCAGGTCATGATCCCAGGGTCCTGGGATTGAGCCCCACGCTGGGCCCCATGCCCAGTAGGGAGTCTGCTTCTCTGCCCCTCTGTCCCTCTGTCCCTCTCCCCTCTTGTATCCTCTTCCTCTCTCAAATAAATAAATGAAATCTTTAGAAAAATAAAAAAGAACTAGACATTTTTACTACATCAGTCCTAAGTCCACTGTAATCCATTTGAAGAATAATTTACTTTCCTTTACTTCCAGACATACACAGATGTATTTTTGTCCTTTTTATGACCCAAGTAGATAAATGCCTAGAATATATTTCGCCTAAATATCACTGAGGTGATAGCAGCAAGAAGCAGAATGGTGGAATGATTAAGAAGGTGGGCTCTGGAGTCAGACTTCAGGTTTGAATCCTGGTTCCACCAACTGAGTTTTCTCATCTGTAAAATGGGCATACTTTTAGTAATTACCTGATGAGGATATTCATTTAGATAATCCACATAAAGCACTTAGCATAACTCCTGGCAAATATAATATATGCTTACTAAGTGCTAACTGTGATAATGATGATAATCGGTGATTAGTTGGTAGAGAGAGAGATAGGAAAATCTGAGAATTTAAATATAACCTTGAAAACAAGTTACAAAGATATACTTTATAAAATGAATCCTGGGGCACCTGGGTGGCTCAGTTAAGCGTCCAACTCTTGATTTCTACTCAGGTCATGATCTCGGGGTCGTTAGATTAAGTCCAAGTCAGGCTCTGCACTGGGTGTGGAGCCTGCTTAAGATTCTCTCTCTCCCGGGGCACCTGGGTGGCTCAGATGGTTAAGCGTCTGCCTTCAGCTCAGGTCATGATCCCAGGATCCTGGGATGGAGTCCCGCATCGAGCTCCTGGCTCAGTGGGAAGGCTGCTTCTCCCTTTCCCTCTGCCTCTCTCCCTGCTCATGCTCTCTCTCTCTCTGTATCTGTGTGTTTTAAATGAATAAATTTAAAAAAAAAATCTTAAAAAAAAAAAAGATTCTCTCTCTCCCTTTGCCCCCCTCTCAAAAAAAAAAAAAAAGAATCCTAATTGAGGGTTCACTTTTGCTGCTCTAAGATAACATTCAGCCTAGTCAGTCATTTATCCACCATTCCCTGTGAGAAAATTCATTCTAAGTGTTTTCTAATAAAATATGAAGTCCTTGAGATATATTGACACATGTTTGTATCCTGACAACTAACAGGAGTATTTAAAATATGGAAGGTAATCAATAAATATTTATTTTTAAAAATATTTTATTAATTTACTTGAAAGAGAGAGTGAGTGAGAGAGAGAGCACAAGCGGGGAGAGGGGTAGAGAGAGAAGGAGAAGCAGACTCCCTGGTGAGCAGGGAGCCCGATGTGGGGCTCGATCCCAGGACCCCGGGATCATGACCTGAGCTGAAGGCAGACACTTAACTGACTGAGCCACCCAGGCGTCCCAATAAATATTTACTGATATCAGTTATGCAATAGTTATTGACTGAGCATCTGCCATGTGAGCAGCACTGACTGCGCTAGATGCTAAGGACATACACCAGGCTTGCTGTTGGAGTTCAGTAAAAGAAGAAATTGATCACACAAAGCCAGAATATTCTCTTTAATGAGCAGGAAGAGAAGAAATTGGCTTTTTGCCAATAAATTCGGTACTGACTTCCCACAATGTCCACTTTTTGTAGTCCCCTCTTATAGAGGACTTTTGGAACCCAGGAGCCTCACCTAGTACCAGCCTCACTGGGATGCAGAGGAAGCAGAGCAGCTGTAGGGGTGCCCCCAGTCAACCAGGGGCTGGTTTCAAGGGTGTACGTCCCAGGTCAGAGATGAGGGACTAAGAACATAGTCTCAGTGAGTGGGTGCAGAAGCCTCCCTAGCTTAGAAGCCCCATCCCTCAAGAACTATTTTCCTTGAACAGTCCCAGAACCACAGCTTCCAGGTCCCAGTGAGGGGAGAGCCCAGCTAGTGCCCATTGTGTTCAGGAAGCCCAAAGCCATGCCTTCTCACCTGGCAGGTATAGTCATTCATGGACCTCCCAGTCCAGACTCAGCTTAGCAACCACAGGTCATTCTTACCACAAGTAGCGTTGCCTAATAACATAACTAGCATTCACCTCTATCAAGTTTCCAGGCAAACAGAGCAAAAAAGTTAATCCCAGGTCATTTTATTTTTCATAAAGAAGGGGGAAATGTTTTATTAATCTTTCACTCACAAATCCCTATTCTTGACTCCTCTGAGCTCCGAAAATCTTATCAGAAATCTCCAGTGAGAGAGAGGTCTCTGAAGCACCCTAAACTCGGTATGTACAAGACCCAAATAATTTTCTCCTCTCTGCCTCCCTGGATACCTTATGTTCCCTGTTGTAACTCACACAATCATCATCCATTCAATTATCCCCTGCATAGAATTCTTCCATGGCTGTCCGTCCATTCCAAAGCCCAGAGCATGACAATTCAGGCTCTTCAGAACATGGTCTACCTCCAGCCTCCTCCATAGCACCCTACCCTTTAGACAAAGACTCTTTGTCATTCTGCCATTTGCCATCACTAGAAAATATCTACAGCCTTTATTCTGGAATAGCCTTCTACTGACAAACAACTGGTCAACCAAGAGCTTCAAATTCTTAAAAAACCAACTCAAACATCACCTCTAAGAAGACACAAATTCATCCCCAGTACAAACTTGTCATTCCCTCTGGGTTCTCCCGCAGCACGCTGGAGGCCTCCCTTGCAGCACTGTCCCCGTGGTTATGGTCCCCATCACCTACAAAGCTGCCGCAAGCAAGAAACAAAGCCTCATCCATGTTATGTCCTCAGAGCCACGAATGCATCTCTGCACATGGAGTAGCTCAAAGTCTACTGGCTTGAAAGCAAATAGCAGCATTGAAGCTGTGCCTTAAGAAACTGGTAGAACTTCTGAGGACAAACAAAGAGGAAAAGGCCCAGAAGCCAGAAAGTGAGGGCACAAGTTTGCTGACACCTGGGTCTTTGGAAGGAAATAGACATTTCAGATTCATTGTGATCCTATCTCAACCTAAGAGACTTAGCCTTTATTCAGTAGGAGATGGCTGTAACTCACTGTTAAAACTATGCAAAGACTTGGAAAAAAAAATTAAGAGGTTTTACCACAATCAAGTCTCTAGGTAGGATTTTTTTCCTAAATGATAAAAGACATAGATCTTTTGGGAACAAAAAAGGGGTTTCTCAAATCAAGGTTCTAAAAACTAAACAAAGGATATATTGTAAAAAGTATTAAGATTTTTGTTTGTGATTTTGTCTATCCTAATACACAATCTTTTTTTTTTTAAGATTTATTTATTTATTTATTTATTTGACAGAGAGAGACACAGCGAGAGAGGGAACACAAGCAGGGGGAGTGGGAGAGGGAGAAGCAGACTCCCCGCTGAGCAGGGAACCCAATGCGGGGCTTGATCCCAGGATCCCGGGATCATGACCCGAGTCTAAGGCAGATGCCTAACGACTGAGCCACCCAGGCACTCTTTTCCTAATACACAATCTTTAAAATGAGGGATGAGGGGCCCAGGTCCTTCTGACAGAGGCTCAAGAGGGGGAACAAAATGGAGAACCATCATCAGTGCTACATAGCGTGGAACCACTAGACCTGTATGAATGCCACCCCTTCATGCCCTGTCATCATCCAGTCATAGTAATGAGATTATGAACACCTGCCAAGTTGACAAATAAAATAAATGAGAGGAGCTGGGACAACGCACAGACCAAAATAATGCAAGGCTTTTGCAGTCAATTTCAAGTGTCAGGGCCTAAGAAAAATACTAGACAAGATTACCCAATATACCTCTTCTAGTTCTTGGGGGAAGGAGCTGGTTTTTTTAACTTATTTTTGGAAATGAACAAAACAAATTCCTCAATGTGACTATAACTCTTCCATCTTTCTTGTCTTACCTCATCAGGGGCAGACTGACATTTCAGCCAACCAACCCCAGAATGGTTATTAAACACTTAATATGTTGATAGTACTCTCTCTGACACTAAGAGACAAAAGGTGGGGGGAGGGTATGTAGTTCCTGCCATTGAGAAATAAAATTGGAAAAGTTAAGCAATAAGATAAGGAGATTTCTAAGATGCATTGCTGAATTTTAAAAAGTGAGATACAGGGGAGCCTGGGTGACTCAGTCGGTTAAGCGGCTGCCTTCGGCTCAGGTCATGATCCCAGGATCCTGGGATCAAGCCCTGCATGGGGCTCCTTGCTCAGCGGGAAGCCTGCTTCTCCCTCTCCCTCTGCCTGCCTGACGCTCCCCCTGCTTGTGCTCTCTCTCTCTGTGTGTCAAATAAATAAATAAAATCTTTAAAAAAAAAGTGAGATATATACTAAAAATGTGTATAGTTATACATATGCTTATGTAGGCATGTTTTTGCATTGAAATTTTCTGAATGCTATACAAAAAGTCATGGCTGGTGGTTACCTCTGGAGGGGTCTGGCATGTGGGGTCAGAAAGATGTTTTTAATCACGTATCATCTTAGACTATTTGTTTGCCATGTGCATGCGTTTCTTTAATTTTTTAAATTATAAATACAACAAACAAAAGTTAAGCAACATCACAAGTCAGGAAATGACTGCAGTGAACAGAAGAGAAACCAACATTTATTGACCAACCTCTCTGCGCCAGGCATACCTCCCAGCCACCTCCCAATCATTACCGCCCGAGGGGTGTGGCTGCGATGTTTCTAGCCCCTGGAAAACAGCCTGAAACCTCTCCTCGTGCTGTTCTGCCACCTCAGTCAAACCCACAGTTGGCTCTGACTCTGAGCTTTTTCTAGCATATGGAATGCAGCCAAATTTGGATGGTTTCCCAGGGAGGGTAAATAGTGTGTTGGAGATTGAGTTAAAACAACCAAACTCCTTTTTAGCAAGCCAATGGGATCAACCCAGGGCTTGTAAAGTACCACCTAAATTGTTTTTAGTTCCTTTGATTGTTTTTTTTCATCTTGAAAACTGTAAAACACAAACACCCTCTCCAACTTAGGATCTGCTGCTTTAAAAACTATTTACCCCAAGTAGAAACCAAGCATGCATAGCTTCTTTACTTCATTTGTGCCGATGGAAGCAAGACAGTACTTTCTACTATTATCATTGTTAATAAAACAAATTAAACTTCTGTGATATCTGTAAATTACAGTTAATGTGTATTTCTATTAAACCCTTATCAAATGCTGCCCTCTAGTGGACTCTTCGGTAAAAACCTTCTAAAAATAGATTTTAATTAAGGTTTAAGATGTTTCAAAAGAGAACAGTAATGATAGATGCACATCTTTTGAAATTAAATATTCACCATCCAACAATAATTTCAATTAACTCTGCCCTTCATAAAATGTTGACATTGTCATCGTTTCCTTAAATATTTTAAATATTTACCTTGCTGGGAAACGTTTACCTTAACACACACACATGTGGGTTTCCAAGGCAGACCTGAGTTGACTTCACAAGCACCCCAAGAAAATGTTTAAATGCCTAGTATTTCATAAAAGTGACCTCTGTAACTGTCTAGATATTCACAATGGTTTTAAAATCATATATCAGCGATCCTGTTCTGAGTGTTATTACTGTTAAGGCAGAGCTTAAAAAAGGAGCAACTTTTACTGTGTAAGGATGTTTTAGCAAGAAAGCAGGAGGGCACCAGAGTTTGATGCCCTTGCTTTGGACATATTGGCAGCCACTCGGAAACTTCTGTCTTGCCTTTGCCTCATTGCCCGCAAGTCATTCATCACTTAGTTTAATATAACTCGGGACCCAGACACACGCAGGCTGCCAAGTTGTCTAAGCTTCAAAAAATGATTATTTTCCAGGTAGATCACCCTTTGTATTTACAGTATACTCTCCCCGCCCCCCGCCCCAAGAAGTTCAGGGTGCTTTGCCTCGACCTCCACCGGGCCGTTCTGAACCCTATTACCTGCAGGCACCAGAGCCCTGAGCATCCTTCCAGCCCCTGGGGCGGAATCCCCGCTGGTTCCGGCTCCCGTTCCCGGGCCTCGTCCTTAAGGGCTTCGGCAGCTCCCGGTAAAAGACCGGAGGAGAAATACGTCGGCAATCCCGGAGCCTGCGTCTTTCGCGGGCGGCCCCGCGGCACCTACCCTGCGCGGCGGCGGAGCGGCGTCCCCGCAGCCGAAGGCCCGGGGCCCCGAGCCGGAGTCCCCGCTGCCCCGACCGCCCCGCCGCCCTCGCCGCCCTCGCGGCCGCCTCGCCCTCCCCACCCCCCCCTCCACCCCCCAGCCGCGAGCCGCGCTCCGCTCCGCCCGCCCGTTGGGAGGCGCGGTCCGGGGAGGGCTCGGCGGAGCCCGGCCGCATCTCGAAGGTCCCCTCCGGCACCCGAGCAGCAGCTCCGACACCGGCTCGAAGGCGTCGCCCTCCGACCTCGGCGGCGCTCGCCCTGCCGCCGCCAGCCCACGCCGCGCTCCCCGCCGCCCGTCGGGAGCACCACCGAAGCCCGCGGAAAACCCGCAGTGAAACACCCTTTCGTTTGAAACGCTTCATGTTAACATCCAAGAAGGAAAGGAAAGTCCCCTGGACAGAATATAAATTGCCATAGGAGAAATCAGTCCGGGGCCCCCCCTCGGGCCACCACCCACCCTCCCCGGTTTTAACTCCCCCTCGGTCTCGCTAAGTGTCTGTTATTACCACCTCGATTATAAAACTCTCTCTCAACTTACAATTATCACCTTTTTCATCTTCCCTGAGGTTTTTCCCTTTGATGCCCAGTTCCGTGTGGCTTCTTCCCCTCGGGAGATTCCTTAACTGGCATTCCTGCCGCACTTTCTTAAACTTTTCTACATACTTTATCGGTTCCTTCTCCTGCTCCCTTTTCCTGGCGGGGAGAACCGCATCCAGGGGAGGAATGCTGCGTTTGAGCCAAGTGGATTTTTTTATGCACTAACAGGTGTGCTAAGACAGTGTGGCCTTTTAAAACATGAACGGATAAAGAAATACCTCACATAGGTTTTGCTGACCCAGAAAGAGACAGAAGAGAGTGGGAGAGAAAGAGATGGGGAGAGGGTGGAGAGGGGGAGAGAAGGGAGAAGAAAGAAGAGGAAGGGGAGAGAGAAGGAGGAAGAAGAAGGGGCTGGGGGAGAGGAGGAGGGGGGCGATGGGGAGGGAAAGAGGGAGAGAGAGGGATGGGG
>NC_138372.1:122666355-122702811 GCF_054177405.1 Leptonychotes weddellii | reverse complement strand
GTGGGAGAGAGGAAAAGGGGAGAAGAGGAGGAAGGGAGAGGGGGCAAGGGGTAAGGAGAGCGAGGCAGAGGATGAGAGAGAACCTGTCTTCATCTCTTCATCAGGCCACATAGAAATAAAGAAGAAACCCCAGCTCCCTTCCTACATAACCTGCAGGACCTTGTACAAAAGGAAACTGAGGAGCCCATTCTTCAAAAGTTATTAAGACTTCCAGGTGATGACAGCAGAGCATTACACCCAGCACAGGGCTGCCTTGGACCTCACCACACTAGGTATGCACACCGTGAAGCCAGCCAGGTTTCCTCCCATCGATCAAAACAGCACCCGCTCTGTGCTCACTTACTTGGGTCCACCACCACACCCAAATCCTGCACAAGGGGCAGCCCCTGCTTGGGCGATCAATTTGTCTTGGTTTGCCCTGGACTATCAGAGGCTTAGCACTGAAAATCCCACATCCCTGGCACCTCCTTAGTCCCAAGCACATGGGGACAGCTGGTCACCAACCTGTTCTCTGGGACCCGGTCTAGTGATAGAGCTGTCCTCTGCTTTTCTACTGGTTTTAACTTCTTCCTCTCAGAACCAAGGGCAATCTTAGGCCGACCCCTACCTCTCTGGTGGGGTGGGAAGCCATTCCAAATGCCCCCAGATTTATTCCCCTTTTTCCATATCCCCAAAGAGAAAGCTGCCGAGCCGTGATTCTGGCTATTCATATGTGTCGGAAGTAAGCTGAAATGTGTGTATATGTGGCAGCCCATGTTGGAATTTCTTGTAACTACTTTGAAAAGAATGAGGTTTCCACACTGCATTTCAGGATTTGGTGGTTATACACTTGTAGTCTTTTCTTTTTTTTCAGGTGTGATACTCCAACAATGTATAAAGCATTATCTCTCCTAAGACAGTCACACATTAACAAAAAATATACCCATGTAAAAGCTAACAAACTGGCATTTTATTCTAGGGGGACAATCTAAACTACAAACTGAACTTCGCATGCCCCTCTACTGTGAACTGAATATTCACCAAGCACTTTTCTGGGCCTGGAGACATCTTTTTTTTTTTTTTTTTTTTATCATCAGAGAGAGTGGAGAGACAGAGAGAGCACGAGCAGGAGTGGCCGGCAGAGGGAGAAGCAGGCTTCCTGCTGAGGAGCCCTGTGCGGGACTCGATCCCAGGACCCTGGGATCATGACCTGAGCCAAAGTCTCAGGATGGGAGTCTTCCTGTCTTTCCCTAGAATGTATCACACGGACTATGTATTATACCTATTGTGTATTACACTCCCCTGGAACACTGCATGGGCCAAAACTATTTCATAATTCCTTCTCACATAGATACTGTCCCTCACATTAGTTGATGCTCGTGCATATCTTCCCTGAGAAAAGAGAAGCCATTGGACAAGAGCTCCCACAGCCTCCTCAAAGCAAATGGACCAGTCTCCCTTCATCTGTGCCCAAACCCGCTGGCCTCTTTCCTGTAAGCCACAATGCAGGGCCCCAGTCCTATCAGAATCCAACCTTCCTTGATACTGTGCAATCTATTCCCTCTTGTCTCCTCAAAAGACTTGGCTTCCATAGCCAAACCACTTTTAAATATTCTTTCTCTTTTGTAGTTCACCTTCCAACTAAAACTCATAGCCCTAGAGTAATGGTTCTCAAAGTGTGGTCGCTGAACCACCAGGATCAGCATCACCTGGGATTTATTAGAAAGCCAATTACTTGGGCCTCAACCCAGACATACTGAGTCAGAAACTCCGGGGCTGAGGTCTAGAAGTCTGTGGTTTTTTTTATTTTGTTTTGTTTTGTTTAATTTTTTTTTTAAAGATTTTATTTATTTATTTGAGAGAGAATGAGAAAGAGAGAGAGAGCACATGAGAGGGGGGAGGGTCAGAAGGAGAAGCAGACTCCCTGCTGAGCAGGGAGCCCGATGCAGGACTCAATCCCGGGACTCCAGGATCATGACCTGAGCCGAAGGCAGTCGCTTAACCAACTGAGCCACCCAGGCGCCCTAGAAGTCTGTGTTTTAACAAGCCTTCTGGGTGGTTCGGATACTTACTAAAGCTTGAGATGCATGGATCTATGGCAGACACTCCTCGGCATCCCTGTGTCCACACGCAGATCACCCAAGGAGAGAGCTCTCTGGAGTAGGCTGGAGATTGCTGTTCTTAGCCCTCTCCTGATCCTGTTTTTATTAATGACTCAGGCAGAGGCACAGATGGCACACCGATTTCATTAAAAGATGACAGAGAGCTGGATGGGATAGAGATGATGAATGATGACATCGGTACCCAAAGACACAAAGTGATGGTCCAAGTCTATCAAGATGAAACTTAATAGGGCACATTAGCTGGGATTCGGTTCAGCTTTGAGTGACAGAAAACCCAAAATAGTCCCGGCTTCATAAGAGAGAAAAGTATTTCCCTTTCACATAAATGAACTCCGGAAGCGTCAGGCCAGAGTCAGTGTGGTGGCTCCGCTTCCTGGAATTCCCAGGATTTGCGCTCCTCATTTGTCCCATTCCTAAGGTATGCCCTCATCCTCAAGTCAAAGATGGTGACATCCATGTTTCAGATAACAAAATGGAGGAAGGATATCTTGCCTTCTTTAAGGATTCTGGATGCTATCACATCATCCTTCTGCTTGCATCCTGTTGGCCAAAACTTAGTCTTCTGGCCAGAGCTGCAATGGAGACTAAGAATTGTCTTTATTTTTCTAGGCAGCTCAGCTAGAAATGCTATTACATGGAAGAAAGGGAGAACAAATATTGGGACACAGTGAGTAGACTCTGCCAACCAAAGCGAAAACAAAGTCCTTTATATAAGGCATGAAATGTGAATGTCTCTCTAAGGCTCTGATGAGGAAGGGGGAAATAGGGAGTAAAAGCCACGCAAGCAGCCCTCTACTGTCTCCCTTTACAAAGGCAGTAAATCCAAGCCATATTTGCTTAAGTAAGAGAGAAGGTACGGGATACAAAACTGTAATTTTTAGACACATTGCTAGCTTCAGGAATGTCTCAAATGATGTCATCAAGATTTGCTCTTTTCCATATCTCAGTTCCACAGTCTTCCATGTTGGGTTTCTGGCAAGATGTCTGCCTGCAGATCCAGAACCCTATTCCCTGAACCTACTGGTAGACCAGAAGAGGTTCAAGTTCAATCTTCCCCATCCTCATCTCCACTCTTGTTTCTCAGGTCAGCTTCCTCTAGCAAAGCAGTTCTCAACCCTGACTAATCACTGGAATCCCCTCAGGAGCTTTTTAAAATGATACCCAAACCTCTCTTCCTAAATCTGATTTTATTGGCCAGGGTGGGACTTTGGCATTTAAAAAACAATCTCCCCGGGTGATTCTCCTGCGCATCTAGAGTGAAGAACCCCTGATCTAGCATACTGTGAAAAGTGGAAGCTTTGCCTCTCAAGTTTCTCTGACGTTGTCTCCCCAGACATCATGTGTGGGTGCCATGTGTCTCCTCCATCAGGTCTTGTCTCACCGTGAGCCCCCCTCTATACTGCTGGTCACCACCTGGACCTACAAGACCTGCATTCCCTTCATAGGATCTAGCTTCCCTCTACAGGACTAGAAGGAGGCACCTCTTGACTACCCTGCCTTTCTGTCTTCCCAAGATCTCTACACATGGCTGTCAAGGTTGACTTTCTTTTACTAAAGGACTCAAGTGATTTTATTTATTTATTTATTTTTAGAAATGCATATATATTTTTATTTAAAATGAGACATTTTGTGACTGATATCTGTATATTTTTCATACTGAAAAATAAGTTGCTGGCTGGTTTCTGGTAAAACTTAGAGCCTTGATAATTTGGTTTCAAGTAATTTTCCAGTACAACTGCCTATTTCTTCTTTATTTTACATATGCAGAAAGTTCACTGCTGATGTGGGAACAGAACATCATTTAGCTGACACTACCTTCCTGCCGATAAAACGAGAGAAGCTCGTTCACGTTTCTGTTGAAGGACCTGAAGACGCAAGGCTGATGAGAAGCACGCTGAGAATTTAGGCAGCATCTGTTCCAGATGTATTTATATTTGTAACAATGCTTTATTCCAGTTCACACTCCTTTTCCGAACATAAAAACTAAGAATTGAAGACAATTATTAATCGGCCCAAAGTCTTCAGAGCTAGCAAAGGAAATGGATTCTTTGATTTCAGTTTGATGATCTTCCAGGAACCAAACCATCACCCATAATGAAATAGGAGCTTACTGAACTTCCCACTAAAAATAAAACAAAAACAGAATTCGACGGACGATCTTTGCATACACGTGTACAAGTGAGCCTGGGGAGACATGGATGATACTTGATTTGCATCCAGCAAGCCTTCCAAGGGATGGATACCTTCAGCTTTGAAGAACCATCATCACATGAGCAAAATTTTTGGAAAATAGTAAAATTATGTATTTTCCCATTCAAAAATATACTACAAGTAAAATGCCTTCAAAATTGTATTTTGGGTTTTTTTTTTTTAATGATTTTATTTTTAAGTAATCTCTACACTTGAAGCGGGTGGGGCTCAAACTCACAATGCTAAGATCAAGAGTTGCATGCTTCGCCAACGGAGCTAGCCAGGTGCCCTTCAAAATTGAATTTTTGAACACCACAGTGAAATGCGTAGAGTTTGCATGATCCAGGCTACTAATACCTGCCATTTCCAACTCCATCCCAATTCAGCCTGATTCCATTCAGGTTGCGGTGGGGAAGACACAGGTTTGAGGGGAACCATTTCTTTACCTGCCCCATGTCTGCAAGGGAAGGACAGGACTTCATCCTCAGTCGGTCAGGAAGAACGTAGTCCTACGTCCACAATGAACCACCAGAAAAAATAAAATATAATTCAACAGAGCAAATTCTAAATATCTTCCTTGTTTTATTCAAGGATTTCTGCATGGGGCAGCAGGTGGAGGACTCAAGTGATTTTAAAAGGGAAACGCAGTATGAAGGAAAAAATCAAAGGTCTGGGAAGCCATCTGCTCATAAACTATAATTGAAATCTAAGACTAGGACTTGAAGAATGTCAGCAATTAAAAGCTCCAATGCAAGGATTAGCTCATCAAAGAAGCCGTGAAGGATTATCCAGAGAGGTCACAGGAAATGCACAAGAGCTTGGACTCCTGGAAGCCCAGAGAACAGAGGTTGGAAGCACCAGGACTGGCTCACCCACTTCACTCTGTCTAGTGACCTGGCCTGTTGTCATCTACTCTGGTGACTTCCTTCAGCGAAATGTGAAATATACAGAACAATGGCCACAATTTCAACAAATTCAACAGACGCTTCAAATTTCGCTTGAAGCTCAGGTTACCACCTTTTGATATGTTGTCAGTAGATATTCAGATTTCTCTACAACAAGACAGAAGCTCCAAAAGGCTATGAGTTTTTCAAAAGATAGGGCTCCTCAAATCCTCACAAATATTAAATCAAAGAAATAGAGTTCCCAAACTTTGCGTGCTGAGGTGCCCAAAGTCACTGCAGTGAATCAGATGGGCCTGCAGGAGGTTTTTAATTTTTGAGGGAAATGTGACAACATCTGTCAGGCACAAATTACTACCAGTAATTTATTTGGAGTTAATAATCTGAAATGTTATTATATATTTTTCAGCCTAGGGCCCATGAATAAATTACTCAGTTGACTCTAACCACAAGCTGAGAAAGTTTGGGAACCTCTGCAGTAGGTAAATGATTAACTCCAGCAAGCCAACAGCACTCTCTAACTCAGACTTGCCATCTTTGCGGCAGTCAGCCTGAAAATATGACACCTCAAGAGGACAAGAATTTGTTTCTTACTACAGCTCTAAAGGAATTGCTCCTGTTCAGAAATTATAAATAACCTAGGGGTTAGGTGAAATTAGAATTTACAAGAGAAACAAAATCTAAATAGTATACTAAACTAAAATATTTTATTTCAAACCCCTGACACATCTAAAGAAATTTAATTAATATTAAGCCCATTTTCATACTTTCTATCCTTTGCTTTCAGCCAGGCACTTCAGGAGGGTGTCATAAAAGCAAGTAAAACCATGAGTTCAAAATCATAGGCTACATCCTAGCTGATGTCAATTAAATTTGTTCAAGTCCATGGCTAAAGAGCACATTTCTAATTTTATATTATATCTGCATTTTATCTGGTTTTATATATGTACTAGTCAGGATAGTCTTGGCTATGCTGCAGTAAGCCCTAAAAAGGCAAACTCTAAAATATCAATGGCTTAACCACCCCCCCAAAAAATGTTTGTTTCTCTCACTTACCTAAAATCTGATGTGGCATGGGTGTCTTTCTTCCACCCTAAGCTGTGTCAGCTAAAACTCCTCTCCTCCAAGGTCCTGAGCTGGGGAAAGAAAGAGATGCAAGAAGCACACTAGTTCAACATTGCTTCATCCCCAGAGTAACACAGGTTATTTCCACTCATAATCCATTAACCAGAACTTGTCACGTGGCTACAATCTCGCTGCAAGGGATGCTGGGAAATGTGGGGGAGAACATGGACATTTGGTAACACTGTTTCTGACACAGTAGACTTGGTTATAGTCACATCGAGTGAGGCTACAATTTACTTACTCACTCATTCATCAAAAAATATCTCTTGAGGACCTACTCTGTGTCAGGTATCATGCTTACAACCTAGTGCAGAAGGCTAGACAATAAGTAAGATACCAAATAAGCGAACAAGAACATCATTTCCGATTATGGTGTGAATTCTTCATTAATAAATGCAATAAACTTAGGTTGAGTGCTGGTTTTGTACCAGATACAGTTCTACTGCCAGGGATATAACAAATGAAACAGAATCTCAGCTCTCACAACGCTTATATGCTGGTGCGGAGGATGGACAACACATAAAAATCGCCAAATGGAGATGAGCTATGAAGAACAACAAGGCAAGGGAGCTAAAAGGCATATAGTGTCCTTTCTGCTATAGTGACGTTTGTTTTTGGGTTCTGTGTGGATGCTGATGAATCCAACAGTAAGGCTATTAGCTATCAAGCATATCTCCCCTCCCTTCCAGATTGAACCTCAATGTTGGGATTACATCAGATCTTATTTATTAACAGGCAAAGATTTTCAAAATATGTTAAATTAAAATTTTAAAATTCAGGTTAAAAACAGCATGTACACAATAATCCCATCCTAAGAACTGGACTATATGAGAAAATATGGAAGTCACCATATTTATATGCTAACAGAGCAAATCCTAGCTGTCAAAATTATACATAATTTTACTTCCTTTTTTTAATTTATGGGAATTCGTATATATTTTCTAATGTGTCTGCAAAACTCATTTGTTATTAATATAATTAAAAAAATGTATGAAGACTGTATAGGGATTAAAGGCTAAATAATTCACAGGTTATATAAATTTTCCTGGGAGAATAAAGGTATACTTTTTAAAGTTTGCTTTTGGGAGAGTCAAGAAGGCATCCAAATTTGGAACATGTGGAGGTATTCTCAGAGTTAAGATTTATTTTTCTTTTGTGGGATGGGAAAGGTGGGCTTTCTTGGAAGAGAGAAAAGAGGTAGTAATAGTGCTAATCTATGAAGAAGAACATGACCCCTTTCTTGGGTAAGTCTGAGGGGCTTTTCTGCCTCTAAGTGCGTGCTGTACAAAACTGTCAGTCCTAGGGAGGCGGTGTGTCACGTACCTGGATGAAGATGCAATCTATGGTAAGACCTAGACGTGTCGGAAATCAGCTTGCTTCATGAGGTTCCAAGAGAATGCGGGAGCCCCGTTTGCTTTGGCCCCAGCAAAAAGCGTCAGAAAGCAGGAGACGAGCCCAGGGAAATGAACGTGGGACAATGACAAGGCTACATAGGGATTCTGGATATTAGAAAAATAATAACTACCATTATCGTTGTCATCATAATGATGATGATGCACAGTTATGGAGTCTTAATAGAATGCCAGGAAACGTGTTAACATATGTTATTTACATTATCTTACTCAATAGATAATGTACAAATTCATTCATATTCGTGTTATGTAATATATTCCATTATTTTACTATCATGGCATATTCAGTTCTAGAATACTCACAAGGAAGGTCATGTAAGAAAGAAGAATGCTTCAAGGCTCAGGCAGGTAACAATTCCCAGGTACAAAAAGGAAGAATCCTAGAAAGCGTGGGCAGGGAGCCCACGTGGCAAGAGATGCGGAAGCTAAATTATTAATAGATATATGAAATGATTTGCTATTTGTGGATAGGAAAAAGTTCTGGATGGGAAAGAATTCTTTTTCTCACTTGGGAGTTCTCTAGTGAATTCTGAAGACTAAAGAATTAGAATCATAAAAGGCAAGTGGGAAAAGATCAAGAACATGGCAAGTTATTCCTTGCGCGTTTTTGCTCCCCTGAACATGGCAAGTTATTCCTTGCGCGTTTTTGCTCCTCTGAACATGACAAGTTATTCCTTGCGCGTTTTTGCTCCTCTCCACCTAGGCACTTGTTCATTCCCATTCTATCTTGGGGCACAGGTCTGGGATAATGGAAACATCTGCTGTAAGCCAAAACTGAGGATCAGGAAAAGAAAACGTTAAGAAGTCTCTCAAATGGCTCTTTCTTCAATGATGGGCAATAGAATGTATCTGAAAAGAGAGCCAAGAAGCAGCCCATAATCAAACACATTAATGTTTCTGCAGCAGAAAAAATAATCAGATGAAATGGGAAAATAAGAACAAAAATAACTTCATGTCTATTCAGGCCAGGTTTTCAGAGTACTTTGTAGGGTGCCCACCCACATTTAAAATCCTCTATAGTTCCGGCTCATCTGCGGTCTTTGGCGGCACCATTAACCTAGCATGCCGCTCAGTTGTTCCAATCTATGTGCTTTAGGATTTTCCTTTTTAAGGAAACTATTTAAAAAAAATGGGGGGGACACCTGTGTGGCTCAGTTGGTTAAGCTTCTGCCTTCGAGTCCCAGGTCAGGTTCCTTGCTCCGCGGGGAGCCTGCTTCTCCCGCTGCCTGCCACTCCCCCTGCTTGTGCTTGCTCTCTTTCTCTTTTTCTCTCTGGCAAATAAATAAATAAAATCTTTAAAAAATACATTTTTTTCCTTTAACTTCGGTTTTCAGACTCTGAGGAATTGGGAACTGCGACTAAAGGATTGTGATAGGGATCTGCAATTAAAATTTTTACTATGGGCTTTTGCAGTGAAATTATTAATAATTTTTAAACAAAGTTTGTAAAACTAAAGAATAGGTTAAACTCTAACTTCTGGCTGTCTGATAGTCATACCTTTTTTTTTTTTTTAAGAATTTTATTTTTAAGTAATCTCTACTTAAAAACATGGGGCTCAAACTCACAACCCTGAGATTTAAAGTTGCATGAGCTATCTATCAACTGAGCCAGCCAGGGGCCCCTGATACTCATATCTTCTAATAGTCTTTTATGTAGGCTTTAAACTAACAAGCTACCGTCATTTAATTTAAATTTCTTTGTTCTGTTTATTTTCTACACAGCATAGCATGCAAACAAAACATGTCTCCTTCTGGTCTCCCCCGAAATGGCCCTTGAGCGTCACTAAGGCGTGCAGACCCCCAGGCCTCCCTTTGGCCTGATTGTCTGTCCTCACTTCTATTTGGGTCTGCACTTACTTCCTACTCTTGGTTTCTGAACAGCAACAAAGTGTTTTATGGATTTTTTTTTTGGACAACTTTATATATCCAAAAAATGAGCTTTCTCTTTAGACACTGAATTCTGACTTGGGCTTATGACACATCAATCTTCCTCAGGACTGAAGAGCCTCATCTTTGGCCTGCAACATTTCACCTGACACCCCAGTCCTTGTTTGACCATAAATTCCTCCAATAGCCATATGCTAAATCAAAGACTGCCCTTAAAATTGTTTCTGTCACGTTCTTGCTCCCTTGACATATATGATATTTTTCCCTCCAAATATTTGATTTAATTATTCTTTTACTCCTCACATGGATTCTCAAATTCAGTAAAAACTCATTTATGCTATACCACCTTCAGTCTTGTAACGACTGCTGTATTAGTCAGCGTTTTCCAGAGAAAGAACCAACAGGAGATTATATACATATATTTTTTATTATTATAAGATTTATTATAAGATATTGGCTCACATGGGGTACCTCAGTGGCTCAGTCGGTTGAGCATCTGACTCTTGGTTTCGGCTCAGGCTGTGATCTCAAGGTCCAGAGATCAAGCCCCATGTCGGGCTCGGGCTCTGTGCTCAGCGTGGAGTCTGCTTAGGGCTCTCTCTCCCCCTCACAACCCCTTCCCTGGCGCTCTCTCTCTCAGATAAATAAATAAATCTTTGGGGGAAAAAAAGATATTGGCTCACATGACTTTGAAGGCTGAAGAATCCCATAATCTGCTTTCTGCCAACTGGAGACCCAGGAAAGCTGATGGTATAGTGTGAAGGCCTGGGAGCCAATGGTGTAGATCCCAGTCCAAGTCTGAAGGCCTGAGAACCAGAAGCACAGAAGATAGAATATCGGTGTCCCAGCTCAAGCACTCAGTCAGAGAGAGAACTGAACCCTCTCTTTGTCCTACTCAGGCTTTCAGTAGATTGGAGGATGCCCACCCACACTGGGAAAGGCCATCTGCTTTACTCAGTCCACCAATTCAAATGTTTCTTCTAGAAACACCCTCATAGACACACCCAGAATAATAGTCAACCAGTCATCTGGGCACCCCAGTTAAGCTGACACATAAGATTAACCATCACAACCAGATACACTGAAGTAAGGGTGTCAACCGTGGAGGGCAGAAACCAGGCTGCTAGCCGGGCCTGTGCCTCCCAGCCCCTCTGTGAGCTTGGGAAAGTCAGAGAAGCTGTCTGGGATCTGCTGTGGGGAGCTGTGTCCGGGACTTCCTCTCAATGCCTTTCCATGCTCAAGTAACCAGCCATCTCTGAATGTGTCTACTCAACGCACATGGGCACGGACAGAGGGGGCTCTCATCAGCAATTTTCCATTAGGGTTCAAGGGCAAGAAAGGCTCAACTTACCAAGAGAAACAATTTTAGGAAAGTAAGACAGGCACAACAGGAAGTAACAACACTTTTCTAGGAGAGAGGTCTGGGCTTTTATGGACAAAATCAAAGGAGAAATTATGCATGAGCAACCTGCTCAGCCCTTGGTTTCATCAACGACAAAATAGTCACTGGAAGCCCATTTACATTGAAAATTATGTCATGCTGAAGAGCTCCAGCCCTTTCGTGGTGGCACGGTAATCCAGCCGCAGAGGAGTCTACATCCACTTCGACAGTTTCAAATGACCGCAATGCTTCGCTGGTGCTTTACACGATTTTCACTTAAAACAAAAGGCCCAGGAAGCAATTCTTTCTAAAACCACTTCTGATATTATCTCCCTTAAAAGAAACCCTCCATACACGCAGAGGGATTTCTCAGCAAGGGGTGTCACAGTCTAAGAAGGGCGAGAAGGGCACCCATGCTTGGGGGTGTAAGGGGCAGCCTTCGGGAGGTTTTGGAGCCCAAGCAGGTGAAGAAGGTATCCACCACGGACATGGAGGGTTGGAAGACTGGCTGAGGTGATGGGGGATTGGTTACACGTAGGGTGATTGATCAAATAAGTAACTATATTAAGGATAATGGGAGGGGCACCTGGGTGGCTCAGTTGGCTAGGCATCTGTCTTTGGCTTGGGTCATGATCTCCGGGTCGTGGGATCGAGCCCCGCGTTGGGCTCCTTGCTCAGCGAGGAGTCTGCTTGTCCCTCACCCTCTGCTCCCCACTTCGTGCTCTCTCTCTCCCTCTCTCCTCTCAAATAAATACATAAAATCTTAAAAAAAAGGATAATGGGAGCCAGCTCAAACCCCGGGACATTGTGAATATCAGTGTGACCATATGATTTTTGATAGATAGATAGATAGTTAGATAGATAATGTTCAGATACAGAAACATATATGGGTGTGTGTGTGTGTGAGAGAGAGAGAGAGTGTGTTTGTGTGCCCTAGCTCTGTCTACTGAAGGGGCCAGGGAGCAATGAGCACACTCCAGTAAGCACAACCCAACAGTAATGAGCATATCAGCACCCAGACCCTGTTTTTTAAATACCATTTCCTTCAAAATAAACCAGGATTCCTTGCAGAAATGGCTGATCGCAAGACTGATGCAGAGAAAGTACAGGATGAACCTAGAACATCTTGTTGGACCAAAAATCAGAGAAAAGCTTGAAGAATGAACGACAGAGCCATGGCAAAAGGGCAAGGGAGCCAGCTTGAAGGGGCCAACTCTGACAACTGAGGATCAACATAATGGTAGCATTCAAGATTCTGGCACAGAGTCCCCCCTGGAAGCATCACCCACCTACACAAATGGTGGCTGGATTGCATTTCCGGAATCGCCGTCATTTGCATAGTGTTTTGCATGCCTTTCAGCAGCCAGGCATTGGCATAGATGACGCTGTGCATGGCAGCGAAGACACGCCCAAGCAAAACTCCAGGCAGCTCTAAAGGACCACACTTACCCACCCTCTCATAAATTAAATCTCTCTGCTCTCTTTAAGCCAGACAAAACTACACTATCTTCAGAGTCTTGCCTTTGCAAAATTACCTCCCCACTCCCATCAGAGATCATTTATCTCGTTTTAAACATAATGCCCTAAGGGGGCCTCCAAATTAAAAGGCGTCAATCCTAAGACAGTGGTCCCATTGCCTCTGCCTGGTCTGAATTTGTCTTTCCAGACAGCAGAGGCTGTGACTCCACTGGCCCTTTTGGACCCAGAAGTGGAGCAGATGAAGCCTCGAGGAAGTAGGCTGGCAAGTTGAAAAGAGAGTAAAAAGGACTTTTGACGGACTCAGGCCTTGAAACTGGAGTTCGGGCTGAGTTGAGTCAAACCCCAAGGGGCAATGTGGAAGATAAATGAAGACCCACAAATATGAAGAGTGTTTTTAGTTGCACCTGTCAGAAACCACTGAAGGCAGATTTAAGTCAGTAGACTTTGAGTATATTACCCTCCATAATATGGGTGGGTCTCATCCAATCAGTTGAAGGCCTTAAGAGAAAAATGATTGACCTCCTCCAAGAAGGAGGGAATGTGCCTCCAGACTGCCTTTGGAGTCAAGATTGCAACATCAACTCTCGCTGGAATTTCTAGGCTGCCCTGCAGATTTTGGACTCGCCAGTCTCACGATCATCGTGTGAGCCGATTCCTTATACTACCTCTCTCAATCCAATCTCTCCCTCTCTCCCTCTTCCTCTCCCTCTCCTCCCCTCTCTCTAGCTCATACCTTTACATGTATATAAGATAATATAGTAAAATAATTTGATAGACTCTATAGTGAATGAGGAAAAACTGGGGAAAGAACAACCAATACAGGACAGGAGTTAGAAGATCTTCATATTTAATCTTACTTGAACCCTTTACTTAAGCCAAATTAATAACACAATGCTGTGATCTATTGCTTATATTAGTATGGGTCCAAGGGATCTGTTTCCATTTCTCTTTAATTAAGTAGAGACATATGACTGATTTTGGGATTCTGCTCCGCATTAAAGGAGTTTACATTTTTCTTTTTCCACAGCGAAGTGATATTTATTTTGTTAATAAGCAGAACTCTCTCAAACTGTAATGTGCAATATGAATCACTTGGGAATATCTTTAACATGGAAACTCTGGCTCATTAGATCTGGGGGAGGGAGTGGGGGAGGGGGCTGAGAGTCTGCATTTTTAACCAGCTCCCAGGCAAGGCCATCCATTTGTCTGGGTTCCACATTTTGAGAAGCAGGGAACTACAGCAGTGATTCTTGGGTTCCAGTGGGCATCAGGATCACCTACAGGGCTGCTTAAATGCTGGGCCTTACCCCGAGAGTTTCTGATTCAGTAGGGTCTAAAGTAGGGCCCCCAAATTTGTATTTAACAAGTTCTCAGGTTGTCCTGATGCTGCCGGCCTGAGGGCCACACTCTGAGAAATTAGGATAATTTCCTAATCAGGAGAATCACCTGCAGCACTACTCTAAAACTACGGATTCCCACGCCCCTGTGTTAGTCAGGTTCAGGAGATATCGGGAGGACCCAGGAATGTGTGGTCTTAACAAGCATCCCAGATTGTTCTTTGGAAGGCAGACCCCCAGCCAAAGAGTTCTCTTCAATCCTTGATGTTTTTCAAAACCCTGTGTCCATACAGAAGTGTGAACCCAAGCTGAACCCCCTGACTCCCACCTCTGGAAACAGGGTCAAGTATTTACACACTGGGAACATGCGCCAGTGATTCAAACACATCACTAAGCTGAGAACCACGGGAGCTGTGGCCCCCAACTCTGGCCGCACTCTAGAGGTGTGTATAAAGTATTCATTCACTTCGGTATCACCAGCCCAGGTTCTGATTTAATTAGTCGGGGGTAGGATCCTGGTATTGTATTTGTTTTGTTTTGTTAAGATTTTATTTATTTATTTGAGAGAGAGAGAGAAAGCATGAGAGCATGAGCAGGGGGAAGAGGGAGAAGCAGGCTCCCCACTCAGCAGGGAGCCGATGCGATGGGGGCCTCTTGGAACGCCGGGATCATGACCTGAGCCAAACAAAGGCAGACGCTCAACCGACTGAGCCACCCAGGCGTCCCTTCTGGTGTTGTTTTAAATAGTCCCAGTAGCTTCTAAGATTCAGCAAAGGTTGAGAACTCTGACTTGGAGTTTCAGCTCCAGATTGGCTTCAGGAGGAATTTGAAACTACAAGTGTCCCTTCCCCCCTAAGCCCTGGGGCAGAGTGAGCAAAGCAGCCCACCCCAAGTCTCCCTGCCACTTGTGTACGGGTCACACCTAGTCTCCTAAGGATAATGACTCTCCCCTAGCAAGAGGCACCCCTGGACCCTGGCTGACCAAAGCGTCCTCAAAGAGAGTGAAGGAAAAAAAGAGAGAGAGAGAGAATGAAGAAAGTGGCCTCCTCAATTTTCAACTCAGGCCTCAACTCATTCATTCGTTCGTTCATTCCTTCAAAATATTTATTATGTTCCTGTTGTGGGCCAAGAACGAAACTAGGATTTGGGAATTGAATTGAACAAGTCGTGTCCCTGCTTTTAAGGACCTGGTGGTCTAGTCAAAGATTCAAGCAAAGAAATGTTAATGGGACTGGTATCGACCCTCTTATTCCCTGGGATTTAGGTGACAGAGGGGGGCACTCTAATCTCCCCCTCCGAATGAGATGGAATACAAGATTCGTGACCCCCACTGTCTTCTTCTTCCGGGCGCAGGCAGCTGCCGCCCTGCCAGGGGCCGCATCATTCCGTGGCCTCGCTACCCAGATGCGCCCTTTGAGAGAGCACTCAGCACAGCAGAACCGGGAGTTTGTTTTTGTTTGACGGGGAGAGTTCCGTTTTGTGCCATTTCCCGTACACCGAAATGGGCCGCCGGAGTTGTTGCTCTGTCCCAGAGCACGAGCTACCCTGCTGGTCAATCTGCGAAAGACTACAGGTCACCAAAGGGCCTGACACTCGCGGAGCCGAGTGCTCCTCCTTGCTGCCACTCCCTGAGCCCTCTTGTCACCGTTCAGGGAGGGAACCACAAGGGCATCTGGGCCTCTCGCTGGCGCAGGAACGACCCCATCTCAACTGGCGAGCAGGTGGCCCTCATAGTGAGAGCGTCGCGCCATCTCCTTGCGGATTCCCGACAGGAAACAGCAGTCTGTCAGCTCCTGGCATCATTTTGGCTTCAAGTAACTAAAATATTTCCCAGCGCTTCTCCTCATCCCTCCTATTAAAACGTGATGAGGCATTTCCGCCGACTACCCGAGGCCATGTTGTCGAACAGCAGCGGGTTGTTAACATCTGGAGGGGAGGAGATTGGTGAGGAGAGTTTTAATTTAGTGAAGAGTTTTCTTTAATGAATCTCATTTTGGCAGGAGGAAGTCATGACGGGCATCATAATGCTGTCTAATCTGCCACAACCTTTCTAAAGTTGATGTTCTTCCCTTTCCTCAATCAATCCTGTTATTCCTTCCCTTTCAACATCCTCAAAGGGTCAAGACCCTGTAGCTAGAAAATACATTAAGTGGCTAGCTTTTCTTTAAATGGAAAATGTTTCACGTTGCTTTGGCTTAATTTACAGGGTTTTTCCCCCTATAAATTGTACAATTTGTGGCTGGCTAAAGGCAGACTGGGTCTAGCTTGTTTGAAATGTTTCATACACACAGTCTTGAGGCTTTGCTGCAAAGTAAATTAATTTTCTAGGGAAATCGACAAGATTAACAGGTCTCCATTGAAGCCAGCTTCCGAAAAGCAAAGTTTAAATCTGTTACATAGGTTACATTGGTTTCTTCAACTCATTTCCGGGTTGGTTCAATTTTTTTTTAATTTGTAGAAATAATTTTTTTTTCCCCAGAAATGAGCCTTCCTCAGGGACACGAGTAAAATCAATGGTGTGGTTGTGAATACCACTCAGCCGCTTGCTTGCTGCGCAACTTAGATTACGAAAGCTCTGTAAGCCTCAGTTCTTCATCAGTAAAATGGGACTAACCTGGTACTGACGTCATGGGTCACTGTGAGCACTAAATGTCAGCAGATAGACACCAGGCTGAGTCCCATGCTTGGCCCCAGAACAGTCACTCAGTAAGTGGGTTTTGCTAATAGTCTATGATAATAATTCTCTTTAGAACTAATAAGGAAGGGTTTGGATGAAGTGATAGCCAAGGAACTATTTACTTTATATATACACATAAATAAATATATATACATATATATTATCCTTCATTGTCAGATCCCAGATATCTGGTTGTATGTAGTATCTTTTCAGAAACTAGATTAGGGGGTAAATCTGCAGGGTGGACCATAGAGATGCAGGCTTGCTTTGCCAATGTAAGAAAGAGAGCAATTCTTTAGGGAAATAAACATCCATGCATTAGTAGCATGCCATTGTACTTTACATCAAAGCAGAAAAATTTTTTCTGTAATCCTTTCTCTAGAAGCAAAATAACAGTGTGGAAACTTAAAAGTATTGTAGAAAATGTCACCCCTTAATTACTTTACAATGCTCCCCAAGTGAAGGGAGGTGGGGATAGTAAAGGAGCATGAAGTCCTGAGTTTGAATTCTATCTCTGGGGGCACCTGCATGGCTCAGTCCTTAAGCGTCTGCCTTCGGCTCAGGTCATGATCCCAGGGTCCTGGGATGGAGTCCGGCATCAGGCTCCTTGCTCAGCAGGGAGTCTGCTTCTCCCTCTGCCTGCCGCTCCCCCTGCTTGTGCCCTCTCTCTCTCCCTCTCTCAAATAAATAAATAAATAGAATCTTAAAAAAGAAAAAATTCCATCTCTGCTACTAATTGGTGACCTTGAGCAAGAATCAGGACTTCACCATTTTGGGGTGAGAAACCGTGTTAATTTATCGGAAAGATCTTTATAAGTGTTAAGTTATAATATTCGAAGGAGATGTGACCTTATTAACAAATACAATAATTTTCCATTGACTATAAAGAGAATAAATGCTATTTTCCATGTTGACATTGTCCCAGATTTTTACATTACATTTCAAAACCATGGTGCCCAGAGTTCCCCAAGCTGTCGATCCAAGTCGATGGAGAGGAATTAATGGATTCTCAAAGCCAGGGTCATAACTGCAGGTGCCACCAGGAAATCCCACACTACCGCCTAAAGCCAGGGACAAAGATAATAAAATAGAGGAGAGAGACGAGGAATCCCTCCTCTCACGTCGCCGTCCGGGGCCGGATACCCTCAGATGAATGTGAGCTGTTAGTAACATCCCTGGGGCGGCACAACCGAGTTTGTGGGCTAGTGAAGGGCATTGAAATGGAACGCCCGCAGCCCAATTTAGGTTTAATTATAACAAAATAGTCTGTCTATTTTTTGTCATCATGTAGCCTCACAAAGATACCCACGCTTCGACAGCACTTTGTCTGTCTGGGAGTCTATGGTGGCTTTTTAAAGTCATTTCATAGCCCAGGTCAATGTAGTTTGCTAAACCGCCTCCCAAACTCTCTCCCCAAAAGAAAATTGCCATTGACTATAAAGAGAATAAATGCTGTTTTCCCTGTTGACAGAAAAAAGAAAAAGGAAAATTGGTCCTGTAATGAAGTCTAGAAATTACAGTGGTTTATAAAACACTGTTAAGCATTTTGGTTTTCTTCCTCGTGAAATGAATATGTCACACATTCAGTTTGTCTGCTGGACAAAATATACACTGACCCATGTTGCCAGATAGCAAACGTAGGAAAAGGACGCGGTAAAGCTGATAGTCCGTGAAAAAGATCAATATTGTCACCCGTTTGCCGCTGCGCCTCAGGCCCTGCTGGACCAGTGCAGCTGACTAATGATGTGACCCACTGTCTCCACACGCCCCGAGCCTGCATGTACATGGAGGGCCCATTAATATTAATTCCAAATGATAGCAGCTCTTAGCATCAACAGCACAACACTCAGCCCTTAGCTGCTCCTCCCAAAACTCCCCCCAGTTACTTCTGGGTATCTCCAGGGGGATATCTCAGGCGTGTCCAGTCCCAAATCCACCTATGTTTGCCTGTTCCTGCTGTCACGTCAGGACACCATACCTGCCTTTGCTGCCCGCCGCCCCGTAGAAATACTGAGTCTGAAAAGGAGAAGCTGTGTCAAGATCCTCCCCACCAGTCTCTGAGACGTCACAGCACTGCTGGGTCCTGGGGGAAAGGTGGGAGTATGGCCGTCTCCTGACGTCAAGGCACCATGTTGTCACTTAGGTCTGAAAACTATGGCAAGACTCTGAAAATCACCCATGAAAAGAGTTTGTTTAGCTTCCAGCTCAACTTCTTTCTCCACTGGGGCCTCCAACCAGACTAAGGGCCTAGCTAGAGAACAGATCCATGCCACCTCCTTCCAGTGTCCTGGTCCCTTCCACTCTCCCCATCTTCCCTCCACAAAAGAAGCAAGAAAAGCAAGCAAAAACTCTCTCCTTCAATTACAAAACAAAATAAAACAAAACTCTAAAATATCACCTCTGGGCGCCTGGGTGGCTCAGTTGGTTAGGCAACCGCCTTCGGCTCAGGTCATGATCCTGGAGTCCCGGGATCGAGTCCCGCATCGGGCTCCCTGCTCGGCGGGGAGTCTGCTTCTCCCTCTGACCCTCCCCCCTCTCATGCTCTCTGTCTCTCATTCTCTCTCTCACAAATAAATAAAAAATAAAAAATAAAAATAAATAAAATATCACCTCTATCAGTCCGGGTAGGCCAAGTTATGCGGCAGTAATAAACAAAACGAACAATGCTATAGCAACACAGCTTTGTTCCTTGTGTTTCCTGTGTGTTCAGTGCAGGTTGTTAGGGGGTCTCTGCTCATCTGAGTAGCCAGGAAAGCAAGCTGATGGAGCATCTTGACATGCCCTTATGGCTTCTGTGGTCAGGCAGCTGCTTCATGTGACACAAATCACCTCTAAATGCATTTCTTCAGCTAAAGAAAGTCCCATGGGCATGCCTGAACTCCGGGCAACACGAAAGCACAATTTTATCATGTCCTTGGACGGGAGAGAACTGGAATAGTTGTTAACGCCTTATGACATCGAATAAGCCCATTCACATAGATGGTGATCTCCCTGCCAGGTGCACACACAGCCAAACTCTGAACCCCGCTGAGGCTGAGCCAGAACCCCTGCTAGGATTATGAGAACGGTAAAGTCACTTACTTTGGAAATGCAAGTTGTCACCCTAACTGCACAGGTGCATCTTTTGTAGGCCCTACATAACCGCTATGGGACCAGGTGGCCCACAAGTCACTGGGAAGAGAACACTGTCATATTAAAAAAAAACCTCATTTTCAATGCGCAAAGACTACAGGGCCCAAAAAAGTAGAATTTTATCCAGGAAAAAAAAAAATGATGTTTTTGCTGCTTTTTGGTTTTTTTTTTTTTAAACTTCCTAGAGCATGAAGTGAAGCAGCCACACCTACATTCAGGAGTTAGCACACCATCCTCTATAATCTATGAAAACCCAGGCATTATGGTGCAGCCTTTCATTTTACTGCCTCTTACACTCATGAGTGTTCTCTAGGAAACACATGCCCGTTCTGCGGGTGAGAGCAGGGAGAGTAATCATTTGCTCATGGTTGTCATTTCCCCTATTTCTTTGGTTTGCCCTTACTGCCATATTTTGCCCTTCAATGAGCCCTATTGTTTTTGTTTTTGTTTTTTTTCTTTTCCTTCTCCTTTGGTCTCCCTGTTTTATTTGTTGTTACTGTTTGCTGCCCAGAAAACAAATATCCCAGCCAACCCTAAGCCTCGCTCCCGATTGGCCCTTTTCTTCTCAGGCCTGAGGCATCTCCTATATGACTCACCCACCTACCTCCTCACACTGCTGGTGAAGGTCACCTTCCTGCACCAGCTGCTAGGAGCACTTCTGCCCCGCATCTGCCAGGCTCCCTCCTGTGTTGGTGGAGAATCTAACAGATACTTGGGGCGTGCCTAGCTCGCTCCTTAGGTAGAACATGCGATTCTGGGTCTAAAGGATTGTGAGTTTAAGCCCCACGTTGGACGTGGAGCCTACTTAAAAAAAAAAAAGTACAAATACTTGAGGGAAGCAGGTGCAAACACAGATGTCTAGAGGGGCCACCCAGTGATTAAATGACAGCTAGAGGCTGTCAGTGGTGAGGACATGGGAATGGGGATAAGAGATTGGTCTGGTAAGCCCACAGTTGGCCAAAAGAAGATAAGGCTGACTGGTGGCATTATAGGAAATGTGGGCTAATGTTGCCAGATCTGATTTTCGTGAAAAGTCATAAACCCAGATTTTTATGCGTGAAATCCTTCAATCATTAAATGTCAGCTTAAACTTTTAAAAAATCCTGTGCAGGTCTTTCTTGGAATTTGTACCATTTTCAAGTGTCACTTATTCAAAATAGATTTTAAAATATTTTAAAATACGTCTGTAGGCAAACCTCCGGCCCTCCAACTTTCAGTCTGTAACCTCTTTCCAACAACAAGCAAATGAGGGAATCCATGCACGCACACATGCGCATACACATACTTTAAAACATCTAGAGCAGGGATGCTTGGGTGGCTCAGTCAACTAAGTGTCTGCCTTGGGCTCGGGTCATGATCCCAGGATCCTGGGCTCGCATCCTGCATCAGGCTCCTTGCTCGGTGGGGAGCTTGCTTCTCTCTCTGCCTGCCATACCCCTGCTTGTGCTTGCTCGCTTGCTCTCTCTCTCTCTCTGACAAAAAAATACATAAAATCTTTAAGAAAAAAAAATCTAGGGCGCCTGGGTGGCTCAGTTGGTTAAGCGACTGCCTTCGGCTCAGGTCATGATCCTGGAGTCCCTGGATCGAGTCCCACATCGGGCTCCCTGCTTGGCAGGGAGTCTGCTTCTCCCTCTGACCCTCCTCCCTCTCGTGCTCTCTGTCTCTCATTCTCTCTCTCTCAAATAAATAAATAAAATCTTAAAAAAAAAAAAATCTAGAGCAAGAAATAACTTAGGGGGCATTTAATTACAGAACATAGCTTCAAGCATTCCCCACTAGAAATGGAAGTAAAATAAAAATTAAGAGGTACTGGGAACACCATTTCACACAGAGGAATAAGAGATCAGAAACTCAGGAGCCAGAAGCGTGAATGTTGACCCTGACAGGACCTGTGGCACCACAGAGAAGTGGCAGGATCCTAGTTCCTCAACGTCTTCATCTTGAAACAGATTTTTTTTTTAATTAATATCAGCCTATCACAGGGGTTCTGTAAAACATGAATAAAAAACTGACACTACTTTCACATCAAGGTTTCTCAGTGACTAGAAAAGCAAAGGTTCTTGGAATCATAGACCCTTGAGAGGCACAAGATCTTAAAATCATCCTGGACAATGTCCTCATTTTACCCTTGAGGGATGGAAGGCCTGGCAACACCTGGACTACCCCAGCCTGGCCAAGAGAAGGAGTGGTGGTAGGACCAAGAAGGAAACAGCCCTGCTAGAGAATGTCAGGAGCCCCAAGTGTGAATGTAGGATCCACCCCTTACAAAGTGTAGGACCTTGAGGTTGCATACCCTTCAGCCACCAGCTCCCCTGGGTATCCTGCCTAGCCTGCAGGTAGGGAAACTGCCAGAATGAAGAGGAGACAATGAAGGCAAAGGAACTACAGATCAGGAGCATTACGCAATTAACCAATGTTAGTTTGCTTTCTTTGTCTTCCCTGGAATCCCTGGGCACCTCTCCTCTGAGCTCCCACCCCACCCTTTCCCCAGTCAGAGTCTTTATCCCACTGTGTTGACATTGCCCCTGGACACTCAGATCTTCCCCAAGACTGTGAGCTCCCTGGGGCCAAGGGCTTTGTCAAATAGACCCCGATGAATGTTTGCTGAATGAATGAACCTCTAAATCTCTAAGCTCTCAACCCAAAAGACCTAACCTAAATAAGTTGACCACTTGTAGGGTCTCACTAATAACAAAGCAAACATATTCGTATAAATGTATAAACAAAACCTTTCTGAGACATGTTTACAGCATTTTAAATTTATAACTTGCAACCGTCAGTTGTGCGGGGACTCTATAGAGTGACATGCAGAGAGAGAGAGAAAAGGAGAAGGAGAGAGAAATGACTATAATTCAGGACGCCTCTTGGCCCCTAACTTTGCAGGTTCCTCTCTTATCCAAAATAATATATCTACCTAGAATCAAGCTTTCAGTTCTACAGGCCGCCCATCTGAGAAATTAGTCACTTGGCATCATGAAACTTCAGATACTCACTCCAGTGTTCAAGACCTGAGTTTGTTGCGGGAGTCCCAAATTAGCCTGCTGCTAAGTATGGACATATGCAAAGCTCCCCTTTATGTAACTAAGCATTAACGCCTACTTTATCTCCTACCTCATCATCTGTCACAGTCAAAACCTGGCAGCACGAATTCAAATTTCAAGGGAATGAAAAAATATATTACACAGGAATTCCCCTTTGAAGCATGACCTTAAGAAAATTTCTTTGCTCTACGTCTTCTGGATTAGGTCAAGTAGGGTGGAGAGAGAAATTATTGAATTTCTGTGAACCTAAAAGCCCAAAAAGGTAATTAGCGGAGGTACTATCCTGTAACTCACGCCTCTTGGAAACAGTTCAAATCCAAAGACCTTGAGAATTTTTCAGATTCAAATTCTGGAAGTTGGAGATTTATATTAGCATTATTCCCATGTAGGAAGAAACAACATATTCTCTGCCAAAATGTAAGTAAAATTCCCCCTCTCCCTACTGCTAATTTTCTGCCCAATATGTCCTAGAGAAATGTTACACTATTTTGAAATTTAGAATTTTTTTAAAGTTTAAGAAATAATGTTTATTCTAAACAGCCAGCAGTTTCTGTAGCGAGCAAATGTGAACAATGACCTTTAAATCAGAAGATAAAGTAACAAAATCATATTCAAGCTCAGGGAATTTAACTTTATACATAAGCCAAAATAATGAAAGTAATCCTCCTAATTGATTCATCCAATATTTATTCAACATCTATAATGTGCCACTGTTCTGGAACTTGAGAATGTAGCAATAAACAAAGCAGACAAAATCTCTGCCCATATGGAGCTTACGTTCTAGCAGGAAGAGAACCAAAATTCTGTATAAGTAAAATGTATACTAAGCCAGATGTTGACAAGTGCTGTGTTTGATTGCATTAATGGCCCCAAGTTTTTATCCTTCCTCTATTCATTCCCTTTGTCATGTGCTCTGTGGTAAGCTGGGCTTCTTCCCTTCTCCTTGACTTTGAGCCTGAACATGTGACCTGCTTTGGCCAATAGAATAAGGTAGAAGCAACAGCATGGCAGCTCCTGGATCTAGAAAAAAGTAGACCTCGAGAGGCCTTCATGATTCCAATGCTCTTCTTGTTCCTCTGTCATTGCCATGAGAATATGCCCAAGCTAGTCTGCTGGTTGCAGGAGAAAGGTAAAGGATGAGGAGCGGAGCTGCTCCAGCAAAGCTTCTCCAGCCAAACTGAGTCTAAAGCAGAGCCCCTAGAGACCTTGGATGCATGTATAAGCTGAACCAACATCAGCAGCACCACCCAATGTGACCAGCAGGTGACCTGCTGACACACAGATGCACAAGCTAGAATCATAAATGATGTTACTTTGGTGTTGAGTTTTGAGATTGTTTGTTATACCTCAATAGCTAACCAGTGCAAGTGCTAAAAAGTAGTCCAAATAAAGCAGTTAAGAACAAGAGACTATGTGTGTGGTTGTGGTGGGGGAGTCAATTTCAAATAATTTCCTCATATACAGTTATTTTTTTAAATATAACACATTATTAGTGATTCTAAAAACAAGAATCGAGAGGTTCTTAGATTCATTACCTAACATCCTCATCCTGTATTTGGCACTCTCATCCTAGCATACATGAGCCCGAGCAAATGGGAGGCAGAAAAAACTCGCTAACTTGTTCTGGTGTAAGAAGTAGAACAGAGGATCACCTGGGTGGTTCAGTCCCGTAAGTGTCTGCCTTTGGCTCAGCTCATGATCCCAGGGTCCTAGGATAGAGTCCTGCATTGCATGGGGCTCCCTGCTCAGTGGGGAGTCTGCTTCTCCCTCTACCCTTTCCCCGTGCTCACCACCTCTCTTTCTCTCAATCTCTTTCTCTCTCAAATAAATAAATAACATCTTTAAAAAAAAGAAGCAGCAGCAGAACAGAAATGAACCTCCACTTCTGGTTCCAATCCAGTTATACATTCTTGCTCTTTCTCAGGTTTGAAATGCAGTATGTGAGCTCTTTTTTTTTTTTTGGCATTGGGACCAGGATAACCAAAGCTACACATGCTTTAAAATATGTTTAAAATATGCTTAGGGGGCGCCTGGATGGCTCAGTCGTTAAGCGTCTGCCTTCGGCTCAGGTCATGATCCCAGGGTCCTGGGATCGAGCCCTGCATCGGGCTCTCTGCTTGGCCGGGAGCCTGCTTCTCCCTCTCCCACTCTCCCTGCTTGTGTTCCCTCTCTAGCTGTCCCTCTCTCTCTTTGTCAAATAAATAAAATAAAATCTTTAAAAATAAATAAATAAAATAACATATGCTTAGAATTGGAACCAAGAGTAAATTGTTATTAAAAACAATAAGTATGAAGCTACCATTTATCTTCCATTTACTATCTGCCAGGGGATGTTATAACCATTCACAAGCAATGACTCGTTTAATCCTCACAATAATAGCCAGGAACTGTCATGTCCCCAGATGAGGAATCTAAAGCTCAAAGTAGGAATCAGTTGGCAGAACTGGGATTGAAATTCAGATCCAAAAGAAGATGTGATATATACACAATGGAATATTACACAGTCATCAAAAAAAGAGAACTTGCCATTTGCAACGACAGGCATGGAACTAGAGGGTATTATGCTGAGTGAAGTAAGTCAATCAGAGAAAGACAATTATCATATGATCTCACTGATACGTGGAACTTAAGAAACAAGGCAGAGGATCATAGCGGAAGAAAAGAAAAAATGAAAACAAGATGAAACCAGAGAAGGAGACAAACCATAAGAGACTCAATCATAGAAACAAACCGAGGGGTGCTGGAGGGGAGGGCGGTGAAGAGGTGGGGTAACTGGGCAACGGACATTGGGGAGGGTATATGTTGTAATGAGCACTGGGTGTTATATAAGACTGATGAATCACAGACCTGTACCCCTGAAACAAATAATACATTATATGTTAATTAATTAATTGAATTTAAATTTTTAAAAAATGTAAAAAAAAATTCAGACCCAGAGCCACTGATTCCAACAATGTTCAGAAATATGGCTCCTCTGTCTAGAGATCTGTCTTCTGGGTTATCAGAAACCTCCAGAGGTGAGGATAGTATTAGGAAGAACTCTAGTTTTCATATTGTCTTTTTTTTTGTTTAAAGATTTTATTTATTTATTTGAGAGAAAGAGAGAGAGAGACAGAGAAACAGCATGAGAGGGGAGAGGGTCAGAGGGAGAAGCAGGCTCCCCGCTGAGCTGGGAGCCCGATGTGGGACTCGATCCCAGGACTCCGGAAGGCAGTTGCTTAACCAACTGAGCCACCCAGGCGCCCTTCATATTGTCTTTTAATGTGGCATCCTGTGGTTCACGACAGCTCTACTAAAATCTTCCCCAGAAGCACTCTCCTCATTTATCACAAATTCACGTAGGGTTTAAAGGCGGAAGTAGTGAATAGAAGTCTATTTGTTAAATTTAGCCAATAGAATTCTTCCAACACTGTCCTGAAGTAAGGGGAGGGTTCAAGGATTCTTTTCAATTGTTAAAAGGTAGCTAGTGTTGTTGTTTGGAGCTCAAAGCCTTTCCAAACTAGCCACCCCACCTTCTAGCAAGGCGAATGCAGGTTCCATTACAGTCATTTTGTCCACCCACTTGAACACCAGACTAGACTGAGACTGAGCCGGAGGGTTCCAGGGCAGCTTTGATTTCCCATTTCATTCAAATCCTAACCATGCAATTTTCATCTTGTCACAAAATGGTTACACCGACTGAAACGAAGTCACCAGTTCTAGTTCAGAGTTCTGGAAGATTCTAGTGGCTAGAATTGGCTCCAGTACAAACAGGCGCTCACGTTGAAGGTATAAAGGCTGAGGGAAAAAATGCCTCTCAGTCCCTTGTCTTCTAGGGAGTTACCTGTTGGTGGCTCCAGCGGACTGGTGGAAAGGTTTGAGAGCGTCTTAATTAAGGTATTTTCAGGGGCTCGGAATCTCCTGTCATAAATCTTCCCTTGCCTCCATCTTTTATGGATTCGAACCATTGAGATCATATTCCAGAGTTGTAGGACCTTGGGAAAATCACTTACCCTCCCTGAGATTCTAATTCCTCACTAGTAAAGTAAGAATTGAAGTACCTCCCTGCCCTAACAAGTACACACGTTTAAGCTACTGATTACAAATTAACGGTAATTTTCAGCCTGCTACAGGCTATCGCCCTAGACACAAGCTAGCAGAGTTAAAGTAGTTTAATAAAATGGATTAGATCTTTCATCAATTTGTTTTGAAGTCCTGTCAGTTCTTATGCCTTTTATGTTCAGCCTACAACTTTTACAAACACAAAAGGGTAAATGACAACGATTTAAAAAATCCTCTTCAGATCCCAACTATTTGGCTTTTCAGATTTCTGGATCAAGTAAGCCATAGCTCTGTAAGAGAGCATCAGAAGTCTTCGGAAGACTTTTCCGTTCCATGATCTTACACAGCGACCAGGCTGATAAAATTTCTCTGTGAACACTGTTTCTCCAAGCCAGACCTAAAAGCTACCGGTTCCCAATCAATTGCTATTCACACTCACACATCTGCACACATAAAGCCACTTTAAACATCAAGCTGTGGGGTCCTGACATGATGACAGAGCCACCAGCTGTCCGGGCACTGCACTGAATTGGGGACACAAACCCCATTTTCCTATGTAAATTGGCCTGGACGCTGCTTCGGCCCCCAACAAAAGGGGACAGTCCTGTTAAATGGGGCCATCTGGCCGTCCCCCAGCCCCACTGACACCTCCAGCCTGGGGGTGGGGATGGGAGAGCGGGAGCGATCTTCGGGGGACCGGGAAGGTAGCTCAGTGGCGCACAGCTGTCACTCCGACCCCAGGGTCCGATCTACAGAGGTTGGAGCAGAGCAGATTCGCGGTGGTCTTAAGCCTCCGGGCCTGGGGCGTCTGAAGGTCTCAGTGCACTCGTGAGATGGGGGAGGGCGCTCTTTGTTCCTGGGCCCCGGGGGGGCGAGGCGCCAGAGCCCCGGGCAGAGTCTCTGCTCGGTCCCCGGGGCCCCAGGGCAGCTCCCGCCCCGCGGCGCGCAGCCGCTGGCGCCTCCATAGCAACCGCGTGGGAGCTCCGCAGCCCGGGAAGGGGAGCAGGGGTGGAAGGAAGGAGGGGAGCTGGAGAAAGGGGCAAGGGAGAGAAAGGAGGAGGGATTCGGGGGAGGCACGGAAGGGGAAGCAGGGAGGAAAGCACGAGAGGTGGTGGGAGCCGGGTGAAGGGGCGCAAGGGAGGCACAGAGGAGGAAGACAAGAGGCGGGCAGGAGAGAGGGGTGGGGGAGAGGAGCGAGGATGGAGGAAAGGAAGGGAACAGGATCAGGGAGGAAGGTAGGGAGAAGGGAGAGCAAGGAGAAGGGGCACCAGGGGAAGAGAGCAGAGGAGAGGGGAAGCGGGAGGAGCGCAGGGGAGGAGCCGCGGAGAACACAAGGAAAGGGAGCCGGAGTGTGGGTGGGGGGCAGGGAGAAGGAGTGCAGGGGAGGCGGAGAACTAGAGGAGCTGCGAGCTGCCCGGGAGAACAGAAGGGGGAGGAAGAGAGGAGGGCGAGGGAAGGAGGAGGGGAGCAGGAGCCCGGGAGGGGGAAGAGCCGAGCAGCCGCCGGGGAGGAGGGCGCGGCCCTAGGCCGCCCCGCCCAGCCCTCCAGGGCACTGTGCCCCGGCCGGGTTCTCCGGCCGAATTCCTGCCCCCACCCCTGGGCGGGGGGGAGGGAGGAGGAGCGGGAGCCGGCGGCCGAGCGCTGGCGCGGGCAGGGACGCCAACCGGCGGATGGGAGACCGCGCTCGGGGCGGAGCCGCGGGAGCGCGGGGCGGCGGGGAGAGGGCAGGTCAGCCGCCGCTCGGCCTCCGCTCCCTCCCCCCGCCAGCGCGGGTGGGGCGCCCCGGGAGCCGGCCGTAGCCTCCCTCCTCCTCCTCCCCCTCGACGGGCGGACCTCTCTCCAGCTCTGCCGACCCTCGGGTCCCCAGAGCGGGCTCCCCAGATCCGGAGCAGCCCGCAGTCCTCCCGGGACGCGCAGACCTCCCCAGGGCTTGCAAGCCGGGCTCCGGAGAGGACGCGCTCCGGCCGCGGAGAGTTCTTAGCTAGGATTCGCTCTCTCCAAGTGTTTTCAGCAGAGAACATTTTCTGTTACAAAACTGTTAGAAAGGTGATACGAGGTTCTGTTTGGAGTCCACTCCCTTCCACCCCGCCCCCCCAACCATGAGGGGCCTCGTGGAGAGAACTTACTACCAATCCTGAGCTCGGGATATGAAACAATATTTTCTGATATCCAGCTGAGAATTTTTGGGAAAAGCCAAGTCACAAACACATCATTCTTAAGTACTATTTGTTGAGCACCAGCTTGCACGTTTCACAAAGTTGCTCTCCAAGAGTTTACCACAAAAATGGATTACTATTACTCTCTGAAAAGCATTTTAGAGTAACTCTTCATTACCTGAAGTTAAATGTGTGAGAAAAAAAAAATTCACAGTATTTCAAAAGAAACCAATAGATATAAGTGCTGTATAATTTATTTTAAAACCTTTATAAAAAGGAAAGGAAAGAAAAATAAACTTTGGACGTTCTCAGCTAACATGGCCTATGGGAAAATGAAAATAAACTTAATTGAAAAAACAGTGCTCACCATAAATAGGTCTAGCTTTCAGGCAGGGAACATGGTTTAAAAAAAAAAAAACTCGGAGAAAATTCACCAATCAAATGTAAGATTGTTCATGTTTCATAAAGCAAAGGTCAAAAAAAATCCTCTCAAGCCTTAAAGAACACTGTTTCTGTGTATATAGTCAGGGCTTTTGTTTCGGTGGCTGTTCTGAAAGTCTTAATCTGTTAACTCCTGTTTTCAGATATTACTCCAAGGAATATTTTTTGTTTTCTTCTACCCACATAATCCCAAATTAGGTACCAATCTAGAAGAAACAGGAAAATTTGTATGTTTGTAATTATGTGTTATCCCATCTGGGTTCAACTCTAACTTTGACCAAAAAGAAAAGATGGAAAATGTAGGCAAACATCCAACTATATTTATAAAGCTCTAAATATTCACTTATTTTGACATACGATGAATGACTTCTAGTCTTTGCTTCCCATCCAGTTGATACGTAGCATTTTTGAAGGCTCACTGCATTCCAGGCATTATTCTCAGCAATTTCTAGATACTAGCATTTAATTTAATCTTCTTAAACTGAGAAGGCAGTACTAACACTCTATCATTTTATAGATAAAGAAACTGAGGTTTGAGGCACCTGGCTGGCTCAGTAGGTCGAACTTAGGACTCTCGATCTCAGGGTGGTGAGTTTCAGTCCCATGTTGGATGTAGAGATTACTTAAAAATAACATCTTAAAAAGAAAAAGGAAAGAAACTGAGCCTTAGAGAGGTCATAAAAGCTACCCAGATTCACACAGTAGTGATCGGCAGGACTGGGGTGAAGACTTCAAACTAGTCATCACTGAGCAATTTGCTCCCTGACCACACTCCACAAGATAGGACTTTCCTTGCATCTTACCTAGAATTGTACCAAATATAACCTTGGGTCAAATATATTTATGGATCAACTGAATTTTTCAGTTTTATCCACTTTTGCTGGTGTTAGGTAGACATGTAGATTCATGAGTCGTTGTTGTTGCTGTTGTTGTTTTTAAAGTAAGTTCCATGGCTTCTTGGCCTTTTGGCTAAGATCGAGTGTAAAGTAAGTTCCACGCCCAAAGTAGGGCTTGAACAGACAACTTCAAGATCAAGAGTCACATGCTCTACTGAGTGAGCCAGGCAGGCACCCCTGTTTTCTTATTTTTTAAAGTGTTCCTCTAATAAATTTGTGTATGTTATTATAAACTTCAGAAATATCGAAAGTAACAAACGTCCAGGGCTAAATCTACTAAACACAAATTGTTAATGTAGCTTCGCATGAGTATTAAGGATTGTGGCAATATTTAAAAATACATTTTCTGAATTCAACAATAAACCATATTATGTTTTTTAACTTGCTTATATCCTGTTCCGTATACCTTTTTTTTTAAGTAAAAAATTTTATGTGCTTTATTCAAGGGAAAACAATCCATGGATTGGGGGAGTACGGTAGCTCCCAAGCAGTGGCACGCTGCTCCTAAGAGATTTGGGACAAAGTGAGTTTTAAAGATTTTATTTATTTATTTGAGAGAGAGAATGAAAGAGAGGGTGCGAGAGAGAGTGCGCGCAAGAGACAGCGGGGGAGAGGGGCAAAGGGCGAGGGGCAGAGGGCAAGGGGCAGAGGGAGAAGCAGACTCCCCACTGAGCAGGGAGCCTGATGCAGAGCTTGATCCCAGGACCCTGAGATCATAACCTGAGAAGAAGGTAGTGGCTTAACTGACTGAGCCACCCAGGTGGCCCCAAAAGCAAGTTTTATAGAGCGTTAGAAGAAGCAAATCAGAAACAGGGCAAGATTGACTAGGAGACTGAGGATTTCCTTATAAAGCCAGCAGGTGCTATTTTCTAGGATAAAGTTAGGGTTAGGGTTAGGATTGTGATTAGTGCATGTTAGGTTTCCTTGACAGGTGTTTCTCATAAGTGCAAGCTGACTTGGGTTTAGATTTGTGAGGTGGGTCAGGCCCTGGGGCAGCCTCCATTTTGTGGGTCCCAATACACTAATTAATTTATCGATTCCCTCTTTTGATCAATTCTCTGGATTTTTTTCCTTTTACAATGTTTTTATTGTAAATATGTTCTTTTGGAATAAACAAATATTGCATGCAAGACTATTTATCTGCAAATTTGTTCTAAATCAAGAAGGAAAAAACGGAGCCGGGAACCACTTTGAAATAGAGATAGATAGCAAAGACACCTGCATGCCATGCTGAGTAAGCCCCTTTCCCTGAGAAGTAACAATGTTAACAGGGATTATTACATATCTCATCAGCCTATTCAGTTAACATCGGTTTTGAGTTTGGTAATTTGCTCTTGTTCTGTAAACTAAACTGTTCCTTTCTTCAGTCCTAAGAAGTAGAATGGGAAGCCAGTCTTCAGAGCCCAGCATCAACAAGAAAGATCTTGGCTTTGTATTTAACCCTTTGCTCGTGAACAAAATTGTTCACTATTTGCCAGGAGCAATGTCACAGGAGTCCTTCAGTGCTCCAGCCAGTGGTACTGAGACTGTTGATCAAGAAGTAAGGTGTTAGCCCCACTCCGGGCCAGTGCTTCCTGATGGTGTTGGAGTCAGGTTGGATCTCAGAGTGGAATACATGGGTTAGGATATTGAGGCATTGCTCCCATAATTGGCTGTTTCATCATCCTCTCTTGGGTGTTCTAGACAAAGGGAGATCATTTGTCTGGTGACCAGTGGTTGCACACATGCATCTAAAGCTTTCAAGGGAACACAGTGAAGAATGGAGACTATTAAAATGACTATAAGCAGAATAATATCCAAAGTTTGGAGGAGACTCTGAAGCCACAGTCCCCGTTACCCAGACCAACTTAGATCAAATAGATCAAAGAAAGACCCCACTGAAGGAGTCACTTTCTGAAGCCAGGTGGCTCGTTCAGTGATGTTCTGTAGGCCAGTGTCAACTTCCCCAGAGGTGTTAATCCAAGTGCAACAAGTTTTGCTGGCCAGGGCACAAACCCCTCCTCGCTCAGCTAGAGGATAATCGAGGGCTAGCCTATCATCAAAAACAACTTTGGCTAGAGTCTTGGGCAGCTATTGCGTTAGCAGCAAGTTCTGCAATATCTTCAAGAGTTAAGGCCTCATTTACGCTTACTCCTACTTAGGGGAGTAGGGATCTGCCAAAGGAAGTTAATTTGGAATCCTGAATACCTCCTGGTAATTTCCATTTGAGTCTGTGGTTCAGGACTGGAAAGGTGACAGTCATGGAAGCCAATAAAATTTAAGGGTCTGTGGACCACACACATGGTTTTATTTTAGTTACCCTTGCCTTGGGTCCTTTCCTTTGTACACAGACTGGATGCAAGTTTCCCCAGGTTTGGGATTGTCCTGTTGCTTATACTTTGACTTCTTTATTTTCTCTCTAATATCTGGCCACAGTCTTAAATTCTTAGGCACCTGTGAATTGGGAGGAATACACTAAGCATTACTTGATGTTTGTACATTCAAAGTCAAGTGGAGCTTGAGCGTTTTCTGCCAAATTCAGCCTCTATAAATGGGTAACAAGAATATACCCACTACCGGGGCGCCTGGGTGGCTCAGTTGGTTAAGCGACTGCCTTCGGCTCAGGTCATGATCCCAGGGTCCTGGGATCGAGTCCCGCATCGGGCTCCCTGCTCAGTGGGGAGTCTGTTTCTCCCTCTGACCCTCCCCCCTCTCGTGCTCTCTCTTTCTCATTCTCTCTCTCAAATAAATAAATAAAATCTTAAAAAAAAAAAAAAAAAGAATATACCCACTACTAAAATCTTTTGCCTTTGCATCTTTTGTCTTCTGTCTGAGTCAGTCCTACAGTCCTTCACTTGACTTAGCTAGGGAAAGAACACAGCTGTGGGCGGTGGAGGAAAGGAGTGAAAAAGAAACAAAAGTGGAACATTTGGGACAAAAGCAAGCAAAGAACTAACTTTTCCCTGTGCAGGGTCAGCAGTGCTGGGAGCTAAAACTGGGCAGGGCTCAGGATGGGGGAGAGAGGGGGAGATGGGGTGAGGACCAGTAAGGTTGTTGAGGCCCATTTTTTAGGCTGAGAACTAGAGGGAGAAGTGCTTCTTGGCAGGCTTGTCTTAGGGGTCAAGCTTGACCTTTCAGCTGACTCACTGGAGATGGGATGAGACCCCAGCCTAAGAGACCAGGCCTCCAGGAAGTTTCAGAGTATGGATTTACTCTTTCCTCTTCCTCCCACTGAAAAGCTGAAGGGGGGGAAGAGGGTGTTTCTCATGGCCAGAGTCATTTTCCCTGATGGCCTCGTGTGCCTGTCCAAAGGCCTGGAGAGCAAGGGAAGAAAGTGGGGCCCATTGTGCTCTGCCTAAGCAGATGCCACTGGCCAACCCTGTCCTTCTGCCTTGACTGATTGCAATTTCAAATCGTTTTGTTTCTTTTAATTTTCTAAAAAGATTTTTCCCCTAGGAAAATAATCCCTCATTAACTTTAGTCCAAAGGTGATTTTTTTTTTTTCCTTTTACAGAATTTAGAAGGGGGGGAAATACCCTGTGGCTATTTTTAACACTTGTGAGAGAGAAGGGATTATTTTTTCTTGCTTAGATATTCTGATATTCCCACCACTGGTAACTGACATTTCCCAAAACTAAAAGTGAAATTTCCCAGTAGGGTCTCAAGTCTGAAGAAGATTTATTAGAAAATAAGAATGAAGAAAACAGAGAGGGAGAGAGAGAAAGAGAGACTGTAAGATTTTTTCACAGGATTCTAATTTTTGTCTCCATAAAAAAAAAATGGGATTTCTTTAAATTCAATTAAATTTTAATTGAATTCATAAGCAGGATCTTGCCATAATATTATTGCATGCCTCGTTTCTCCTTTTTATATCCACAGACTGATTTTTAGGTTTAAAATTTAAAAGAATACAAGAATGTGATTTTTCCCCCCTCACTAAGGAGATCAAACAAAAAGAAGACAATTTAATCAATATCGAGTTTGGGTTAACCAATTCAAAGTGACTAGATGAAAGTCTCCAATGAAAGCATTAAACATCCACTGAACAGAATACGTAATTAGTATTGATCACCATATAATTCTAAGCATCTGTGCTATTCACATAGAAAGGAAGCAATATATATTCTTGGAAAAATAAAAGCAACAACACTATATCTGGACCTCATTAGTATGAGGAAAAGAAAAAAAGGCCCGATACAATGCAACTCATGGCACTGCCACCTTAGAAAACAATTCATTGGGTAGGACAGTTCATTTAGAGAAGCTATAATAATGTCCAGGGATAGAAGCTAAGACGTGGGATGAGAGCTGGGCTACAGAGAAGTCTGAATGAGGACAATAGTGACAGCCTCAAGGATCCACCTGCGCTTTCTGCCTAGATAAAAAGGACTTCTGACATTTTTTCGTGTGCATGATGTTGGGCAGTAAAGTTACACACATTGTCTGCAATCCTCCTATCGACCCTAGGAGGCCCAGCTACCCACTGTATTAATATGTGCTGATTGTACGGGTAAGAAGATTGAGGATTGGGGAGGCCAAGTAACTGACCCAAGGTCACCCACATCTTAAATGGCAAAGGTGGAATTTCATCTGGATTCTCTCCTCATCCTTCCATCATAGTGATTAGTGAGTAGGGGGTGGCGGGGAACCCCTCCCAGACTCCCAAGGAAAAGTACACACGGACAAGCACATTTCAGCTCGCCATCTTCTACTTTCTATTACTCACGTCACTGGAAGAAGCCTCAGAACAGGGGGGTGTTGCTGGCTTTCCTTGTGGTCGGGAGCTTTAGATAATGCCAGCTCTTTGACCTAGAATCGGATGACAACCAGACGCTATCTCTTGGCATCCACGTGTGCTTAGAAATTTCCAGAGGACTGACTACAGTTTTCAGTTTTGAACTAAAAGTTTTGGCCTAATAGAAAGGAGGGGATGATCACTGCTGAGGAGGTGAACTGGAAGAGAATGGTAGAGAAATTTCTTAGTTAATTCATTAGCTGAAACTTGAAATAAAGATGGAGGACAATGTTGATACTTTCACTATTAAATCCCATTGAAGAATCCTCCTTCTGTGGAATTCGCTAATTTGGAAATCATTAGCCTATTTCTTTTTGGCCTGAGGGAAAAATCAGGAATAAGAGACAGGGATTGGGGAGGAAAGACTTCCCTGAGGTGGTGACTTTTCAGCAGCTTAATAGTTAAGAAGGACCCAACCTTGGGAAGCATTGAGGAGGAGGAGAGATTGGGGTGTGAGGATGCAGGGTGGCTATGCAAAGATGCTGTGAAGCTGACAGATTCAATTTTGCTGGGATTCACCCTTCCATCTTTTGTCTAAGAACCAAACTTCCAGACCAAGGACATGTTTTATCTGTACTGATTTTCCCCATTAGTCTCAACTAGACAAGAATGTTTCTGCCCCTTTTTATATATTGCCTTAGCAATGTTTAGCCTTAGAAGTTTGTTGTAGGGTTTCAGGGACATAGGCGTATTTCATGGTCCAAGGGCAAGTGCACCCAGGGTCCCAGCAGGGACTTGGTACCAAACCTGAAAGTCATCGGGAGTGAGGCAGAACACCCTCACCACTGCTGCCCTTTGTCTCTATTTCTCTTCATTAAACCTCTTAACTTTTCACCTCTGCAGACCTGCTTTACTGCTCCTATGAACGTGTGTTGGATGAGGTCACAGAAAAGCTCAGTTTCTATCATCTTAGTTCCAGGAACACTACTCACTGAATCTCATTTCCAAACATGAGGGCAGAAATGTAACTGATCCAGTTCTGTCAAGTGTTCGCCTTAGAGCCCATCATCTGTCGTTGAGAATGTTGATTTTAAATAGGGAGAAAGTTCCCTCTTGGGAGAAAGGGGTCTGATATGAGCTAGGCAGGCAGTCTCCTACAGATGCCCTGTGGCTTTCCACATCATGCTTTAACTCCTCATATCATGACTTCTAGATCCTCTAAAATATACTTGTTTCCTTTATTTCATGTTAGCTGCTACTTACTCTCATTACTTTAAAAATAATAATGTGTCCTCTGCTTTCCCCAGCCCCAAGTTCACAACTCAAAGAGACCCAGCACAAAGAGAACATTGCTCTTCCATGAATCCCCACTCTAGTCTTCTTTTCTCCAGGTTAAGGGGCAGGAAGGAAGGCTGAATTGTTGCAATGCAATCAAGTACAGTATATTCTTTTAAAAAGAGAAGTGATAAAAATTAGTCTCCTTTTTTAGCATTAAACATCTCTTTCCTTCCTTCCTTCCTTCCTTCCTTCCTTCCTTCCTTCCT
>NC_138372.1:122660661-122666255 GCF_054177405.1 Leptonychotes weddellii | reverse complement strand
GCCTCCCACCCAACTGTATCAGGGACCAAGGCACAGAATAAGAAGAGGAACAGCAGGAATCTCACCAGCCTATGTCTTAGCTCAGAGTGGGCAACCTTTACTGATGGGCTCCTGCTGGCACATGCCTGCCATCATACAGATGTCTTGAGGGGCAGAATTTTGGATGACCAGGTCTTAGTCTAAGTCTTTCTGTATCCTGGAGACGCTTTGCTCACAAGAAAGACCAGGAATGCTGTTTGGGATGCTGCCCACCTTTAGGGCACAATGAACCCTCCTCTGCTGAAAGAGCTCCTACATCAGAGAAATGGGATCTTCTAGAGAAATCACATGCAAAAATAACTCTCTCTGGGCCACCATTACCAAATTAAATGTTTGGATAAGAACTAAGTGACTTCCATGACTACTTGAAGCTCTATACTCTCACAATTCCATGGTGAATATATAGAAAGAACAGGAGAAATTTGTCATACAAGATAATACAAAAGGGATAGATAGGAATTCCTCAGATTAAATACAATTTTTAAAAAATCTAGACATTTTAATTTTTTAAAATTATTTTTTAAAGATTTTATTTGTCTATTTGTCAGAGAGAGAGCACAAGCAGGGGGAGTGGCAGGCAGAGGCAGAAGCAGGCTACAGCCGAGCAGGGAGCCTGATGTGGGACTCGATCCCAGGACCCTGGGATCATGACTGAACCGAAGGCAGACGCTTAACGACTGAGCCACCCAGGCGTCCCAAAATCTAGGCATTTTTCAAAAACAACCCAAATAATTAACTGCTTAAGAATTTTGAGTAACTGCTCTTGTAACCACTGTGTAAGGGAAGAAACAGTCTCAATAAAAAATTATTTTTTGGGGGGCGCCTGGGTGGCTCAGTCGTTAAGCGTCTGCCTTCAGCTCAGGTCATGATCCCAGGGTCCTGGGAATCGAGCCCCCGCATCGGGCTCCCTGCTCCGCGGGAAGTCTGCTCCTCCCTCTCCCACTCCCCCTGCTTGTGTTCCCTCTCTCACTGTATCTCTCTCTGTCAAATAAATAAATAAAATCTTTAAAAAAAAATTGTTTTTAAAATTATAAAATAAAATTCTACATATTAAATCTTTAAGACACAGGCAAGCTATTCTCTTCTGTAGCTTATAAAGCTCTTAAGCATGGATTACCTCATGGCAATGATCCTACTCTGGAACAGGTAAATACCCATTTGATAAAGGAAGACACTGGGATTCAAAGAAATGGGTCTCAGGCAAAATAATATGCTCATGAGATCATAACCCAAGTTTTCAGTAGGTTGATAGAAATAAAATTTTCTGAAATCAAATGAAGATTTATTTTATCCTCATTTTGATTCTTTTTAAAAAAGCTAATGATGAAATTTCAACTTAATAAATGTTAAAACAATTTTGCAAATCAAAAATGATATGCAATTTTTAATTATGCAGTTTTATGTTTATATATTTGAAAATATGAATAAATTTATTTCCCCCCAAGATGCCAAAATTGGTATCAAATAGACTCACTTAATTTTTTTTTTTTAAAGATTTTATTTATTTATTTGAGAGAGACAATGAGATAGAGAGAGCATGAGAGGGGATAGGGTCAGAGGGAGAAGCAGACTCCCCGCCGAGCAGGGAGCCCGATGCGGGACTCGATCCCAGGACTCCAGGATCACGACCTGAGCCGAAGGCAGTCGCCTAACCAACTGAGCCACCCAGGCGCCCCAGACTCACTTAATTTTAAAAGTTGAAAATTTTTCTTCATAATTGCCAATTAAAAAAAAAGTCATCCTATTTAAGAATGTATGCTTGTGTGTGTGTTGTGTTTCTCCGTGTGTGTCTGTCTAATTGTGTTGATGGGACTAAATGTGACTGCCACATAAAGTGATAAAGAAAGATTTATGTAAGAAAACATGTGTCAATTTTTTAAAAATGGAAAAATACCTATGTACTTATTTTCTCCTGAAGGACTTCTTTAGAAGGAACCATAAGGCATAAAAAGGGTGCTATTTCAGGCAGCATTTCCAAAAGTATAGTAGGGTAGATAATTTCATGTGGCGTATGAATAAACATTTTTATTTGAATAATTATTTTATTTTACACACTCACACACACACACCCCGCCCAACACTCTGCCTTGGAATCATAGGTTTCATTCACAGAATTTATTTGATTCCTCATGTCTGCCTCCAACATCCCAGGCTCAGAAGGTCATCCCTTACCCCCTTCTCCCCACTCAACTCTCTGCATTGTCTTTTCTTTTTCTTTTTAAAGATTTTATTTATTATATTTTTAAGTAATCTCTGTACCCAATGTGGGGCTCGAACTTCCAACCCCGAGATCAAGAGTCACATGCTCACTCTACTGACTGAGCCAGCAAGGCGTCGTCCCTGCATTGTCTTTTCTGACCCCATCTCCCCATCCTCCCTAACGACAGGAACCTTGCCAGAGCCCTCTGCGACTCACAGTAAATCATCAAAACCCAATCTAGAGAAGCATGTCTGCTGTCCGTCCAATAAAACAAAGCCATTCCCTGTTAACCAAGAGTTAAATGGCTTGCTTTCTATTTCGATTATTTTTTGCTACGGAACAATTACCCTAAACTTAGTGGCTTAAAATGACAACGACTTTGTTTGCTTTCTAGCTTCTGTGGGTTGACAGCTCAACAACAGTTCGGCCGGTCTCCCTTGGTGTTTTCCAAAGGATGGCTGCAGCTGGAGGCTTCCGCCCCCCAGCCCCCACCCCAGGCCAGCAGGCTGAGCATCCTCCCTCTCCGTGCAGGGCTCCTGTGTGCTGGATTGGGGCTCCCAAAAGAGACAGGAAATGGAAACCTTCAGGCCTTCTTAAGGCTTAAGCCTACAGCTCGCATACCATCCCTGTGCCATCTTCTATTAATTAAATAGTCCCAGAGCCAATAATCAAAGGGAGGGGAAAACAAATTCCACCTCTGAGGTAGGGGAGGTGGTGATAAAGATTTTGCAGACCCTTTAATTCACCACAATTTCGCAAACAAGAGAGTTCCTTTTAGTTTCTATGAAGAACAAGGACTTTGAGGTATCATGCTTTTTATATAAGGAAACTTAAGTGTATTCACTATCCTTTGGAATACACTTTAGTTTCCTTATATAAAAAGCATGATAGTTCCCCAAAGCAGTGCAACACTAAGGTTAAGAGCTGGTTCAGACAGATGGTAAGTGATTATAAGGTGATATACACATGTAAAGACTCCTGGCCTTTCAAACAACACTCTGAAATCCAAGTTTTACAACCATGAACCTCACTTTGTAGATGCTCTCACAGTCTCTGCTTTCCTAGATACTAAAATTCATTTTCTGATCAGTAAAGACATTTCTGTCCACACTTCTAAAAGTTAAAAAAACAGATTACACTTCAGAAGAAGTATCAATAAATTGGTTACAAATAAATGGGATTTTTTTTTTTCCCTATCTCAAATATAGCTAAGCAAATAAAGAACACAGTTTAACCTAGCATGGGAACCTTTCCTGCTTTAATTTAATTGCCTCTCCCTCTGAAAAATTTCCCAGAGTATTAAGACACTTTCAGAATAGGTGCCTCTGTTTCTGTTCATTTCACAACCTACCTCTTCTTTGCTCCTTTTTATTTAATCAAAATGTACACATTTATTTAAGGTAATTAAAGAGAATCTATAGGAGAGAAGCAGTTGTGTGAACAACTTAAAAATCACTCACATTCAATTTGGTAACTAGACTGTACTTATATTTTGAATGCTTGTGTGAAGATGTTTTTTGAGTCAAGTCTTTTAGCTGTGTGGGGAAAACTGCCAATTTTGCTTAACTGCTCCTGAGTGGGTTACTCCCTGCAATTCTACTTACGCTAGAAGTAGATGCTGAGAGATTTGCTTCCCTTTGGCCTCTTCTGTCTCGGACTGGGGTTGATGAATGTTTGGGTTCAAAGGGCTTTTCTCTTTGCAAAGTAAATAGAAGGAATGGCAATGTGAAGAGTGCAAGTAATTAAGTAGGAATGTATTGTCAATTTACAATATTGTTTCTACCCATGTCATCATTTATTGACTTTGTTATTGCATGTGCAAAATGTAGCCCTGGAGTAAACAGACTGAAAACAGCCTACTGGTTACTTACAGTGATGTGGGAGTTAGGCCAGCCCAGATATTTATCTTTAACAATAGGGTAGAAGTTCTTTACATCAGAGCTTTATAGAGATAACAAAAGGAGTAACTGACGTGGTAATGATTGCACCAACCCTGCAGAATAAGAACTACAAGCATTCTACAATACCTGGTTTATATATGACTACAAATATATCAATTTTGTTTTTTTTTTAAGATTATTTATTTATTTATTTGTCAGAATGAGAGGGAGAGAGAGATAGCACAAGCACGGGGAGCAGCAGAGGGAGAGGGAAAAGCAGGCTCCCCGCTGAGCAGAGAGCCCGATGTGTGGCTCAATCCCAGGAGCCTGGGATCATGACCTGAGCTGAAAGCCGACTACAGACTGAGCCACCCACGTGTCCCCAAATATATCAATTTTCAATCCCTCTTCACTCTCACAAAAATCTCACCCAGGTCTATAGCAGAATAATCCCCATCACTGAATGGATTCTTCTTCCCATATTATCCAAATTCTCCTGTCCCCTACAGGGGAGCAGGCTCCAGGGTAATTCCTGGGAGGCAGCTTCCTCAATTCAATTTAGGGCAGCTTACATCGGGGAGGGAAATCTCCCAGATTTTGATACTCCTGAGAAAGATATGTGAATTCCTGCCCCTGATTTCTAGCTCCAGGGGAATGGCTTCCTGTTTGCACCAAGCTCTGATCAGCCTTCTGCCCTTATTCGTTCTGAAACTGTCCAGCTGCACAGATGGAAGTTTTATTTTCTCCTTTAGCAGAATTGGGGGCCGGGCTGAAAAGACTCTCCCCATGAGCAGAACGTGGATGCCCGATATTTGTGTGAAACCCATACTTTCTCCATCCATGACCCACCCACAGCCGGGAGGCCTGGAGGGAAGGATTTAACCATCTGACGGGCAAGAGCAGAGGGGCCGTGACGTCATCAACATCCGCCCAGCGCGCCCCCGAGGCCGACAAGGTCATGGAGCTTAAGTGTTTAACTTGCTACAGCCCTCGCGCAGCACGTCTCCTTCGACGACAGGGCTTCTCAGGTAAGCGAAACATAGTCTAGGAGAAAAAAATGAGCACACACACAGGCCAAAAAGAGAAAACAGTTAAACACAAAATCTGTAAATGGCCTCCTTAGGGGGAAGTAGCCTGGAAGTTTCCAAGTATCACGAAACAAAAAAAAATCTGAAAATACTGAGCAAACATCCAGCATGATTTCAGGTAGCAAAAGAATAAAATACTAGTAAATTTTCCTAAATTAGCTGCTGAATTACTAACATCCATTTGCGAAAAAGATTCGAGATTTCAGTGAAGATGAACGCTCAAGTTACTTAAAAAGTAAAGTGAGAATAAAAATGGACGAGGGCCATTAAAACTCAAAACTAGATGGAACACAAACACTGACAAGGAGAGGGAGGAGGTGCTTCGTGTTCTGAATGCTGCCCTAAATATGGCTAAAATTTTACAAGAAAAGGGATTTTCTATAAATG
>NC_138372.1:122536724-122660161 GCF_054177405.1 Leptonychotes weddellii | reverse complement strand
GGGGGGAGTGGGAGAGGGAGAAGCAGGCTTCCCGCCGAGCAGGGAGCCTGATGTGGGGCTCGATCCCAGGACCCTGGGATCATGACCTGAGCCGAAGGCAGCCACTTAACTGACTGAGCCACCCAGGCGCCCCCCTGTATTATGTTATTCTTTAAGTACAAGTTAAGAAAGGGCTATGGAATGAAAGATGATGTCATTTTGACAAACTCAAAGAAATCAATGAAATAAAGGGATGAGGCAAGAGGACTTGTAATTTGAGTAGTTTCAGGACAATGTGCTATCTATGTATCATTCAAGAAAATGAGAAAAGGCAGCTAATGACAAAATTCCCTCCATATCAAATACTATTTTTGCTCTCATAAAAAATTTAACAATATTGCAGGCCTTGACTATTATTTGTTTGTCTTATCCATAAAGTTGTCACCGTTATTCTTTCCCAGGTGATTCCCTCCACCTCCGTACTTGATCTCTCACCCCCCAGATCCACCAACACCCTACTACATTAATTAGTCATGCCCAGTGTTGGCCTTTACACTGGTTCCTTTCCCTCAACCTATAAAAAAAATATCCAAATCTCTTCGGATCCTGGAAAAGGTCTCCCAACAACCAGGCTCCTTTCCCAGTGTTTGTCCTCCACTGTTGTCATTTCCTTCCCTGCAGGCAGTCTTCATTTTCTGTTTTTAACTATCTGTTAAATCCGTGCAACTACAAATGGTTATGTTGGTCTCTTGCATTATTACATGGTTATTATAATAATTTATGTGTTGCCCACCCCACACTATCAAACTATCAGCAGTGAAGAGACTGTCCATACTTATTCATCATCATATTAGCAGAACCAAGTACAGTGTCTTCCTTTCTTTAAACTTCATTCATTGTTGCCACCAAGAAACTCTTAAGTAAATGACTCCCCTAGGGCCATGATATAAGAGCACATTCCACCTCCTTCCTCCCTCCACCACTGCCTCTCCTTTGGGGTCTTGATCTTTTCTGACTCAAGTTCTCTTAGAGTTGGTTAGTCCTGTAAGGTCTGGAATCTATCCTGCCCACCACCATATTCCCAGTAACTGACCAAGTGCCCAACTCATGGCAGAGGTTTCATAGATCTTCCTCTAATAAATGAAATGAAGGAATAAATGAGTGAGTGCAAAAGAAGAGTGGAAAGTGAATCTGAGGTAGATTGGCAAAGTTTTGGGAGCTGATACATATATAAGACATTTCTAGTTTTCATTCTTTGCTGTATCCTAGACCAGAGCAGTGTTTTTTAAGCTACTTGTTAAGATCAATTAGTAAGTTGTGAAATCAACTTTCTGAGTCATAATTGACATTTTGAAAATAAACAGAATACGTTAGAACAAAACAAATAGAGGAACAGATTAAGATGGAATGGAATAAAAAATAATCAGTGCATTGCAGGAGGAAAAGGAAAGAACTATTTCATAACGCTTTCTCAGTTATATGTATACATGTAAATGCTTGTTCTAGATTTCAGTTTAAAATATTTCTTAACATGTGTCAGGCTCAAAAAGTTGGAAAGCTACTGCCCTAGTAGCCCGTGCAAGATAGAGTTAACGAAACTTCGAAAGGTAGACAGCCATGAGAGAAATCAGGTTATCATAAAGATCAGCAAAGTTTGAGCTGCTTATTTCTTTATTATTTTTTGTTATCTTTTGGTATTTTTGGCAGCACAAAGTCTTCTAAACAAGTTAATCTTCAACTCAAAGGCACAGTTCACTTCAAAATGTCCAGAAAAATTTCTTGAAATAGGAGATAGATAAATCAACTATCTGTATAGAATATTTTAATGTACCAGTGTCACAAAAAAACATTATACAGGACTCAGTGTGAAGATAGCGTGCACTACTTTTTTTCTTTGTCAAAAAAATAGTTTTCAATATATTTTAGATACATATGTGCCGTTTAATATAGTTTAGGAATATTTTTACTTGATTCTCAGTTCTCTAAAAATGTTCTCAGGTTCAGATCTACCTTTACATTTTCTTAATTCATAGCAATTTCTTTTTTTTTTAATTCATAGCAATTTCTTAATGAAATCTCATTTTTCTTTCATGTAATATATCTAATTTTCTTGCTATCCTTCCAATCAGATTGAGCTGCTGATCTTCATTTGTGACCAGTCACTTTGACTCTCTCTGACCATGTTACCCTGAGGTTAAAAGTTACACTATAGTACCTGTTATTGGATCTTGCTCTGGACACCCGCGTCTGGCAGGAGGCAATTCTTAGAGCCCTAGACAGAGATAAGGGATCATGCGGTGGTTTCTGTCATCACATGGAATGCGATGTTGGGAAAGTAGGTTGGGATGACATGCTTGCCCATTAAAGCAGAGCTCTGCCTGAATCACATGGACGAAGAATGGGAGGAAGGATGACATCAGAGATCTTGAGAAGACAAAAGACTAAACCAAATAAACAAATGTATCCCCCTAGGAGGTCTCCCAGCTTCCAGGCTCCATTGCACCTCAGGCTGTTCTCTAGACCGCTGACTGTTGAATGCATGCATGAGCTGTACTGATGTGGAAGGCTCAGCTGTCGCATAGTCTGTTCATTAAAAATATTTTCTTTTAAGATCTCCTACATCCAGATTGCATTTAGGAGGAAAGAAAGAAAGCCTGAAGCAGTCAAGACACAGAACTAGACCAGACAGGTGATTCCAAACACTTTTCTTTCAGGTACACAAGAGAGCCATTTTTTGCTGTTTTCTCAAAATCTATTGTAATTGTAAAGAGAAGAAAATGAAGGAACATTGACTTTAGGTGTGGTGAGATTTCTGTCATTGGAACTTTCTGAGTATAAGCCATGTGATTATTGTCTGAGATGTGAGGGAAAGAATGCCAGTGTGGGGGGATGGGAGATGAGCCCACAGCTCTGAGGCCATTTTATCTCTTAGAACCTGTTCTAGAAGTTCTCCCAAATCACACAAACAAGCAAAAGGTGTTCCAACTCCCTGGCACCACTTGAGGGCCTGAGTTATCTGTTAAAGGCATGAAGCCACTCAAGGAGCTCTCTGACAGCCACTGATTTTTACAGATGGAGAAAATGACTCATAGGGAAACAGCAGTTTTTTGCCTTTACTATTTTCTTCTTGTGCTTTTATTTTTTATTTTTTATTATTTTTTTAAAAGATTTTATTTATTTATTTGACAGAGACACAGCGAGAGAGGGAACACAAGCAGGGGGAGTGGGAGAGGGAGAAGCAGGCTTCCTGTGGAGCAGGGCCTAACGCGGGGCTCGATCCCAGGACCCTGGGATCATGACCTGAGCTGAAGGCAGACTCTTAACAGCTGAGCCACCCAGGCATCCCTCTTCTTGTGCTTTTAGAGACCTATTCAAGAAAAGGATTGAACGCTATAAGCTTTATATATGAAAGCCCTATAAATATATTTTAGGGAGGAAAGGGAAGTTATTGTTTAATAGGCACAGAGTTTGCAAGATGAGAAAGTTCTGGAGATCTGTTTCACAACACTATGAATATATTTAACACTGCCGAACTGAATACTTAAAAATGATTAAGATGGTAAATTTTAGGTTGTCTTTTTTACCGTAGTAAAACTATATTTCATCATGCGTGTTTCTTAAAATACTATTTAGGTAGGAACATTAGATAAACTATCTCTTCATTACTCTTCAGTAGTCCCTAGGTTCAACAAGGGATTACAAATCAAGTCAGGTATTTCAAAGTTATGTGCCCTGTGGTTGTTATCCTAAAAATAAGAGTAGTTATAAGAACCTGGGCACTCATGAGCTTTCATGGTCTTATCGAAGCTTTGCCTGGGTGCAAAATATGATTAGTCACCTTACCCTGTAGCCCATGGATGTAGCCCATGGGCTAGGAGGCAGTTTTCATGGTGCCTACTCGATGGTGAACAAGGAAGAGCTATGAACCAGAAAGGGAACTTAGTAAATTTTATAATCTGTAGAGAGATATGGCGTAGTTAGTGATAATTTCATGGTCTCTTTGCCACTCAAAATAAAAGAGATTAATGTAAATTAGAAACTTCTCCCAGTTCTTTAGGTTGAAGTGCACCAGACACTTGGAAAGTTAATTCTTACAACATGTGGCTGGATGATATACGTAGAAGACATCCAGTCCAGAGCCCAGACACATAGCACAAATTTTTATCTCTTCTATTTTGAAATTACCTACAACAGTGTTTGGCATATCATAGATACTCTACATATTTGTTAATAAGTGAATAATGGGAATGTAAATTAGTGCAGCCCCTGGGGAAGACAGTATGGAGGTTCCTCAAAACGTTAAAAATAGAACTACCCTATGATCCAGCTATTCCATTTCTGGATATTTATTCAAAGAAAATGAAAATGCTAATTCAGAAAGATATCTGCACCCCTATATTCATTGCAACATTATTTACAGTAGCCAAGATACGGAAGCAACCCAAGTGTCCATCGATAGATGAATGAATAAAGATGTGTTATAGATACACAGTGGAATACAACTCAGCCTTAAAAAAGGAGGAAATCTTACAATTTGCAACAACATGGATGGACTTAGTATTATGCTAAATGAGATAAGTCAGAGAGAGCAAAACAGATACCATATGATTTCACTTACATATGGAATCTAGAAAAAACCCCAAAAACAACAGGACAGAAACAGACTCATAAACGCAGGAAACAAGCTGGTGGTTGCCAGAAGGGAGGAAAAGAGGGGTGGGGATGGGTGAAATAGGAGAAGATTAGGAAGTATAAACTATAAAATAAGTCACAGGGATGAAAAGTAAAGCATAGGGAATATAGTCAGTAATACTATAATAACTTTGTATGGTGACAGATGGTAACTATAGTTTTCATGGTGAGCATTTCGTATTAGATACAATTGTTGAATCACTATCTTGTACACCTAAAACTAATAGAATATTGTACATCAGGGGCGCCTGGGTGGCTCAGTCGGTTAAGCGGCTGCCTTCGGCTCAGGTCATGATCCCAGAGTCCTGGGATCGAGTCCCGCATCGGGCTACCCGCCCTGCGGGGAGCCTGCTTCTCTCTCTCCCTCTGCCTACTTGTGTTCTCTCTCTATCTCTCTGTCAAATAAATAAAAAAAAAATATTTAAAAAGAATATTGTACATCAACTATACTTCAATTAAAACATATTTTTAAAGTGACTTTTAGAGAAAAAAAAAGTAAGGGTTCAGTAAATGTTAGCTAACAATGTTTTAGATTTCCAACATAACAGAAAAAATGCGCTCCACGGACGATGTGACAAAGCTGAGAAAACTGGAATGAATTGCAGTTCAAGATACTGTGCAGTGGGAGATCGGCTAGAAATTCAGACGAATTAAAAAAGGTGGTGAGACTTAAACGAAGATAATAAAAAAAGAGAGGCAGCTTTTGGAAACCTGAGAACATAGCAATAGACGGTCATCCACTGTGCTGATAGATCATATTCTCGCACTAACGCATGTAGCTTTGAGATTTTCCTTTTTCTCTTAGTGACTCCGTTTCTTCAATATTCATTTAACACACATTCAGTAAGTGCTAAGTGCTCCTCTGAAGTTAGGAACGTGTAAAACCTGGGCCCTGTCATTTAAAGAGTTCACAGTGAGGGGGGAGTGCAGACACGCAACTCAAAATCATAATGTAATAACACAACACGGGGTGCCTGGGTGGCTCAGTCGTTAAGCATCTGCCTTCAGCTCAGGTCATGATCCCAGGGTCCTAGGATCGAGCCCCGCATCGGGCTCCCTGCTCAGCGGGAAGCCTGCTTCTCCCTCTCCCACTCCCCCAGCTTGTGTTCCCTCTCTCACTGTGTCTCTCACAACATAACATAATGTAATACAAGTGTCCACATGGAAGAAGGGTGTGAGCAATGTTATCTAGTTAGTGGGAGGGATGGAAGGGGTATAAAAGGGTTCCCAGAGAAAGCAGTCATATTGCTAATGGGCCTTTGGAGTGGGAGTTTGCCAGGCAGATAACTAAATGGCAAAAAAAAAAAAAAGAAGAAAGAAAAGAATAATAATAAATCAGTAATAATAATAAAGGCCTATCATGCACAAGGCATTGTAGCAGACATTTGAAATGCATTGTATATTACATTATGTCATATTTCATTGACCTGTGTGTGCACACATACATCTTTGGGAACACCAAGGTAAACAGGAAGAGGGCCTGGTCGAAAAGCGAGGAGAAGCAAGCTGGGAAGATTGTACCCAGGCCCAATTCCCATCCCTTTGCTTGGAGCCTCACCACCTCCCTTCCTCTGGGACCAGATTCCCTCTACCTACTTCCCTTTCTTTCTCCAGAGCCTTAGGTTTTATTCAGAGCCAGAGAACCCCTCCTTATTTATTGCACCTAGAGAGATTCAGGTCTAAAAAACAGAGGCATCTCTGTCCAGGAAGAGCTGTACTGGGGGACAAAGTATAGAAGACAATGACAGTGATTCTCACTTTCTTCAGTCACGTGGAAAACAATATCAGGATTCCATCCGTCACGGTTTGGCTCCGGTATCGCAAGCACTCTCTCCACAAATACACATACTCTGCAGAAATGCAGTAAGTGTACATTGACAAGTGATCAAAGAGTCTGCAGACATCAACTACTTGTCTACACCATGGCAAGCTGAGGAAGAAGTGGTGCATAAACAAGAAACTTCTCCAACTTTGTAGAATGGATCCCAGCAAGCATGGGACTGGGGCAGAGGATTCTCCAGTCCTGTTTAGCCACAGAATTTCTCTTCCTCTTCCTCCCCATCATTCCCTTGGTAATTAATCAGGAACTGCTGTGTTACAGTACTTGAACTACTAACTAAGTTTCATACTGTTACTCTTGCCATCACCTAAGAATAAGAAGAATCTCACTTGGCTTCTTGTATGTCCTCCCTCCATCTAGGATTCTGCATGACTCTTGGTTGGGGCTCAGTAAAATAGAACTTAAAAAAGAAACTTTCTCAATAGGTTGATTTATGATACAGATACTATGTGAGCAGCCATATGAAAGAATGGGGACTATGGGCTTCGTGCAGCGGTTCTGACTTGAACTCATCAGAATCCGTTGGAGGGCCTGTTATTTGGGGCCCCACCCTCCTGCACCTTCCCACACCCTCCCTTCCCCCCCCAGAGGACCCAGAGGATTCTGGGTGGGGCCCCCAAATTCACATATCTAGCAAGCTTCGGGTGATGATGCATTCTTTGAAAATCACTAGCTTAGGGTCGTGAAGTTTAGTTGGCATTTGAACCAGGGTGTGAGAAATGTATGGCTTGTTCAGCTGAGCCTCTGATTCAGATTGTCAAGGCACCCAGATATCCACTTCAGAGATCACAGTTCTGCCTGTGTTTTATCTGCTGTGAGAGCAACATCACAACCACTGTCCTTCCATGTCAATGTTTGGCAAAGGAACTACAATAGAGGCTTTTATTTTTTTTTAAGATTTTATTTATGTATTAGAGCACAAGCAGGGGGAGCGGCAGGCAGAGGGAGAAGGAGAGAGAGAAGCAGACTCCCCGTTGAGCAGGGAGCCCGATGCAGGGCTTGATCCCAGGACCCTGGGAGCCGAAGGTAGCCGCTTAACCGACTGAGCCACCCAGGCGCCCCCAGTAGAGGCTTTTAGAAGTACCACCTCTTTAGTGAGAAAATAGTGTTTATTTGATAATAAAACAGAAAAGATGGTCGGGTAGGGGGCATTGGTTCCTGGAGATGGTGATAATCCGCATCTAAGTGCAGTTGGTGTTCGTGACATAGGCCATTGTGATGATGCAGTGTTGGGTTAAGGTTTTTTTTGTGCCAGTCTGCCAGCCCTTGACTCGGCTCCTGAATGGTCCAAAGAGGCAGAGACTGCCTCTTTGGCTCACGGTGGCACAGTGTAGGACTAAATCCAGCTGGATGGAGGGTGTCAAAGGTTTTGTGTAGTAGTGTTACTTCCCCCCAGGCCCCAGAATCTTACTTGGACCCAGAGTGCTGAAGCTGGGCCACAGGAGGGGTTTAAAACCACTATCTAATACTAAGCTCAGAAACAACAAAAACAAAAACCAGAAACAAACTCGTAATTCCAGAATCTGAGAGACACCTCAAGAAATTTCCAGGAAAACCACCAGCTTTATAAAAGGGGCTTAAGGAGGGACGCTGGAGGCACACAGACCTGGGTTTAAGTTCAGCCTTGCATTTTAGTTGCTGATTTGAAAGATTTCTTAAATATTTAGTCTCAGTTTTCCTTATTTGTGAATGTTGGACATTGAGGTGGTTTTTATTTTTTACTTTTCACAGTTGTGTACAATACTGTGATCAATATCTATACATACATCCTTGAATTAATCTATTATTATTTAGAAGAGATTCCTGCAAGCTGCATCCCTTGGTCAAAAGTAGGAATTCGAGGCATATGATCAAATTGCCTTCCTGACAGTTTCCAGCATTTTACATACATTTTTTTTTTTAAAGATTTTATTTAGAGGCGCCTGGGTGGCCAAGTCGTTAAGCGTCTGCCTTCGGCTCAGGTCATGATCCCAGTGTCCTGGGATCGAGCCCCGCGTCGGGCTCCCTGCTCCGTGGGAGGCCTGCTTTTCCCTCTACCAGTCCCTCTGCTTGTGTTCCCTCTCTTGCTGTGTCTCTCTCTGTCAAATAAATAAAAATCTTAAAAAAAAAAAAAGATTTTATTTATTTGTCAGAGAGAGAGAGAGAGCACAAGCAGGGGGAGCAGCAGAGGGAGAGGGAGAAGCAGACTTCTTGCCGAGCAAGGAGCCCGATGTGGGACTCGATCCCAGGACCCTGGGATCATGACCTGAGCCGAAGGCAGACGCTTAACCAGCTGAGCCACCCAGGCATCCCCCATTTTACATACATTGACAGCAAATGAGAGTGCTTATTTCCCAGCATCCTAGATATCAGAGGATAGTTAATTCAAAACTCTTGATTTTTGTAGATTTTACATAACCATATGCATCCCAGTGTTGTGTTCTGTGGCAATGCTGTAGTTACTAATGAAGTGCAGTATTTTTACACATTCATTGGCCATTTCTGTTTCTTCTTTAGTGAATTGCCAGTTTATGACCCATACCTATTTTTCAGTTTGTGTATTTTCCTGTTTTCTAAAAATTCATTATACCCACAGAACAGTAATTTTTTAAAAGATTTTATTTTTTTTATTTTTTTATTTTTTTTTTAAAGATTTTATTTATTTATTCATGAGAGATAGAGAGAGAGAGAGGCAGAGGCAGAGGGAGAAGCAGGCTCCCCGCGGAGCAGGGAGCCCGATGCGGGACTCGATCCCAGGACCCTGGGATCATGACCTGAGCCGAAGGCAGATGCCCAACTGACTGAGCCACCCAGGCATCCCTAAAGATTTTATTTTTAAGTAATCTCTACACCCAACATGGGGCTCAAGCTCACAGCCCCGAGATCAAGAGTTGCATGCTCTACCGACTGAGCCAGCCAGGCGCCCTGGTAAATTTGTCTGCCATAAGTTTGCAAATTTTTTGTCTTTTTATTTTTTTATTATGATGGCTTTTCATATTTAGAAGTTTAAGGTTTATGTGCACTGAATAATTTCTGATGCTCTTTGAAATCATTTATGGCATGCATTCCTAATGATTTTGGGGAAAATTCATTTATATGTACACAGAATTACTTTGGACCCCATCCATGGAGGGTTAGATGTGCAGATACTAGAAAGATATACAAAGTACAGTAAAGCCAGAAATGAAAGAAGTCACTCTTATACATTTAGTTATAGAACTAAATGTTTAATGTTTAGAGACATATATATGAATCAATACAATTCTTTTTTAATAATTTCATATTTTTAATATACTTTTACATATTTGTATCAGGTATCTTGGCGTTTAAATATTTAAATAAAACATTAATAGAGATGATGGAATGTATTTTTCTTGGGAAGTAGCAAATGCACAATACACCAACAAAATATCCCACACTTGTGTTTACTCAAGCTATCACAACAAGGTAAATATGAATGAAGACTAAATATTGTTCTTTTTATTTGTATAGGTCTTAAGACTCATTTTTTCACATGATTCCATAACGGAGGAGGGAAACATTTCCTTACCCTCAGGTTAAAGAAAGGACACTGATTGGCCCCATCCTGAGTTGGAGGGATAAAAAGAAATGTCCTGGGGAGCCAAAGACCAGAGTTACCTCAGTGCATTGCAAAAAGAAACTGTGGTGAATTTTTTTTTTTTTCAAGCAAAGTGTTTTTTAATTGAAGTGTAATGCATACAGAAAAGTACACACATTCTAAGTATAGAGTTTGGTGAATGTTTACAAAATGAAAACACCCCTGTAACTATTACCAAGATCAAGAAATGAAACATAACATCTGAATTTTTAAAAAGTTCTCTCTCTTGCTGTGTCTCTGTGAAATAAATAAATAAAATCTTTTAAAAAAATAAATAAAAATTCTCTTAGGTCTTGACTGGCTTCCTTTGAGACCCTTTTGGGGCAGTTTTCTGTATATGTTATCTCAATAAATAAATTTCCTCAAAATGGTAAAATTACAGTCACCAGTGCTAGTAATCAAAGAGTTAATTCAGTCTTCTAAATAATAAATACAGAAATCTTTTGGTTTTCAAGAATTTTTTCTCATTCTAATAAATGTTCCTTTAAAAAAAAAATAGAAGAGGGGTGCCTGAATGGCTCAGTCGTTAAGCTTCTGCCTTCGGCTCAGGTCATGATCCCAGAGTCCTGGGATCGAGCCCCGCATTGGGCTCCGTGCTCCTCGGGAGGCCTGCTTCTCCCTCTCTCACTCTCCCTGCTTGTGTTCCTGCTGTCGCTATCTGTCAAATAAATTTAAAAAATAAATTAATTAAAAAATAAAAAAAATAGAAGAAAAACAGATGTGAAACAATTTCCAGAACCTAAATGTCTTCCCACCATTTGTCAATCAGTCATCTGCACCCTGTCCCCATGTTCTGGGTTTTCTTCATCAACTTATTCTCTACAGTGCTATAGAATAAGCAAGGTCTTGGTAATTATTTTTTATATTTTGCTATATTTTTATTTTTGCATTTTTACTTAGAAATAAAGTTATTATAATTGTAACAACATCTATTCCAGTATGTTTTAGCAAAAGGGAATAGGTCTATATTTTTTTCCCAAGCAACTATTTTTTTCTTTTTCTTTTTTTTCACCTCTCTCATATTTTATTGATTAAAAACAAGTCACAGGGTGCCTGGGTGGCTCAGTTGGTTAAGCGACTGCCTTTGGCTCAGTCATGATCCCAGGGTCCTGGGATTGAGTCCCGCATCGGGCTCCCTGCTCTGCGGGGAGCCTGCTTCTCCCTCTCCCATTCCCCCTGCTTGTGTTCCCTCTCTCGCTGTGTCTCTCTCTGTCAAATAAATAAATAAAATCTTTAAAAAAAAAAAAAAAAACAAGTCACAGATTCTACCCTCACTTAAGGGGAGACCCAAGTAAGTATTTTCTAATGTAAAAGTAATACATGTTCATGTTAAAATTTTGGAAATGACAAAAGAAATTATAAAGAAAATGAAATTGTCCACAATCCTTTCACTCAGGAATAATCACTGCAAATGCTAAGATCTTTCCAGGATTTTATTTTTCTGTAAATATATAGTTTTTTTCTTTTGCACAAAATTTGGACCCTCTGCCAGTTCTGTATACTGCTTTTTCTCACTTACGTTTACAATCTTATGGCTTTGTGTTTCTCATCAGAAAAAACATACCAAGAAATGTAAGTGAAATTAAATTCACATGCTACTCAGTAGTATTTCACCTTGAGCAGAAGAGGAAGTCTCTAGAACTAGAACATCTCTGTGGAACTAGGAAGAAACAAAACAAAACAAAAAGTTATCATGGAGAATTTAGTGGAGCTTTAGGGAGATTGACATTTTAGTTTCTCTCCACAAAGTGTCACAAGTACACACACAACCTATACAACAAGCACTTTCTGAATTAATTTTATCTGTCATGGGAAATTAATAAGAGACCATCCAAGAGATCATTTAAGATGGGAGATAACTATTTAGAGAGTAATCTGAGATTAATCTGTAGGAACTGTCTTTTCCACAGTTCATGGGTTTCTCTGCAATTCATAAACATGAGGCACAGTTTCAAAGGTAACTGAATCCGTTAAAAAGCAAAGTTAGATTTGAACATGATAAATTCAGATATCAAAACTGGTAATGGAGAAGAGGATGTGATAGTAAAATTGTTATCTACCTGGCTGAGACTGAAACCAAGGTGAAAGCGTATTAAACTCAGATCCTCTGACGTGGATTTCTTCTAAATAAATCGCCAAGCAATCTTACTAACAGTTTGGAGATTTGCTTACTTTAAGAGAAATATTGAAAGGAAAATCATGGCTATTTTAATAATTTTGAATTGAGGAAGGCCTTTCTATACAAGACATCAAAGGCAGAAACCATAAAGAGAATAAAAATGTCAAAAAACTGGTCTATACATTTACATTAAAAAATCTGTACAGCAAAACAACTTTTTTTAAAGATTTTATTTATTTATTTGAGAGAGAGATTGAGAGAACGAGTGGGGGCAGGGACAGAAGGAGAAGCAGACTCCCTGCAGAGCAGGGAGCCTGATGTGCTACTTGATGCCAGGACCCTGGGATCATGACCTGAGCTGAAGGCAGATGCTTAACTGACCAAGCTACCCAGGCGCCCCAAAACAATGTTTAGAAGGTTTTTTTCTTTTAACTCTATGTGTTGTATAACAGAAAAACATACCTCTCTCCACTGTGGGTTTTTTAAATGTAATCAATTTGTTGAGCTTAATTCATTCTGTGCCTCTGACCATGCTGGCCAATTTGTAATTTGTTTTGGGTGGGATATGGATCTTGTAGAAACAGGCCTTTGTAATTACATCAAAATAACTTCTAACAAGGTTTTTATTGAATACCAAAAATTATACTTAATTGGGGTGGCAGATAAATTATAAGGAAGCAGGCTAGCACTGTTCAAGAGCACTCACAGCCTTTGAAAGACTCCCAAATCTAGGTTTTAAATTCTGATCCTACACTTGCTAGCTGGCAGTTTATTTACCTTTGTGACCCATAGTTTTTTAATCTGTGAAATGGACCTAAATACCTACTATATAAGGTTTATATGGTGATTAAACAAGATAATGTATATTAGGACTTTGGGAGAGTACTCGGTAAACAAAACATTTCTGAATACACGGTCACTATTAATGCTCAGTATTCCTTTGTGGCAGTCATTTAAGAAAAAAACAACAATACTAAACAGTACAAACTAAAGAAGCATGTATAATGAAGCTTGGGAATGTGGCTTCCACAGGACTGCACTAAGGTAAGGTCTTTGTCTTCAATATGGAGTCAGTTTTGTCTCAGTGAAAGTATAAAAGCAATGGGAAAATTTTACAAGTCAAGAAAGAAATGGAATTTATCAAACACACCACTGCCTGCATTCAATGAACATGTTCAGTTTCTGGAAAAGTGAAATCATTGTGATTCTAGACTAGACATGAAGGTGTTCAGCCTACCTCTAAATTTTGTGGTTTTAGGATTTAGATTGGAAATGTGTGACACTCCTTAGGGATTCTCTGTACCATCCAAAGAACATTTTGCAAGAAGGTTAGCATCTAACTGCAGGAAACTTAGGTGTGACACTGATATGCCTCATGGCAGAAAACGAAAGCTCTGAAGGGAAGCATTCAGCTAGAGAAGTCTGCAAGTCCGGCCCCAATCTGACCGGCCACTTGTTTTTGTATGACTGGCAAGCTAAGAAGAGGGAGAATGGTTTTACATTTTTAAACAGTTGAAAAAATTTTTTCATGGCATGCGACAATTACATGAAATCAAATTTTGGTGTGCATAAGTACAATTATAATGGAACACAGCCACGCTCATTTGCCTAAGTACTGCCTATAGCTACATTCCCAACGCAGCGGCAGAGTTGGCCAGTTTTGATAGAGACCATATGGCCCCCAAAACCAAAAATATTTCCTATCTGACCCCTTACAGAAAAAGTTTGCTGACCACTGGGCTCAAGACAAGCTTAGCTGGAAAGTAATATAGATGGCTGTTTTAATAATCTTGAAGTGGAGAAGGTCTTTCTAAACACACACATCTAATGCAGTTGTTAAAACGATGAAGTAGACCCACATTGTTTATTAACATAAAAAGATGTTGCTATGTGATTACATGAAAAAAAGTGCATATTACAGAACAGAGCACATAATATGATCACATCGTTTAAAATATAAAAATACCAGCCAATGGATTGATCAACCAACTGATAGATTGCGAAAGGGTGATAATTACCATATTTTGCTACCCGTAGGCATGGACACCAAGCCACGAGAACGGTTGCTAGTTGTAAATAACTGATATGCTTATTTATCACTGTATATCCCTGAAAACCAGCCCTGCAAATAGACATATATGCATCAACATTATTTGGAAGAATAAACAATAAATGCTAACAATGACTGTTTCTGGGTGGTGAGATTATGGTAATTTTTCATGTCTCTCTTTTATTTATTTATACTTTTCTGTATTTTCATGTTTGTTTGTTTTTTTTAAACTAACAGCATCATTACACCCTTATCATCAGGAAAAAGAAAAAAAGCTATGTCTGTCTGGAAAATGAAATAAAGCAACCAGCTAATTACTCAAAGAGCACCATTTCCGTAAACTGTGAAATGGAAATGATGTTTGTTTCCTAAAATAAGAAGAAATGTTTTGATTTATATATGATTTATCATATAATTTTCTGATTAAAATAAATGTTTATTGAAGAAAATTTGGAAAATACAGTAAGGGATAAAAAATAGGGCGCCTGGGTGGCTCAGTCGGTTGAGCGACTGCCTTCGGCTCAGGTCATGATCCCAGGGTCCTGGGATCAAGTCCCACATCGGGCTCCCTGCTCTGCGGGGAGCCTGCTTCTCCCTCTCCCACTCCCCCTGCTTGTGTTCCCTCTCTCGCTGTGTCTCTCTGTCAAATAAATAAAATCTTTAATAAAAATAAAATAAAATAAATTATCCTAAAACTTACCATTTTTTGTGTATTTATTTACAGTTTGTGTCTTTTTATACTAATGTATTAAGATAACACACTAAATTATCAAATATTCTTTAAAAATATTAATGGGTGCCTAATATAATGAGAATCTACCATAATTTATTTATTCCTACATGATTGGAAATATGTTTTTTTTTTTTTAAGATTTTATTTTTAAGTAGTCTCTATACCCAACATGGGGCTTGAACTCACAACCACAAGATCAAGAGTTGCATGCTCTGCCGACTGAGCCAGCCAGACACCCCTATTTTCTTTCTTACAAATAACACTTTGAAAAACATCCTTGTATAAAAATCATCTCTGCTGTGGGACAGTTTTCTAGAAGTGCATTTGGGGGGCATAAACATTTTTTAATGACTCTTGAACATATTACCAAATTGCTTTCCAGAGAGCCTCTTCTAGGAGTCCCGATAATCTTAATTAACCTCATACTTGCCAATTTAGAGTATTAAAATTTTTAAAAATAACGTCATCCATTTTCTAGAATGTTTTAATTTATATTTGACTAGTTACATTGAATTATCTTTGTATGCTTACTTGCCACATAAATGGTGTTTTTTTTTTAAGATTTTATTTATTTGAGAGAGAGAGAATGAGAGAGAGAGAACATATGAGAGGGGGGAGGATCAGAGGGAGAAGCAGAGACTCCCTGATGAGCAGGGAGCCCGATGCAGGACTCGATCCCAGGACTCCAGGATCATGACCTGAGCCGAAGGCAGACGCTTAACCAACTGAGCCACCCAGGCGCCCCTGTAAATGGTATTTTGATGGCAAGTGCTATTATCATAGCACTATTCTGATGACAGTTATACAATAAATAAATTATGGGCCAGAAATTTATGGAAAGATTTTAAGAAATTTTTTTTCTAACAGTAGGGTTAAGGAAGAACTTTATCTGTAACTCTTATTTCGTTTTTGTTTTTTGTTTTTTTTCAAAAAAATGATGGCCTTCTATTAATCCACCACATGGGACTATTCTGATATTACAGTATTTTAACTTTAGCTGTTAAAGGAACTTTTGGTATTGATATTAGGACTAGATCATAGTCATTCTACTAAATCATTAAGAAAAAAAAATAACTATATTCAACTTAGAGTAGGGTATTTGCCATTGATACATATATATATATATGTTTGTAAGTTAACATCCAAAAGGACTTTTTATTTCTGTGGAATATTTTTCATGCAGTTAGTATGTGGTAGCATCAGATAACTGCAGAGGTATGGTTGTTTACTTAAAACACACACACACACACACACACACACCCCAAAACTTCAACTTTTAATGTTTAGGCTTAGATGCTTTAATAAAGTGACTTAGAGTTATGAAGGAGAGCAAGCTTTTGAAACACACATAACTAACCCTTTCTCGCCAAACCTTAAGTGCTACCAAACCCCATTTAATATAATCCTGATACCATCTCCAGTCTTAATTTATACTGTTTCTTTCTACATTTCTAAAGTCTTTTTTTTTTTAAAGATTTTTATTTATTTATTTATTTATTTATTTATTTATTTATTTATTTATTTAGCAGGGGGAGTGGGAGAGGGAGAAGCAGGCTCCCCGCCGAGCAGGGAGCCCGATGCGGGGCTCGATCCCAGGACCCCGGGATCATGACCTGAGCCGAAGGCAGACGCTTAACGACTGAGCCACGCAGGCGCCCCATTTCTAAAGTCTTATCTTAGAATCACATAGTTCTTTTTAGCTGGCTTTTCTCTACTTCATGTGTGCTACCAATCCTAATAGTCTTTCGTGTGATTGAGTCGCTGGCTTTGGTTGACATTTTCAGCAAGCCCTGATCAGCTTCGCATAGGGCAGCTTACAATCGGCTATTCTATTTTCTCATTTGACAAAAGCAAAAACCAGGAGAAGAGAGGCTTGTGGAGCTCACTATATGCTGCAACCAGAGAACTTGCCAACACCCTCACCAGCAGAAGGTGGTTCTTTCAACTCTCTTCAGAGAAATTCCTAGTTGGTGGCACGAGGTGTCATGTGGACCAGTCACTCTGATTCATTCCCCATAGCACGGCTCAGTGATTTCTACTTTTACAAATAACTGGAAAGAGAATGCATCGGAAATGGCTTTTAGGAAGAAATACTTTATTCATATAGAGAACATTTCAGACATAATACTCAAACAATTTTATGAACAAGAATTTAATGGGTTGCATGATAATGGTCATAGGAAGATCATTCCAATATACTAATGTGTTTGCTGAATGAATGTTAAATAATTTCACAAAAGGAATTTCCATCCATTTAAGAAAATCTGGATTTCAATACCTGTTTACAACAACAAAAAAGTGACTTAAGATTTCTTCGTGTATTGAAAGTTACAAATTACTTGCTACTAACTCTCCATATATACTGTATTGAAAAAAACTGGTTGAGATTGACAGGTAATTTCAGAGAGAAGTTAAATATAGCCTTGGGCCTCTTTGACCCTGTCTTGAGCACAGGAACTACTATGAGTCATTTAAAAAGTCTTGCACCTAACGGGAAAAACTTTAATTGAGCCCAGCTTTCCCTGGTACGAATGGGCACAGCACGGGAACTATTGGTTACCTCCTGGCAAGACCGACTGAAAGATCAGCTGGGGGTTGGGTGTATATGTGTGTTCCTTTTTTAAGTGTTTGGGCATTTACCCAGTCCTGTGGCTATGACGTTCCTGGGCTGGGCATGCTGGTAGTGGAAATAGTGAAGGTTATTCAAACCACTAAATTCTCTACAATATGGAAACTGGCAGACTCACCCCCAAGCATAAGTTCTCCACCCTCTCCCTCCACCTCTATCCCACATTTAAAACATTAGTTCTCAGAATATTAATTACTTTAGGTCTTTATTTCCGTAGGCACTCAAAGAGAAGCTTAAAAAATCCTAACTCTTCTAATTACGAGGATTGTATATAGTGTTCATAATGATCAATTTACACATTTATACAAGTTATAAATATATAAATACAGAAATAAAAATCCTCTATTAGAAGTTGATAAAAATGAGGATGATATAATTAGGGATTTGTTCATAAATAGGTTGATCATGAAAACTTAACATGTGGATCAAAGATAATTTGGTGTTTTTCAACTACCAATATTCCAGCTGCTATTGGCAACACTTTCAGACTTTGGAGGAGACTTTTTCTAATCACAAGTGTGAGGTCACAGATAGCTCACCTTACAGTGGGTAAATAGGTCTTGAGTGCCAACACCAGTGGATCAGGAGTGACTACCCATAGCACCTCATGGGGAATTCTAAGGCTGTGTTGGTGATCCGTGAGAAATGTGGTTTTTAGCCACTGTCCCTGTCAGCCTCAAGTATGGGAGAGTGGGCCGGGGGGAAGGGGGGGGATGGGGGCACACTGACCTTACATTTACCATTCCTGACTTAAACTAAGACGTTAATCAGCGCACCAAGATTTGAGTCCAAAGTCTGTCACCTGTTAGCCGTGACCCCTTGGGCAAGCTAAAATCCTTAAGCCTCAGTTTCCTCATTTGTAAATAGGGATAAGAAAATGCTTAATCTTATGGGTTATTTTAAGGATTAATGGATTAATGTTAGATAATAATTAAAGCAGGGTCTGGCATAAGATAAGCACTCTATAAATAAAAGCTACTATTACTATTATTATCCATGAATATTTTAAGATTAAGTTGGCAGTTACAAATTTTTTTTTAAAAACACTAGGCCTTGAAAGCATAAGGAATCAGATAAAAGTGAATCTGTTGTAGAGGGTTGGCTGAAGGCCCAGGGCCCCACCTACTCTACACCAGCTAGCCCCACACCCAGAGAGGCATCTTCAAAGAACCCCTACAATCCTAGAGCACAGTTTGAAAATCCCTGAAGAAGGTTATTTAGAAGTGAAAACAATGCTTGTCTTTTGAGGTTTGCTCTGCATTTGTTAGCCAGTTAGGCTTAACTAAGAAAGGTCATAGTCAGGGCAAAATGGTCAAATTTAAGGTAGAGAGAAACACACTAGGCAGTAAATTTACATGGTTACCATTAGAATAAAAAAGTTTTAATTGACACTATTTTTGGCAAATAAAATTAAAATTCACTTCAGGTTCGTTTGAAGATGAAGTAGATCCTTAGCTTTTTATTTATATCTAAAACAGAGCTGGATATAGTTGAAAGAAGTTAGCCAAAGATCAGATGAAGGTAAACAAGGTGCTAAAGTAGGGAACTCAGAGATGAGGGTAGAGAATGGGGGACTGCCCGTTACGCACAAATGCAGAAAGGGAAAATAAATGTTTAAACAACGCATTCACTTGGAAAATTCACATTATAAATAATTTTACTATATTATTTATTTACAAAATGAATAGTGTTACTAGCAATTATCTATATTTTCTCTTTAAGGATGGATTTTAAAATAGAAATGCCTTGACATATTTGAAGAGTTCATGCTAATTAGTCACTGTATATCTGGTAATTTGGATCACTGTAAAGAAAAAACAAAGGGTCTCTAATAGAGCTAAAGAAATATATCTGATCTGATAATAATGATCTCAAATACCAAATGGACACATTAAACGAAAACATTCTTTAATTACTCACCAAATTTACCTACTCAAACATGTAAAATTCACATGAAACTCAATCGCTTATTCTGAAAACTGTCTAAATCTCATCTACAAAGCATGAAACTTTTGCTTGAGGAATTCTCTTTCCAATACCTCGTGAGGCTTATGTGAGTCCCTTCTCCAATGTCTACGAATGAGAGAGCCACAGAAATGAGTTACAGCTTTACTTCTTAGAAGCCTCGGAAAGCTTCCAACTCTGAAACTAAAATATTAAAGGGCTTAAATATATACCATATTCTCATTTTTCATCCCACAATGAAAATACTTTAAACATACTTCAATTATTACAATGGAATGCAATTATATAGCACATCAATCTTTAGTTTCAATTGCTTAAGACTCTGCTTTACTGTCACGCTTAAGTTTGGCTTTGTGTTTGTACCTGTGGCTAAAAAATAAAACTGACACTTTTTAAAGATATACCAAATGCAATTGTCTTATTGATCGTCTTCAACAATGAATTATGTTAATAAAGATGAGAATATAAGAAAAAAGATTCTATTAAAAAGCAGGACATTAATGACAGTATGATATATTGGGAAAATGCTCAAATCAGATTTTTCAAGTTACTTCCTTTTGCAGAAAACAGACTTTCACAGTGCAAAACAAGCTAACTCAATTTTATTTTTCACTTGTGGAAAATATTACGCCTGCATCATTTATGTTCAGTTTCCCCAAAATGGCCATTCGGAGGTCTAGATTAGAGTCACAGTAATACTATAAAGTGCTTACATTAAACCTAAAAGTTGTAACAAATTGGTATATGAGTGAGTGATAAATGCTTAGAGTGAAAACATATCCATAAATGGCTGAAAATGGCAATGACATTCATCACCCACACGTAGGCAAAATGTCCTCGGATTCTCAAATCTAGGATTTTTGCTGAGACAAAGATGAAGGATATGAAGTAACTTTCAAACAGCATGGGGTAACATGTGATAAACTTCACAAAATGTGTTTTTGGTAATTTTTTATGGAATTTCCTGATTCGTATTTTTAAAGTTGTGCACACATTGAGAAAAAATATTATGCTATGGAGCATTCAGCAATTTTTAGGATTTAATGGCTACCCTAATAAGGACAGTAGTCCCATTCTTCCATCTTCGTGACATAAATGCACTAGGACTGTCCTCATAAATTTTTTCAAAATAAGTATAAAAATTAAAGCAGCCATAATTATAAATCTATCCTGTTGCTTAAGGAGAGGAGTAGTCTGGGCCAGAGGGACCTGAAGTTTTATGAGAATTCAATAAAAATGAAAAATTTCTCACCTCTTTTAGACTATGATCTAAAATGCAATTAAAGGAAAAAGTAACCCTCATCTTCCTTGTAATACATTTTCTAAAGGGAGTTGAATCATTAAATTTACACATATTAAAATTATACTGCATTTAAAATCAGTTAATTATGAAATTCTTAAAAGCCTAGGATTAAGCAACATTTAAATTTTTATATCAAGCTGCAAACTTAATCTTACCCTGGAGAAGCAAGTTTAATGTTACATTAAATGTTCTATACCAGTGCCAGCAAATTAATATTCTACTTTATAAGAAATATTTTTGGATGCTTTTCTTTAAAATCTTTTTGGTTTTTTATATTATTTAATTCTTAGCCTTAAGAGTGAGACATTAAACTGGAAAAGGGTGAGCAGTATGGGTTTCTGATACTATATTTACAGGACTGAAGACATACAATATTGTTTTCTAGGAATGGAAAAAAAATTTTTAAAGATTTTACTTATTTGAGAGAGAGAGAACAGGGGTGGGGAGGGAGGGACAAGCAGACTTGGCACAGAGCCCTACGTGGGGCTCAATCCCACGACCCTCAGATCAGGACCCCAGCAGGAATCAGGAGTTGGGAGGCTCAACCGAGTGAGCCCCTGAGGCGCCCCTAGGAATGGAAAAATTTTAAGTCCCTAAGTACTCCTCAAATATAGTATACTCCCCCCTCCCCCCTTCCAATTTCCACTGTTATGTAGACTATTACATGGAAGGATGAGAATCTGTGTGGCATTAAGAGATGAATAATCGGATTTCAACTCGACTCAGTTTAGAGAATAGAGAAGCATCTCAAGCTAATAGGACCTGCAATGTGAGATAATGAGCTAGAGATGAACATTTATGGAATGAAATCAAGCAGAGGCTGGGTAAACATGTGTAGAGTAGTTGTTTCTAAGGTTACTTCAGTTCACAGATTCTACTGATCCCTATAATTAACAGAGATACATACATGTTGATACGATAGCTAGATACCACCTCACCAAATAAAGTGTTAACCTGATTATTTGCATTAAGTATCTCCAGAGAAACCAGATTATAGTTTTAATAAAGGTGACTTTATTAAACCCCATATAGTAGAATGTAAATCTAAATAGACTCTTGAGGTCATCCAAGAGAAATTAAAGAACTATGACCCAAATTAGGATTTGAGTGAAAGTCCTTTGTGTTTCAGACAACAATGCATGGTGTCATTTAAACAAGTATTTGTAAACTCTGAACAGAGGTCAGTGGTGAGAGTCCCCAAGGCTTGTCGTTGTGATCATTTGGGCTGAATAAGAACACCAAGGGGAAGAACACTGGGTGAGTGCCCGGCATAGAATTAAGGCAATACCAATACTTATGGGGCCAAGTAAGAAGAGAGTTGTATGAAGGAAATTAGTCATTAACAGAACCAAACACTGCAGAGATGAGGATTTTGCAACTAGTCATTAGTGGCCCTTATGAGGATAGTTTCAAATACTGAAGTTGCAGTCGAGATTGCAGTGGGTTGAGTGAATGGACTGCCCAGACAGCAACCCTGCTGCATTCTTAAGTGACTATGTTCTTCTCAGAGTTGTATCATATGTCCTTCCCGAATATATCTGATGCTCCTGATGGGATAGTATCTTACTAGAAGAGCGACAAAACTTTTTCTAAATTCCTTAGAATCAGACCTCTGTTCTGATTAACTTGGGCCTTAATAATAAGAGAAAATTCTTGAAACTATTTTAAGTCAACGTTGAAACTTTTTTTTAAAGATTTTATTAGAGAGAGAGAGAGAGAGAGAGAGAGAGACTGCGCACAAGCAGGGGGAGGGGCAGAGGGAGAGGGAGAAGCAGATTCCGTGCTGAGCAAGGAGCTAGAACTCAGAGCAGTCCCAGGACCCCCGGACCATGACCTGAGCTGAAGGCAGACGCTTAACTCAGCCACCCAGGTGCCCCTGAAACTTTTAAATAGAAATTTTGACTGTGAAGAGTTGTGTTCAATACTTGGTTCATTTGACATGTATTTAGTAAAACCCTACTATTTGCAGGAAACTGAGGAACACAAGACCACAACGCTATCCTCAATAGGGCTTACAATGGGGAATTAGTATCTGAAACAATGACAGATTTCCGGTTCAGTTTGGTAGTCTTTAGTCTTGGGAATATTTCCTCAAGCGCTTGATGGAAAGTATTTTTCAGGTCAGATTTTTTGGCTCATTTACTCACAAGCTTAGCATTTTCAAGCTATGTCCAAGATGACTGACAAGTCTAATTTACTGACATCTTTTATGAATGGAGATATTGAAGACTCCCAAATAGTTTACATTCTAAAGGTTATGGAAAGTCAATATTGTAGAACATGATTAAGGTTGAGGCCTGATGTAAAATAATCTTTTAACATGGGATAAAGTGGCAATAAAAGGGTCTAGATTAGAAAAGTATGTATTTTTATCAGCAAGTGGCATTTCCTCTTATTAAACACTGAATGTATTTCTGAATTGGATGTATTCTTTAATTCTCTTATTTAGGAACCAGGGAATGGGGTTGGGGGAGGACACCTCTGTACTGGGATATGGTATTTCACTGAGTTCCTAAACAGGTCTTACTGTCTAATCAGAGCCAAGATGGTAAGGTTTTTATCCTTCTCAGCTAAAATGGTGCCACCAAAGTGTTACATCTTGTTGCTACTCCAGGTCTGTAATTCTGGAAAGAAAATAATTGATATTAAGAAGGCACATCATTCTTTAATGTATATATTGCAAGGACAGAGAGAGTAAGTGAGAGTGAGAGAGAATGAATACATGTGGAGTGGAGTGAGAACTTATAGATCAGGGGTCAGCAAAGTGCAGCCTGGTGCCTAATCTTGGAAGTAAAGCTTTATCAGAACACAGCCACATGGTTCATTTACATACTGTCTATGGCTGCTTTCATGATACAACTGCAAAGTTGACTAGTTGTAATGGAGACCTTATGGCCCACAAAGCCAAAAATATTTACTATCTGGCCCTATAACGAAAAAGCTTGCTGACTCCTACAGTTAGAATCCTGACCAAAAAGCAAACTGTAAAATACAAGGCAAACATGTGCAAAGTGAGTAAGATTGGAATTTTGAACACTGATTAGATATTTGATGTTGAGACTTAGGTGTAAATATACTATGCTAAAGAAAAAAAGGCGCATCAAAATTGAGTCTGATACTTAGGCTATTACTTACTAATTAACTTGGAGTGGGGGCGGGGGGACTATAGAAGCTTGTGATTTCATCCTTTGAGAAAAGGTGATGTTCTTTCCCTAAGGCCAAAAATAAGTGGACTGAACATTAACCCCAAGGGCTTGCAATTGTACTGAACTGCTTTACTGGATAGGAAAACAATTCTAGGTCCAAGTAACTTCATTATCCCCCTCCACCCTCAAATAGGAGGTAGACTCTGTTAAGGTGTCAGTTTCCCTGAGTACCTAAATGAATCTTCTGAAGAGCTCATCTAATCTTACAGACTTGTCCAATATAGTTCTTGTCCTATAGAACTAGGAGGCACCTAGAAAGTAATATATTCCTGGGCGCCTGGGTGGCTCAGTTGGTTAAGCGACTGCCTTCGGCTCAGGTCATGATCCTGGAGTCCCGGGATCGAGTCCCGCATCGGGCTCCCTGCTCGGCAGGGAGTCTGCTTCTCCCTCTGACCCTCCTCCCTCTCATGCTCTCTGTCTCTCATTCTGTCTGTCTCAAATAAATAAATAAAATCTTTAAAAAAAAAAGAAAGTAATATATTCCTATCCCAGAAAAAGATAAATAGCGGACATAAACATTTTCATTTGCTGTATAAGGTCCATGCAAATATTTTCAAAGTAAAAGCATTTTCTCCTTCTATTATGTTGGAGACAATGCAAAGTGCCGTGTATGCATTTTCTTAATCTGTGCCATTTTATATTTTCAGTTATCCTATCCATCCACAATTCCCAATCATTCCTGCTTTTCAAAACCACTGAAATGAAGGGCCTATTTGTTCCCTGCTTGCTTAATTTTGAATCTCTTTCCTTGGCAAATGGCTTGTAATAATTGAGAACAGAATGGAGTGTGAAGTCATTATCCATCACAGGTAACCATTTTCTCACAAACGAGTCTTCGATATTTATCTTTTGAATACATATATAACCAAAGAGAGGAGTCCATAGGCTAAAAGGGGAGCTCACATTTTGAGTACAGAATAAGTCACCAGTAGGAACAAAGAAGGGCCAGAAAATAGACGGGGTGCGAATTAAGAGTCAGCTGCCTTCAGAAGGCACAAGTAAGAGCCAAAGTTTAGAATGCCTCCCAAAAACTGCCTGAAATCTAATGTAGGATTGCTAACAAACATTTTTTAAGTCTATGAAATGACAAAATCCTAAAAGGAGGCAAATTTAAGACTACCAATAAAAGAAAATCCATACCAATGCATAAAAAACTGTTTCAAATCTCCGTTGCCTTGGGTGACGGTAATTCCCTGGACTAGTACTCTTGGTGGACAAGGACTCAGTCCGTAGACTTACCCTTCTTTGGAATGACCTCACTGATTTAATGCTTTAGGTGACAATTACTTGAAAAATTACTGTGGTAAAATGTACTTCGGAGACTTTACCCACGTTGTCTATGTGAATGCCAACATCCCAGTTTAGGGATCCAGGTTTTAGCAAGAACAGGGAAGAAGGTGAGGGTGACGTAAGTACTAAGCTCCATCTTCCACACGAACACATATTTGTCTTTCATATGGTATAAATGCCCACTCAACATGCCTCTCTAACAAATACAAAACTCATTATTAGCGACAAAAGCATCAGATCTAAATGATCCTTACTGATGCATTGTTGTACTCTCCATCAAGGTATAAACTCCAATAGGGTTTTCTCTAGGTTTTCACATCCTCCTTATGTACACTGAATATTAGACACTTAAGATTTTAGTGGTGACAAGCCAGCCATTATTTTCAAACAAGTATTTTGCAGCAAATGGCTAATACTTAAGCTTGTCAGTATTCCAAGTTAAGCAGATGGTGTAGGTTAAAAAAAAACCCTATGGCTACTTGCATTGAGATTTCTGTAGTCATATTTGTTATAGCTTGGGTTTGGTCATTATGTCTTCAGATATGGGCACCTAGGGGTGTGGTGGGGAAAAGTCCCAAGGGATCCCACATAACCCTGTGCTTGGCAACACAAACTGCTTGTAAACCCAATTAGCTTGTTAACTATATGCCATTAGATACTAGCAAGCAAAATCCTAAAAAAGTTGCTGACATATTTTAGTCATCACTTAGTAAACAATTTTGAGCTCAGACTTGCGCCAGGAATTGCACCTGACTATACTTTGTAGTCCCTAATTTCAGTTTTCCCAAATCTTAAGTCACTTATCCAACGAGTTTTAGATACAGGTAAAATACTGAAATGAAGTTCAGAAGTCCTGGATCCCAAAACGGACTGTAAAATCATTGTAACCTCTCTAGGAGTCAGTTCTTTTTCTCCCTCAAAATCTTAACGTGAAACATTCTACAATTATCTTGCAGTATCTTGTGTTTTCCTACTGAGTTGACTGTTGAGACGTGTGCCAAGAAGATTGTCTTTTGCTTATCTTTCACAAGTATTCTAAAACATACTTAACTATGCTTGGAAGATTAGTAATTTCTTATTGCCAAACTTTGGTTGTGTTGGAAAAAAGAAGTTACCTGGCCGGCAGGCAGAAGGTAGTATCACCAGCATGTAAAGGTACCAGCAGTTGGCCAGCCTGTTTCTTATTCACTTTAATTCAACTGTATAGATTTCTTGTGGTTCATTTATTTCCTTCTTTAGTTCAAAATTCAGAAAAGTTTACAACGAAGACTATGATCCGAAGGACCTTTAATTTTCTCATCGAACCATGGATCCAGTCATTTAATTTCCTACACCAGCTTCCAAATACTGGTCCGTGATGATTTGCAAAGTGAAAAAGAAAAAAGCTCAAACAGCACTTTTTTCTATACAGTTAAGCATGATTTCTAAATGTCCACTGAGTCCTTTTTGGTGTCATGAGATATTTATGCGTGACTTTATCAATGTTTTTGCTAAGCAAAACAAAAAGCTGGTCAACTACAATGGTCCAAAAGCTTCTAAGCAAAAAATGAAACGAAACAAAAAAACACCTATAGACAGAAATGTTTGGTCAATATTACCTTAGCCAAAATATTACCTTAGTCACTATTACCTTAGCCAATATTACCTTTGTCAGGTAATCTTTCACTTTCTCTAGAACATCTCAAACACTAGGATATTTCTTTCTTTCTGAAGCAATCACATTTAATCTTCTGCTAATTATTAAAAGCTGCTTTTTAATCTTGAGCCAAGTGGTCCCAGTCTTAACCTCTCAAAACCATACAGTATACCTAATTATCCTGCCACAGCTCTTTTATGATTTTAAGACACCAGGCCTGTGTGTTACATGGGCAGCCTTCCCCAAACAAAACTCTCATTTCCTTTGGAGAGTATCTAGTCATTTGTACGATTTCCTTTGTTCTATTACTTACAAAACCCAGGTAAGTATGTTTTCTCTGTATTATTAAAGTTTCAAAGACTTGAAACATGTATTTACTTGTAATTCATTAGTCCGCTAATATGCAGTAAATATGGGATGAAGTAGTTTACCTTTGCTTTTCAAACCACTTCCAAAATTATGCACACATGTAAATTAGAGGGGAAGTATCTTAATGTTTTCTAAAACCTGTAGAGAATTCCCACAAGTAATAAAGATGAATAGATGAAATGCTGATTACAAATCACTGTTATCTATTAAAACAGCTCTCCAAGCATCACTAGGAGGTAGTTTGAGTCATTCTATAATTCAAACTTGTAAACCTTAAGTACAAAGGTATCTGAATTATACATAAGTCAAAGTTTACAAAGATGTTCCCCTACCCCAATTAGTCTAAATTAGTACACTTTTAATGCAAAGAAATCTGAATTAAATGTCAGAGTCAACAAAATTCACAAAGCCAGAAGCAAGTTTAGTGCTCACAAGTTTATATTTTTAGGTTTGATAAAGATTCTTGTGTATTTTCTAAATACACAGACAAAACAGTTGTGGAAGTTTACATACATGTCTTAGGACACTTATACTAGGTAGGTAAATTACATTTAAAAAAATTGGTCTTCGTAAAAGATCTTCCCAAAGAGCTTTTACAAACAGCAGGCAGAAGAAAGCGTTCTTTTATGTTTACAGTGTTTAAAATGCCGATTCTCCCATTTCATAATGGCCTCAACCATCCCTCTCTCCTCAACCCAAAATTTTGTTCTCAATAGCCAGTGTACTCCAAATTAAGTACCCAATGTCCTAAAATTCAGGGCTAGAAAACATCTATTAAAGTGTGCTTATCCCTAACACATTTTAATCTATCTAGAACGGTTCAACTTCACTTGAAAGCAGGGATACACCAGGAAAAAAACTTTCCACTTTAAATCCTAAAAGTGACTACGAAAAAACACCTGTTAGTTCTAAGCACATATATTATGTACCATAGTTAAGTTTAAGGATCTGGGTGACTGAACGGCACAAAAACTGGGGTTCACGTCTAGTTCTTCACTTTAAAACCATCCTTTTAAAAATAAAAATGCCACAGCCAATTAATAGCATGTGCTACACTGAGGTCAGGTATCTTATTTATAGCCAGGTGACAAAACTGCTTTATTAGGAGGAAAAGAGTGATAAGGGTATTTGGGGAAGGAAAGATTAGACACTCAAATTCCTAACATAGATGGTTTACAGGGAAAATAGGTCTCCATACAAACTCCTTTAAAGCCCTGAAATTCTACAAAGTTGTTTAATGAGGCAGTTAATAGAGCCCCCTAAAAAGAGGATGGGCTTCATTCAAAATCAAATCTGGTCAAAACCCAGCTCTACCACTTAGTAGCTGTGTTATATCGGGCAAGTTATATTATGCAAATTTCTTGGAGCCTCTCTCTTCCATAAAATGGAGACAATAGCACCTACCTTATTGGGAATTAAGAGAAAATAATGTAAAGCTCAATGGCACATGTAGGCACTAAAAAAAAAAAGTTAGCTTTTGGAATCATTATTCAGAAAAATAAACTCTATGTTGATGAAATCCTAAAAATATACATAAAGCTTACCAAAGTTTTAAAATTTATGACTTTTTTAAAAACTCCTCTTCCACCACACTTTCCCCTGTCATCTTCAGGCCTTTTACACTTTATTGTATGACTATAGATTTCCCAACCCTGATCCTTTCATTTTCTGTTTTCTCCCCCTTTCCTCTTGGTTTGCATCTATTATTAAACTAAGATGTATTAGGCCTCTATTATGTACCAGTGTTGGAAGTACTTTGCGTGAATTCACTCAATTCTATCTCCCTCTTCTCCATCAGGATGGCTCTACCAAAACCAGCTAGTGTTTTCCCCCCAAATTTCAAAGCTATTTATTAGTGTTCAGTTTCCCCTTCCTACAGTTTTTTTAAGCTCTTAATTGCTAGGGCACTAAAATTAGCAACATATCTAGTGAATATGAAAAATGAGGGCCAGGAACAACGACAAAGCAGGGACCATATGGAAGTAACTGTCTCTGAGAACCCTAAGAAAGAATACATGATCTTAATTTATAGGAGAGGGTCTGTTACTAGAGTGAATAGGAAAGAAACAATTTATATTTTTCCTCTTCATTAAAATTACAGCTCTAAAATATGTTTCATTTAAAATATAAGTTACAAGAGAAAAATTCAGCAAATGTGTAACACATAATTCTGCCAGGGCTCCACAGACAAAATTATGAGTATTCCATTGTCACCTCTGAGACCAATCATAAGTTCTTAGTATCTATCAACTTCCTGAAATTGTACTGTAAGTCAGAAAAAGAATATACTTAAAAAAAAAAAAATAGAAACGTCCAGTAGTATACCTTAGTACTAAAACTATTTTTTAAAAAAAGACCTAGAAGGGAAAAGGCAGTCCCTCGAGATCATGAAACAAATAAGTTAGGCAGTCAGCAAGTAGAAAAATCTGTCAATTCTGTTTCTGGTAAAATGTTTACTTTAAAGAAGAAATTTTTATATAGGCTGAGGCTAATATATTCAAGAGTATAAACATTCCTTTGGATTACCTTTCTAAAAACAAACTTTTAAAGTATCATATTTCAGTTGACTAAAAATATAGCCAAATCTGTCACAATACAACATAAAAGGTAATGGACAATTATAGAATATTTTAAATTAACAGTAACAAGCCATCTACATCAAACCTTGTTTCCAACTAAAACCAAACAAAAGCACAACAATCCCGTAGTGTACCAAGTGTGTATTTCAATTTACTGTATGCAATCTAACAAAAATTTGGTCATAATTTACCAGATATACATAAATGATTTAAGTAGTAAAAGAAAATTCAGTTTAAAGAGAGTTAAGTTCATATCTTGAGGAAAAGTAAAAGTACATTAAGAATGTAAAGCCAAGTCCAGTTTCTATGCAATAAGTGAACTGTAGTCTAATAAAGCAGATTTAGGTGATTTTCAGATATATATCTTTTCTCTTTAATATATATTTATATATAGACAGATCTACCAATTGTAAACTATGGTTTATTTTAAAGGAGGGGGATAAATGGGATGAAAGAAATCTTTATACTATACTTACATATTCACAAAGCAGAACATTTTACGTTTAAAATACTTTTTCATTCATAGTATCTTTGCCCAACTAACGTCTACTTTGGACCCCACCAGAATTACATTATACTCATTTGTCTAGAACACTGAGAAATAAGATGTACTCTTCAGTCTTAAACAAAAATCAAACCAAACTATTCATGTCAGTTTTACAGTTATGTAGAAACTACAATAAAGTTTAGATGACAAAATATGTATCTAACCATGTAACTGTACTTTTTATCTTTGATTTATCCAAGCAGAAACATCAATGTCTAACATTAAACCATTATACTACCAAAATTGGAGACAATGAGAAAGCTTGTCTCTTAAAAAAAAAAAAAAAATCAACCTTTCAACTTTGATCAGATGGAGCACCAAAGGATTATGTCTGTCAAAGTGTACTTAGCAATTTTTTCCACACAAATAGCATAATTTAGTGACCTGATATAAAATAGGAAAATATACTCAATTTCTATTTAAAAGAAAGCTGAAAATATGATATCCCTCAATCTTATATAATATACAATATGTTCCTGATAAATGACATGCATGTTAATATTAATTATGTGAAATGCTGCTGTGAGTTTATCAGCTAATTCATCTGTCAGACTAAATAAATCTGACAATTTCAATTTAATATATCACCCCTTGTACCTTGAAGAATTTAGTTAACAGAGTAATTGTAAAGCCTCTCAATATTTTATTTGTAAGATTTTTGCAGACTGTTGAATCATGGTGACTACCAGAAAGACTATATATGAAGATGTAGTAAAATGTTGAGGAATTGAAAAAATAATTATCATAATTTCAAAACACTCAATATCCCAGTAAGTATCAAACAAAAGAGAATGCACTTTTTGTGTTTTTTTTTTAATGATAAAAAGGGCACAGGAGTAAAAACCTGATATTTCACTTATATCGCATAACAAGCTAACCAAACTGGACATGGAGGTCAAATCAGGAAACAAATCATTTTACTTATTGTTTCTATGACTTTTCTTTTGATTAGATTTCTGTCTTTTCAAATAGGACCGAGGTATAGTACACTGGCAAAAATAAAGAGGCAAACAAGAATAGTGCCAAAGTAACAGATACCCAAAACCGAATACCATGTCAGAAAACGTCATGTAATAACCATTTATCAGATTAGAGCAGCAGGAGGAAGTTACTTCTAAATCATAATCATTTTAGTGGTATTTGTCAACTTCGCCACGTCAACTTTGCAACATCATTTCTTCATTTGTGAAGTAGTAAAATTCATGTCAAAAAGGAAAGGGGGAATGGAGGAAGTCAGTTCATTCCAATAAATTACCTCTCCAGTTCTTATAAACATGCCCATCAGCACAAAATTGAGAAATAATATCTAAGACTAGAAGAGACTTGGTTTAAGTTATGAAGCAAATTAAAATGGAAAAATACAGAAAAGTAGAACCAATGGGGTTGAAAAGGCCCCTCACTGAAAATCTGTATTAAAAAAAATAAAATTAATAAAAATAAAAATAGAAACAAAACTCTACTAGTACAAACTAGCCTGAGTGGTTTGATGGACAGGGTAATTGGGTCAGCTGTCACTGTAGTCTTAAAAATGGATTTTCTTCATTCATGTTAAAGTGGCACATGAATGTAAGCTCTTTAAGGATAGGTACAATATATTCGTAGGACCCAAGTAGTTACTGTATATCCTATAAATAAAAAATATTTTTACTTTGATAACTGACTGAAGATGTGGGGACTCCATGTAATCCAACCACAAGGTTGTTTGCTGTACAGTCCTGTGCAAATATAAAAAAAATTTTTTTTTGCTATAAGGCTTTTTGACCCTACAGTTTTCACAGCAACATAACTACCATCCAGCATGTACCATATTTTGCAAGCCTTCAAGTTCAACAATTCAAATTGTCGATTCATATTATGTCCAAATGCAGCATCCTTGAGGAGTATAGGTCAGTTAATCATCTAGAGACATACAAACATCTCCTGATTCATCCCATCGAGATGGATCATTCTGATCTTCTCCATCATCAACCAGCTCTTCATCAGCTTCTCCTACTTCATTCTCTTCATATTCTTCATCCCGAGGGAAATCTGTATCCTGTCCCTGATCTACACCTTCTTGCCCTCCTGGCTGTGATTTATCTGCACAGTCTACACAAACACCATAGCGTCGAGATCCATGTCTTATTCCAACACTGGCTGCTAACATGAAGATCTTCTTACACACCATACATTTGTATTTTTTATCCTTTTTATGCACCTAATTAAAGGGGGGAAAAATCCAATATAAGGACAGTATAGACAATAATGCATTTCAACCATTCAATTAAACCACCCATTTAATAATGAGTGAATGATACCCTTGTTTTTCTGTATAAAGTTCAGTTCATAAATCACATAATTTGTTTAAAGCAATTTAATAATCAACCTTCCCTAAATTTCAGGTAACAGTGTTAAAATACCTTAAACTTCACTGACATATATTTTATCTCAAAGATCAGTTATATTTAAAGTTACTTACCAGGGAATGTCTTTTCACATGTTCTCTGCGAGTAAACAGTTTTCCACAAATATCACAGCTAAATGATCTGACTCCCGTATGAATGAGCAAATGCCTTTTTAGTGTTCGTCTGTATTTGGCTACATAGCTACAATGAGGGCATTTTAACTTGTTCATGATTAGAGATGATTCACCTTTGAGAATAAAAAAAAACCAAAACAAACACACACAAAAGCAATTATATACTGAACAGAAAACTTGCTATCAAAAGCTTGTCTATCCCTAAGAACAGGGATTATTATAGGACTACCAGTATCTTAATTTTTTAAAACTCAGAACATGGAAGCTTTTAACTGTGAAAAATCATTTTAAAATTTCTGTAGAATTTAGTTGACTAATACTTGCCATTTTCCCAAGTTTCTTGTTTTGGCCAAGATTCAGGCAATAATCCATACTTGAAATCATTTGAAGCACCTGGTATCAATCCATACTTGAAATCATTTGAAGTACCTGGTAGCAATCCATACTTAAAATCACTTGAAGGGCCAGGCATCAGGCCATACTTGAAATCATGTGAAGTACCTAATACAATTGAAAAGTGATTTTGATGTAATGATGGTAATGAAAATCTGTCTCTTATTAGAATAAAAAAAACCCCAGAAAATAAATTTATATCTTATGAGCATTATGATAAAATAGCTTATTATAAATAGCTAGATAAAAATCTCTACAGTGTAGTCTGAAACCGAAATGTCTTCATACTTCATTTAATAGTGCATGGAGACCACATGAAACTACTCTTTTATACTGTACTTCAAAGATATTCAAAACAGAACTCTCTTAATAACTGTCACCCTGAAGCCCAGCTTTGGAACAGGATAGTCTCCTTATTGTCTCCAATCACATAATCTTGTTTGAAGACTTATCAGTATAGAAAAATGGACTAAGAATGAAGAATATAAACCTCTCTTTCTAACTCCATCCTTAAATGAATATCCGAAAAGTAGAATCAAAATAGTCAATGTCCCTTAAGGAATTTGTGCCTAAGGATCTTCAGACTAGCTAAGATAAGAATTACCTCCTCTGGATAGCATTCCCTCCCCCGCCCTTATTTTTTTTTTAAGATTTTATTTTTAAGTAATCTCTACACCCAATGTGAGGCTCCAACTTATAACACTGAGATCAAGAGTTGCATGCTCCATCATAAGCCAGCCAGATGCCTCCTAGACAGGATTCCTTCTTGAATATGTATCTTTACCTGGCTCCAGGAATCCTTTGGCAATGTAAACATATCCAGTGTTCTCCATAGCTAGCTATTGCCACCCTGATCCAATCGACCATTAACTCTTGCCTCTGGATTATTTTCAATAGCCATCAGAGTTTGTCTCATACTGTTGCCCTCTTAGAGTTTGCTCTCAACACAGCAATTATAGATTCTTTCAGAACTTTAAGTGAGAGCCTGGCACTCAAAAGCCTGCAAGGACTACCCATCTCACTCATATAAAAACCAAAGACTTACAATTATCTTACACAGCCTTACCTAATCTAGCCCTTGATCTAACCACCCACTTGGGTTCCTCTATTTCAGCCGTACTGGCCTTTGTACTGTTCCTCCATGGGAAAATGGCTCCCTCTGCAAGACCTTTGCACTCTTTCCTCTGTATGAACACTCCTTTCCAGGCTATATGCTAGCTTACTTGTGCAGTGATTTGTTAATTTTCCTTCCATGAAAACCATGGATTTTACAAAAGAATGCTTGCCAAACTGGGTATTCTAAAAATTCATTTTCCTCCATCTATCTGCCATATATACTACTTCCTCTTTGGTGAAAGTATCAATACCCAACAATGCAAAAAGGTCCCTAAGGTATTTAAAAATTTCATTACTAATAATGTAAATTATTTTATACTTGGAATATATTCACCCATTTTTTAAATGTCAGGAAAGCCTGCTGTTTCCATAATTACATAATTAAACTATAATGTATTTTTGTTTGAGGGAAAGTTTTCAGAATCCTCAACTGAGACACCATTCTCTGGGGGGGGGGCAGGGCAGGGGATGGAAATTAGAATGGGGGTGGTAGCCTGTGAACATGAATCTATCAATTTTCAGCTTTACATTTCTAAATAAAGTTTGAGCTTTGACTCGTAGTTTTTGATCAAATCAGTGCAAAAAAAGAAGCTCTGAGAGCAAGGACTGTGCCTGTTTTACTCACCTTTGTATTTCTTTTTTCTTTTTTTAAAGATTTTATTTATTTATTTGAGAGAGAGAATGAGATAGAGAGCATGAGAGGGGGGAGGGTCAGAGAGAGAGGCAGACTCCCTGCTGAGCCGGGAGCCCGACGTGGGACTCGATCCCGGGACTCCAGGATCATGACCTGAGCCGAAGGCAGTCGCTTAACCAACTGAGCCACCCAGGCGCCCTCACCTTTGTATTTCTAATGTCCAAAGCTTACAACAACCCTTCAATTATTTCTTGAATAAATGTATCTTAGCAAATACCAACATGTATATATTTTTGATTTGCTCAAAATACTTGCAAAACTATTATCAGAAATCATGTTAGGTATGTTAATAACCTCAAGTTAGTACTTTCATTACACGTAAGAACAAACTAGCCCTAAAATAATTTATAGGGGCACCTGGGTGGCTCAGTTGGTTAAGCGTCTGCCTTCAGCTCAGGTCATGATCTCAGAGTCCTGGGATCGAGCCCCACATCAGGCTCCCTGCACAGTGGGGAGTCTGCTTCTCCCTCGCCCTCTGTCCCTCCCCCCACCCAGGCTTGCTCTCTCTCACTCTCAAAAAAATCTTTAAAAAAATTTATAAACTGGTAACCCAAAATGCAGAATTAGAACACTTGAAATTCCATGTTTCAAAAAATAATTTATAAATTGATGACCCAAGATTCAGAATTAAGTTTTTAATACTTGAAATTCTGTTTCTCTCGATAACCTAAAGATTAATAAAAAGCATCCATGAAAACAGACAGGAGACACCATATATCTAGAATATCAAAATGATAATTCAAATTAAGAAAGCCTCATCCCAAACTTCTCTCATCTGGCCAAATTAGAGGTTACTTATAGAAGTATATGAGCAAATTAACAAAGGTAGTGCTTTTGTAATTCAATCACTGAAAGATCTTTAAGGTCATTCAAGATCTACTTGAAAATTGTGCTCACTGCGCTCAGTAATATCCTTCAGGGTGCATTTTTCCATAATGGCAAACTAAGAAGAAAGCATTCTTTTGAAGAAGACAAAGGCTGATCTCAGTTGCAAAAACAAAAATGGATCAAAATGTCCCCTAAAGAGAAATGACTCTAAATTAAGAGTTTACTTTTTTGAAAAGGAGATGTATTATATGAACCATTCTCCAATGAAGATGTTTATGTGCAGAACTGAAAATTTTACATATGAATTCACATACCCTGTCTAAACCCATTCTTCAACCAGATTTCTAAACCAAATACAAAATACCTTGTACTATTAGTGATTTTTTGTACAAGGAAAAAGTCTTCAAAATTCAACCCATATGATCTGTAAATGGCTAATTTCAAAACTTTCTGTAAACTCTTTTCAGTTAGGAGAAACCACCTTAAGGCAATTTCTTTTCTTCAAAATTACATGGCTTAACTTTGGTCAGTGCATACTATACTCAGAAACCTGTGAAAGCTTTATGTAGGAGTACCCCTAGCTGTCCCCCTCCCCATCAGTTTTTTAAACAATTCCAAAGCTATGAGAAGTTGAAATCAATGAACATCTATATCCCTTTGTGTACCTTTGACAGATGTTTGTTTTGCCACGTGTGCTCTCTATAAACACACATACCCACCTTTTATGTATTATATGTGTAATTTGGAAACTTGCACATCATTGCTTCCCCCTCAATATAGCATGTACCTTCTAGAACTTTCTCCTACATAACCACAGTACCTTTATCACACCCAAGAAATTTAAAATTGTCTATTTAATCCATACTATACATTCAAATTCCCAACTGTTCCCCAAATGCCCCTTTAGTCATTTTAGAACCCTGATGTCATCAAGATTGACAATGCATTTAGTTGGTTTGCTTGAATCTAGTGGTTCCTCTGCTTGTTTTTCATGGCATTAACATTTTAAAATCCAGAGTAGCTGGATTTGTGTAGATCAGTCTGATGTTCTCCCCCCTCATGATTAGATTTGGGTTAAACATTTGGCAAGAATATTACGTAGGGTTGTGTGCTGGCTAGTGCATTCCAACAAGAGGCATGGTATTTCTGCTTCTTTTATTATAAAGCAATTTTTCCTCTTTGTAACTGAAGTAATCTGTGAGATGATATGGAGACCATGTGAATATGCTATTACAACAGCCTTTTGCCCAATCATTGTGAGATAAGCCCATTAACAGTGGCTTAACATCCATGGATAATCTTCAATTATTTCCTGTGGGGTATTTTTTCAATTGTCATTCTGTATTTATTAGCTTGGCATTCTTCTCTAAAGAAAGCTTTTTCCCTTCCTAATTTATTTATACTCATGTTGTTCTCTGGAATATTTATGGATTCTCTGCCTCTATGTGTAGGAGGATACCCCTCCCAAAGTACGAAATATTACTATTTAGAATTAACATTTTCTATCACCATTACCAACCATACTATTATTTTACATCAATGCTAATTAAAAAACATTAATCGACCATTTGGATAATTACCATTTTCATTCTATGTATATACTAGCAAGAAGCCACCAGCTCTATTAACTTAATTACTTGATATTTAAGATTTTAAAAGCTCTAAATAAATGGCTCCCTCAGACAATAATAAACACCCATCCATTTGTATTTACCAGGCTTCCGAAGTGTTATCATAAACATAGCTACCACGGATTGAAAGTATTTACATAGAATACTCTCTTTTAAGGGAAAGAAACTGCAATAGGTCCTTAAATATGTACACAAACACTTCCCAATCTTCAAATCCTCTTTAACATACTCTTACTAAAATCCTACTGTACCTACCAGCATCACCTCCATCCTGACTGGAGCCGGCTTCAGCCAATAAATTTGTATTCACATTCCTATCACAATCTGGCCCTGAGAGTAGAGCACCATCCAGATCTGAAAAGGAGATGTAGAATCATCTGTTATTTACAACCACACTATAGCTATCACCAACCACTCCCTTCTTGGTATTGTTTCTTAGCCTGACTAAATAGAAAGATATCTGCGAATTATAATATCTACTATGTGCTTAATACTACTAAGGCACAAAATCATAAGACAACTACAAGAACAAGTGCACACTCAACAGTAAGAACAGTGTACTAAATAGGAATAAGCTTTAAGAGGCAGAGTGAATTAGGTTACTGGCTATGTGAGCATGTGCCTCAGTTTCCTCATATGCTGCCAACCAGATCATAGATATTAAATTAGATAATGCAAGTCAAGTGTTACAAATTATGGCATTTGGCACCCAATGACAGCTGCTACTGTTAGTACTAAGTACTGGTTGTGTAAAACATTACTGTTTCTGTATGGATTCAGAAGTGAAAAAGACCAATTAAAAAACTACAGTAGTAAAGGAAGACTTTGAAGGAGCGAATTCCTTCATCTTGAAATATGGAAAGGAGGTAGAGAGGCAGCTTAAAAGAAAAGACATACTAATGAGATGAATACTGGTTCTAATCTGTTAATTTCTTTTAAATCTATTCCATCCCTTCCATTTTTCTACCACTGCCTTAATTCAGTTACCCACCACCGTTCTCTTATATTAGTGAATTACTGAAATAATTTCTTGGTCTCCTTGCTTCAAAATATAATGCTCGTACTTCTGTTCATAATGCCAGAGAGATTTTCCTAAAACACAAAGCCTAAATTGCTCCCTTACCTTAAAATCTTCAGTGGTTCACCAGAGCTTTTTCAAACACCTTAGTTTAGAATATAAGGTCCTAATGTTCGAGCTCCTACTAGCACTAGTGAATCCAGCATCATCCCACTGATACTATCTACTCTCCCAAATTAAATCTGAAGACGGGGCACCTAGGTAGCTCAGTCTTAAGCGTCTGCCTTCAACTCAGGTCACGATCCCAGGGTCTTGGGATCAAGTCCCATGTTGGGCTCCCTGCTCGGTGGGGGATCTGCTTCTCCCTCTGCCCCTCCTCCCACTCGTCCAATCTCTCTCTCAAATAAATCTTTAAAGTATTTGAAGACATTTAAAAAATGCCACTTTTTATGGACAATCTGTCCTCTGTCATTTAAGACTCATCTTTGATATCGCCATCCCATACTGCTCTGGCTTCCCCCAACACTCAAGATAAAAAAAAGAAAAACACAAACTCCTCTCTACATAAGCAGGTAACTGATTCAAAAAAATTGATGGTGGGCAAATAAAACTGTGGTACATTTATAGAACAGAATACCACCCAATAATGGTTCTAGTGCATAGTTATAAAACCCCAAATCACTGAATAGATCTAGTACTTATGTTCTAAGAGGCTAGTAGGATTATGTAATTGCATAATGAAGGAGAGAAAGAATAGGAAAAAAAATAAAATGATCCTCAAGCAGGCATAGTTAGGTCATATAGAGCACTGCACGCCATGGTAAAGATTTCGGCCTTTACTCTAAAAGCAGTAGAAGGATTTTAAACAAGGCATTAATCTCATTCACCTTTTAAAAAGACTATTCCTGGTACTGTATGAATGAATTAAAGGAGGGCAAAAGGAGATATAGGGAGATTAAGTTAGTAAGCTATTTTAGAAATCCAGATGAGAACAGACAGTGGCCTTGACTTGGTTGATGGCAGTAGCAAATGGAGGAAAGTAGTTTGTGGAAGAACCAACAGTGCTTTGTGAGACTGAATACGGGAGAGGCAGGGTTTGAAGGTAATGAGGGAAGTTTCCATCCTATACTAATGGCAGTTAGGGGTCTCTGGCAGAGGACCAGTTTAGGACCAGTTTTAGGTAGTTTTGAGTACTGAGTCTGAGATACCTAAGAAAGAGGAGTTTAATACATCTGGAGTGGGAACAGTGGGTTAAATGGGTAAACTCTAGATACTGCCTGGGACCAATTCTCAGCTCTGCCACATCCCAGCTGTGTGACAGTTGTGAAGCAGGTTATTTCCTTCTCTAATGCAGTGGTTCTCAAAGTGTCGTTCCCAAATTAGCATGGGCATTATCCAGGAACTTGCTAGAAATGTAGAATTTCAGGCCCCATCCCAACCTACTGAATCAGATACTATGGAGGTGAGGCCCAGAAATCTGTATTTTATAAAGCCCTCTAGGTGATTCTGATGCTTACTAAAGATTGAGAAAGGTTTTATTATACAAGTAGAGAAATTATCAGGAAAAGAGCTATGTACTTTTCATTTATTATTGTCCAAGGACCAAATGACATAAATGAAAAGTGCTTAGGGTGCCTGGGTGGCTCAGTCGTTAATCGTCTGCCTTCGGCTCAGGTCATGATCCCAGGGTCCTGGGATCGAGTCCCACATCGGGCTCCCTGCTCAGCGGGAAGCCTGCTTCTCCCTCTCCCACTCCCCCTGCTTGTGTTCCCTCTCTTGCTGTGTCTCTCTCTGTCAAATAAATAAAATCTTTAAAAAAAAAAAAAAAGTGCTTAACTCTTTGCTTGCCTGGTATATAACAAACACTCAAAATTTTAACTTTTTTTTTTTCATTTAAACTCCCAAGTGGAGAAATTAACACCAAAGGCTATACAGATACGATGCTTAAGCTGGTGATAAAAATGAGTTGTCAGACTATACTGGTAAATAAGGTAATGGAAGTAAGTAGATGAGACCATGAAGAAAAAACTATGACTGATACGTTGAGGAATCCTAGCATTTTAATCAACTAGAAAATGATACAGATTTTAGGAAGAGTTATTTCAAGAACTAGTCCACTGTGACAATGCTGCCAAAAATTTAAGGTAAGGACTGAAACATACATTACTTTCATTCCACAAATACTGAACACCTAGGAGGTCACTGGTGATCTTAGAGCAAGTGACTCTGGTAGATCAGTCGGACAAGGAGAAAAAAGAGTGGCCTGTGTTATGAATGGAAGATGATGAATTATAATCTATAATACAATTTGAGAAATTTGGTTGCAAAAGGGAAGACATAGAGTTTAAGAGTTTGTTTTTTTAAAGATGAAACTAATAAACCTTTAAATGCTGAAATGAAGTCACTAAGAAAGGGAGAAGTTAAAAGTATTGAAATTCAAAGAGAAGGATTCTGGAATCCTGAAGCAAATATTTAGGTATTTAGGAGAGAGAGCAAAGACAATATATAGACAGAAGTTTGAAAACAGGTACTTAAGGACATTCATCTACCAGCTTTTATTTTCTCTGTAAGGTGAAATAGTAAAAAGTGAGATTATTGCCTAGAGTAAATGGGCTGGAAGTCAGGAGAATGAACAAGTACTTCATGTGGAGAAGAGCAATAGTAAATAGACTCCTCTACCTGTCCCCTGAGAGGTGGGATACTGGTTAGGTTTTATTTTCCCAGCATTCATCACAATGCTTGACAAAACACTTTTTTTTTTAAAGATTTCATTTATTTCAGAGACAGACGGAGGGAGAGAGCACATAGGGGGAAACGGACTCCCCACTGAGCAGAGAGCCTGATGTGGGCTTTGATCCCAGGATCCCGAGATCATGACCTGAGCTGGCAGAGACTTAACCAACTGAGCCACCCAGGCACCCTGACAAAACGCTTTTCAAACAAGTGTTGTTAAATGTTGGTTTGAGTGTTTTTCCCTCTGCAACCTCTGTTACTAGTTTACTTAATGGTATTTAAAGAATAATTTCTCAGTTTTCTGGTGTATAGGAACACTAAAATATAACCACTAACTGAAAATGATTAACTGAAATTTAGTGGCTTTATTTTCCTATGAAAAGCTGAATGTATTTCAATAATAAATTTAAATCAATATTCAAACAACTGTACTAGGTTTCCCAGTATCTTTTTTTAAAAAAATTGTGGGGGCACCTGGGTGGCTCAGTTGGTTAAGCGTCTGCCTTTGGCTCAGGTCATGATCCAGGAGACCTGGGATTGAGTCCTGCATCAAGCTCCCTGCTCAGCAGGGAGTAAGCTTCTCCCCCTGCACCTCTCATCCAGCTTGTACTCTCTCGCTTGCTCTCTAATAAAATCTTAAAAAAAAAAAAAGTCATTATTCTGGAGTGTACAATCTGTTCAGAGGGCACGTCTTAAAATTCTGCCAAGTGGGTTTGTAAATACAGGCAGGGTGTTTCTATTTATATAACATTCTATAGTGATTTGTTGAAGGCTTCCTCAGCTAGTTCTTAAAATAGACATTTCCTGTCTCCTACCCTACCGCTCTTAAGTATTAGAATTTAATTTGTGATCTTTAATCCTACACTAAGCACAGAACACCTCAACCTGAAAGCTTAACAGATGACAAATATATTCTTCCTGTGTACAGTGTTTCTTCTCGAACGCTTTGAAAGGTTATTACTTGGATCTTGATATCAAAAACAAATTTCAGAAGAGGTGAGCTCTTCCAGGTTGACAATAAGCTTTCAAAAATAGCACACTTAACTCAGGAATCAATACATATCACTGCTTGTACCTTATTTGAAATCAGCCAAACTGCTTAGCAACTCATTTTTTAATCAGTTGATGTTAAGTGGGATAGAAGTGAGGCAACCAACCATTCACTTGAAACAGAAATGAATTTTTTTCACTAGGAAGTGAAAGCAGTAACTCTTGGTCATCATCTTTTTCTCTAAATTATAGGATTAAAAAATAAACTCTACTATACTTGGTTTTTGACATTCGTGACCTTCCTATGGAAATCCTTCACTTCATTTAAACTTAGCAAAAAGGGCTAAGATATCTCTGCAAACAAAACATCTTTCTGAAGAGCTATTAAAACAGTTTCAGGGGCGCCTGAGTGGCTCAGTCATTTAAGAGTCTGCCTTTGGCTCAGGTCATGATCCCAGGGTCCTGGGATGGAGTCCCACATCGGGCTCCCTGCTCTGCGGGAAGCCTGCTTCTCCCTCTCCCACTCCCCCTGCTTGTGTTCCCTCTCTCGCTCTCTCTCTCTCTAGTCAGAAAATAAAATCTAAAGTTTCAGAAGATAAGAAAAACAAACAAAACCAAAACAACAAAAACCCACAATCTGCAATGCTAGAAATAAAAGAGTGAAGAAGTAGACCCATCCTTAACTTACTCTCCTAGTGGTATTTTATATACTTCTTTGCTAAATGAACAAAAATAAACCTTACACTCTGGGTTAAACCAACATTCACTTTAGTAACTTCTTTATTTAATAAAACTATTTCCAAAATCTTAAGTATACCTAGATATCAGCTATTTTTGTTCTTCATAGTTAATACATTTTTGTCTATCCCAAAGCAATCTTCTCTTCAGGTTCATTTTAAAATAATTCTGATTAACCATGTTTTTAAAAAAGACATTCATGGATTTAAAAAAATCAAATTAACAAGCAATGGAAAGAAAATGAGATTAAAACGAATGATAAAGTAAACCTCAGTTTCTACTCTTCAAAATTTTGTAACAATCAACTTTATTTTTCTCACATAAAGAGTAGCAATGTTTGCCCACTTCACAAAGCTGCTATGAAAAGTGACATCATTAAGTGAAAATACTGAGTAAAATGTAGAGTGGAATATAAATCTAAGTGTCATTAAGTGAGGTTAATCTTGGTGCCTGTGGTTACAGGTTTCTCTGGGACCTTGGCAGGTTAGCAATGCTTCCAAATCATCTGGTAAGGGAGTAGTACAGCACCTGCTTCTAAGTGCTAAACAAAATTAAGTTTGGAAGAAGGTTTCCCTGACCATTTTCTTTTGGTTCTCAAAATTCCAAACATGAGGCAGGTGCAGACTAACATAGATTTTCTTAAAAGACAAATATTCTTGAGAAGAATGAAATGAGAGAAGACATCAAAAATCAAGGTTTTAGAAATAAAAACTCAGATCTTTCCCCACTTTCATTTTCACATATATCAACATCAAGTTTCTCTTCTCTGAAGACAGTTTCAGAACTATTTTGTTTTTTCATAAACAGGTATAATTTTTCCTTATTCACTGTGATCAGGTTTTTTCCACTTTTCATTGGAGTAAATTCACTTACAAATTTATTCTATAAACCAACCCTTGAAAGTTCCTGTAACAGCCTGGAGACTCAACATATAGTAGTTTCCATTCACAACCCACTGACTCAAGTGACTGCCCCATCTTAGACTAAGCTCTACTGTTTCTTCCTTGCACTACTCAAACAAGATTGTTATTTCTGCTCACACTAGTCCTTACAAAAAGGTCTACCCAGATCACTCCGCACTCCAATCCATGAACACCCTTTCAAATGTTTTTACCTAAAGGCAAATATAAATGGACCTAATCTCTAGTTAAAAACCTCCTATTGCCTCAGTATGTAAAATAAAATCCACAAATTTACCATGTAGAACAAAGAGAATCACAACCTGGCTCTAACCTATCTACCCAACCTCATTTCCCCATTGCATTCTTTCTATTCTTTTACCTACTTAACCTGATTTCTTGCCACCTGGTGGTCAGTGAATGCCCTTTTCTCTCCTGCCAAACTCCTACACAAGATCCAATTCTTATTACTGCCTTCTCTATATAGCTTTCTCCACATCTTCTGAGCAGTTAGGAACCTCCCATTGCACACCCTGCTGTACTTCTTATTTTAACATTTGTCACAACACACTGGGTATGTTTCTAGCCCACAGCAATCCTATTATGAACAAGTTCCAGGCAAGGAACTCCTCAATCTTGACATCAACATCATCTGGCAAGATGCTTACTTTTTGGGGGATTTAAATAAAAATTTAATTACCAAATTTCCTATTATGATGTCGAAAGCTATTCTGGTATCCCAGGAAAAGTAATATTCTCTGGAAAGTAAAACTATGGATGAAGATTTAAGACCATGTGGTCACACCAGAATATTAAGACTATGTCAGAAATAAAAATTTCAGTTTTATAGATCTCTCAGGGATCGACAAAGCGTTTAGACAACATGATACTTTGAGCAGGCAGAACTCAAAAAATGCTTTTATAACTGATCCATAAGGCTTCTTCAACACCTAATCTGGCCACACAGATTGTTTCTTTAGGGTTTCTAACTGGTAGGTTAATAAATACGTGCAGCCATCTCTTGGGATGAATATAGGAGATAGGGCAGGAAAGGAACACTAGGCAGAGGAAAAGTAAAGAAGGGAAAAGAAGATGGCAGAATATTCCTACTACCTACTATCATCCTCTTAAGATTAAACACTGCAAGATTCTTATGTATTAGTGTATTTTACAGCCCATGAACTACTGGTGGACCTTTATTTTTTAAAAATGAACATCACAGAGGGAGGGAAAAAAGAAACAAGATGAAACCACAGAGGGAGACAAACCATAAGAGACTCGCATCTCAGGAAGCAAGCTGAGGGTTGCTGGAGTGGAGGGTGTTGGGAGGCATGGGGTGGCTGGGTGATGGACATTGCGGAAGGTATGTGCTATGGTGAGTGCCGTGAATTGTGTAAGAGTGATGAATCACAGGGCGCCTAGGTGGCTCAGTCGTTAAGCGTCTGCCTTCGGCTCAGGTCATGATCCCAGGGTCCTGGGATCGAATCCCACATCGGGCTCCCTGTTCGGCGGGAAGCCTGCTTCTCCCTCTCCCACTCCCCTGCTTGTGTTCCTGCTCTTGCTATCTCTCTGTCAAATAAATAAAATCTTTAAGAAAAAAAAAAAAGAGTGATGAATCACAGACCTGTACCCCTGAAACAAACAATACATTATATATTAAAAAAAATAAAAAAATAAACAAAATGAACATCAGGCCTCAAACTACCATTTAACACCCAATTTTCAGTTTCTGAAAAAGAGTAACTTAACATTGTAGCTCATCCTTCATAACATTCAACCAAAAGGATTCCTGGAAGGTAGAGAACATCTGGAACCCCCTAAGATAAAACAACAACAATAACAAAACAAAAACACTAATCCAGACCCATAAATCTATCTGAAATGCTTAAAGTAAGATGTAGGATGCAACAATTTTCAGATTTCAGAAAAGTAAGTGGGGGTCTAGGGCAGCATCCTATAATCAGAACAGTATTTTGGCAACAAAACATGAATATTCACATTTAAAGAAATGCGTAAAAGATATAAATAGCTGGTTTTGCTGCCGAGTATTGGGTTTTGTTGCCAAAATGATTAAGAAAAAGCTTTGGGTAGTTTTTGCTGATTTCAAGATATCAGAATTACAAAATTTTTCTTTCTTCCCATTAGAGGCATTATGTGGGATACACTCAAGGCTGGTTATGGTCAAGTAAAACTGAGTCCACAGCCTACATCTCCTTAAACAAAGTTCAGTTCCAGGATTATTAAACGTATTTTAAATAGTTTATACAGTAAATTTATATGGCATGGTCAAAATATTAAGTCTCAAATGTTATGGCCAGTTTTCAAAATCATAAAAATTTAATCATTTAGAAAGCACTTTAAGATTCTGCAAGATCTGAAAGTAATGCCAAATATCAATTATCATCCAAAACATAGAAAAGCAGAAGTGCTGGTTAGTAGGTAACTCCAAAGAGTTCACTATAGAGTAATTCATTACTTCAAATGACTCAGAGTATCTTAAAGATATTTAGCTTGAGCATTCTGTTCTCAAGATTGTCTTCTAAATACTCAAATTATGTGCGCTTTTTACCCAAAAGGCAAATATACAAATTGAAACTGTAAAGCTGAAACCTGATTTCAACTCTACTTATAAGGGATTAATAAAAATTTACAAATGTTTTACGTATGAAGTACGTATGAAAGAAAGGAACTTTTAGATTTAAAGAACTCTAAATTATATTCTTTGGTCAAGTAAAAAATCACCTTGCATCTGAATCTTTGTATGACATTAAGAAAAAAATCATCTACATAGAATTGTATCAACTTGTATTAAAGACAGAAAATCAATTATATACTGCTTCATTTACTAGAAAATGTTATCAACTATATAAAAACCCCACTGAAAAAATTCCTTTCAAAATTCAGTACCAGAGAAGTTTGTCATCTTCCAGAACTGGCATCTTTCCTCCTCCTGAGAGGCTGCTTGTTATCTTAGAGCCAATTAAAAGCTTAATTAGGGCAACTATATTAACACTCTCGACTAGCACACTTAACTTCTTTATTGCTTTATGTTATTTGTTTTGCTGATGTTTCTTGTCAGTCATTTCAAAAACGTCTGTTCAAAATGAAGTATGTATGCATTCATAAATTAAAGGTTATGTGTACACATGCAGAGCAGTTATTTATAATGGGTGCAACCTGCTATTGTGACTGAAATAACAGAAAAATCTAGATACAGAAAATCATGTTCCTTATAATCCCAGAGCATCAAAAGATCAACAGTAAGATTAACATGTGACTTGCTTCGATTAAAAACAATATCATGTGTGAACACACTCTGTAAAACAATTTTAGGTATTATATTTACTCCTACAATTTAATTCCTAATCTCAGATTTTTTTTTTTTTAAAGATTTTTTTTTAATTTATTTATTTGAGACAGAGAGAACGAGAGAGAGCCGCACATGAGAGGGGGGAGGGTCAGAGGCAGAAGCAGGCTCCCCACCGAGCAGGGAGCCCAATGCAGGACTCGATCCCGGGACTCCAGGATCATGACCTGAGCCAAAGGCAGTCGCTTAACCAACTGAGCCACCCAGGTGCCCTCCTAATCTCAGATTTTTATATACTTTATTTGGCTGAAATTTATTTTCTGGTTGTGAATCAGCAAGACAAGGATTTGAAATTTTTATAGTACCAGAGCAACTCATTAATGACTACCTTTATAATTATCCCATAAACTCCAGTAAGACAGTAAAAAGGACAGAAGTTTCTACCTTTCCTAAGTTCTATTTCAAGTATCCTCATATATCAAAAATGATTTGAAGCAAACTGCAGTAGTGAGTCAAATAATGGATACACTAGTTTAAGATATATATATATATTTAAAAAGAACCCATGTAAATCCCTGATATTGGGGCACCTGAGTGGCTCAGATAGTTAAGCGTCTGCCTTCGGCTCAGGTCATGACCTCAGGATCCTGGGATCGAGTCCCATATCTCAAGGTTGTCTTCTAAATATTAAAATTATGTGCGCTTTTTACCCAAAAGGCAAATATACAAATTGAAACTGTGAAGGTGAAACCTGATTTCAACTCTACTTATAAGGGATTAATAAAAATTTACAAATATTTTAATACTGTTTCTCCAGAAGTACATATGAAATCAGGGAGCCTGCTTCTCCCTCTGCCTGCCACTCCCCCTGTTTGTACTCTCCCTCTCTCTGGCAAATAAATAAAATCTTAAAAAAATAGATAAATAAATCCCTATTTCTGGGTATACCTTCTTATCTCAGTATCTTACAACACTTCTCTATGAGGCACTGGAACACGAGCTTCAACAATACGTGGCAAGGAGATATTATTTAGAGCTGTGGTTTACAGACTATAGACTTAAGAGTCTAGGGAACTCAGTTCTCAAAGGGATCTACAAGTCCAAATATGCCAAGCACTGCTCATAGACCATATAAATAACTTATTATGACTTTTCAGATATTTACGTACATAACTTTAAATTCATTTAAAAGCATTTATTTCACTGAACATTTTCAGTATTTTCTCAATAAGTAGAAATCAAAGTGTAACCAATGATGGTGCAGTTCATAAAAATGTTCTGAGGTTTTAAAAGGGACCAATTTTTTTTAAAAGACTGAGTCTACCAGTTCATTAATTACAAGGTTTTAATGTGAGACGGTCTTAAACATGAAACCTGCCTCTATTTTTACTAGCTGAGTGACCTTGAGCCAGGCCTCAACCTTGATAAACACAGACAGACCCACTGTGTTCTATATTGGTCAGAATTTGCCTCCAGAGTTGTAGTTAATTCTGTACACCAAAATTTCTGGGTGGGGAAAAAAAAAAACAAACACGTCTATGACTGTAAGAAAGATGATAAAGGCACTTGGAATTCATAAGGAATTCACTTAGTTTAATAAATTATCTATAGTTATCTGAAGGGTTGGTTATCAGGTAGATTAGAGAGATTAGAGGTTAGGCTCAGATTATACTACTCAAAATGACAGGTTCATGAAGTTAAAAAGAATGAATTTTGGCTCAATATACAATAACTTCTTTTCTAGAATCCAGTAGAAAGCACGCTACACTGGAAAACTGATTTTAAATAATCTCAAGTTTCCCAATTTTAAGGGGATCTATAATGACCATGACAGTTGTGCTTTTGTCATTTAATTTTCATAATAATTCCTTAAAATAAGTACCACACTTTAAAGATGAAGAAACTGAAGACAGGAGTTTAATTTAATTTGGTCACGGTCACACAGTAGGTAAGTACAGAGCTCATTTTCAGATCATGACTCAATTTGGGATCTTTCCTCTTTGTCAGTGGATCTCAACCTTCACTCACAGTGTAATCACCTACAGAGCTTATAAAAATTCCAACAACCAGGCGACATCCCAGAACCAATTAACTCAATCCCTACTGGAAAGACCCAAGCACCAAGGACTGCACAATATGCAGCGAAGAAAGATTAAGACCCACTGCTCTATACCAAGGGTTGGCAATAAAGCCTTATTGAAGCATATCCATGATCATCTGTGTATACCTAATACTGCTTTCATGCTACAATTAAGTAACTGACTTTATGACCAGCAAAGCCTAAAATATTTACTGTGGTCCTTTACAGTAAAAATTTGCCAAACTCTGGCTCTGCATCATATTATGTCCTAATCATAACATTCTTATAAAACCCCCATTTCCTGCCATTCAGTGAGGCTGGATTTAGAGGCACTGAGAAGTTGCAAAAAGTTTAACAGCTGGAATATAGCGTATCACTGATAAAATCAAATGTCAATTAAGCAAGGTTCAGAAACCAAAGTGATACCCGTAACATAATACAATTTTTGTAAGATGTAAGAGATAAATTGAAAGCATATTAGACTACCAAAAATTTATGATACACCTATTCCATTGATACAAACTCAGCTGAGGGGGTGCTTGCCAAAATAATAGCTAGTAATGTTATTTTTTAAAGTATGCATTGTGGGGGCGCCTGGGTGACTCAGTCGGGTCCTGGGATCGAGCCCCATGTCGGGCTCCCTGCTCAACAGGGAGCCTGCTTCTCCCTCTCCCTCTGCCTGCTGCTCTCCCTGCTTGTGCTCTCACTGTCAAATAAATAAATGTTTTAAAAAAAAGTTTGTAAAGTATGCAACATGGTTCAATAGTAGTGCTTTTCTTTGAATCACTCCAATTATATGTGGCATTAAGAATGGGTTAGCTGTGATTAGTTTTGCCAACTACTACCCCCAAAACCTGTTTATGCCTTACATGGTGTTGTGTGTGTATTTTAAAAAACACCACAGGGTTCCCACCATACTATTAAACTATTTATCTCTATAGCAGAAAGACAATGTAGCTCATTTTTGAGAATTACTTCAAGGTCTTCTGTATTAAAAATTAAGCCAAAATAACGTGATGCTAAGAAAGTCTACCCTATTTTAATACTTTAAAGAAACTGCCTCTGAGATTTAATTATTAAACAGTAGACAAGTATGAGGGAAAAGATCAGTAAATCATATTCATTATGCAGATATGATTTTCACCTAAGTAAATCTGAAAACCAATGAAAACTAAACCCATACCTGAAAAGCCAGACAAACCATTTCATAGGTTTACTATGGCATTCTGCCCTTTAGAACTAAAAACAATGATTCTTTTTAACCAAGTACTCCATCCCCAGATAATCACCATGATGTAAATCAGACACTGAATAATTACAGAGCTTTGAGACAGCAAAACAAACACTGAATCATTTATGACAGTGGTAGACATATACCTCAAGTCTGGGGTCTGCACAGGAAAACCTCAAATCCACTACTTCTTCAAATATAATTAAATTAGGCAAAGGCAATTAAAGTTTCAAATCTTTCTATTTATACTCTGTAACAATGGTCCCCCATCCCATTAAAATCCGTTAAAAAAAAAGGTCCACAGCACAAATGTGATATGCTAAGATTTTGTATATATCCTTTTAGTTATATAGTGAGGAGAAAGGTCTGAGTCCTCTCTCTTAATGAATGAAAATGAAAATGAGGGCACAGTGGGACAAATTTGAAACATTTCAGCTTCTGTAAGATTTACAGTGAGAATAGAATAGTAGCTCTAAACAAATTGGAATAATCCCACTGTCATTTGCAAAATTCTAAAAAACACTTAAATGTGTTTAATTACCAAATAAAAAAAATTGGGAATAAAAAATGTTAATTAGGTCTCAAAAATGTTCTGAAATGACAAACTATGTATTACAACTAAGATTTTAACTAAGATTACATTATCTTGTATCTTTTCCAGCACTGCGTGCAAAAGTGATCAGAGATGCCAAAGATCCAGAAGTCAAAGAACTATAAATGAAGAGTCCACACACCACATATAAGATTAACACAAACTTTGAGAAACTCAGAGAAAAAACATATACCAAAATTATATTATTAATTTTCTCCTAAGATAAACACTCAAATTACTTTTTTTGTGTATTACTTCTATAGTTTAAGAAATACCTTAAAAACATACTTCAAGATTATGATATCCAACCGTAATTAATTAGAATGAAAACTGAAATATCTTTGTATATAAAATATTTACCTGGTTCTTCCTTGATGAATGATAAATCTTCTTCTGGATAGGCAACAGGTGGCTGCATCACTGAGCAATCTTCTAAATTTGTTTCATTAGGTGGTATATTATAAATAAATCTCTTTGTAGTTTGGTTTTTCCTCCTTGTTTTGCCAGTCTCTTGAATTCCCTGGGAGCCCATATTATTCCAAATAAACACTTTTGTTTGACCTTGAGATTCATTTTCAGCCAATTCTGGTGAACCATCCTGGACCCAACTACTGTCATTCATTTGGTAGTTTTCTATTTGGCCCTCGTCGACGTTACAACCATCATTTTCAATTTTTACATTACTTGCCAAATTGGTAAGATTCCGTGTTGCCCAAAAACTGGCAATTTTTTGATCCCGTGATGAAGACAGACCATCTCTATTAACTGGTTTTCTGTTATTATAGTCCACAACTACAGACTCTGGAGCTTCCGATTTAATGCTTATATTTAAGGCATCTTTAATGAAATTTCGGCAAGTTTGAACAACTTCACTCATTTGAAGATAGCTGGCCACTGTCATCACTTCAATGGCATTTTGGCTTGTGAGCACCAGGTTACCAGAATACAAGAAGTCCAAGATGACTGAAAAACCTTGAACTGCAGCAATATCTAAATGGGTAGTATTGTTTTGGTTAGGGCTTTCTTTGTTTGAAAAGCAATATAAAGTCTTAAAGAAACGGCTGCCTGCAACCAGGATGTTCTTATGAGCTTTAAAGATTTTTCCGCTCACCACAATGCTGACATCGCAAAGAATACCTTTCTTTCTTTGTTCATTTAGTTGTCGAAGAAGTTGATAGCAATAAGAGTTCTCATTTGGCCTACTATTAAAGTCACAGTACCCCTCTTCTGATGGTATTTCTGTCTCCTGTAATTGGATGGAAAACATTAATATTAAATTATTTACTTTAAAAAATCCCTAAATGAAACAAAGTATCAATTTAACTTTTTTAAAAAGCACTAATCAAATACACTAATTTGTTAGCAATCATGATGTACTGAGACTGTAGTGTTCACAATCCCAAATATTGGGAGAAGAAGTGTGAAGAGCTTGGTGCAAGCTACTATTATTATTAAGAAAAGTCAAAGGGCGCCTGGGCAGCTCAATCATTATTCATCTGCCATGGGCTCAGGTCATGATCCCAGGGTCCAGGGATGAGCCCCACATTGGGCTCCCTGCTCCGCGGGAAGCCTGCTTCTCCCTCTCCCACTCCCCCTGCTTGTGTACCCTCCCTCTCTCGCTGTGTCTGTCAAATAAATAAATAAAATCTTAAAAAAAAAAAAGTCAAACATCTGAATTAAGGATCAGCAGGATTTCAATTAAAGAATAACATGTATCATGTATAAGCCAAGGACATGGATTAAGAATTATTTAAAATTAAAATAGCAGTTACTTTCCTATGAAAAGAAACTTTCATATATAGGAATCTAGTTTGCCTTATCTCTGATAGGAATGCAGCAGCCTTTCTAATTGAACTTAAAATATCCAAGTTACAATGTTGGGTAGCTCAGCCTATTTAACACTACTAAAAGTAAATTTTAAGTCTTGGCAAACATCCAAATAGTTTAGGTCAATGAAATTAATTAAATCTAAAGATAAAGCTAAGACCCTGATAGGAAAATGTGTTTCAACTACAGGATATCCAGCTATATAATTTCCCAATCAACTTTCAAAATGCCTTATCTTTTTAGGGGCATAAATGGTAAATGTAAGGTAAAATTCCTGAACTAAAAATTCTTTTATGTATTATTTTATTTTAAAATATTTTATTTTTTTAAGTAATCTCTAAACCCCATGTGGGGGCTTGAACTTACAAACCCGAGATCAACAGTCACATGCTCTACCAGCTGAGCCAGCCAGGAACCATGGAGCTCAAAATTCTTAAAAGTTTATAATTTTCTTTCTTATCAATCTGAAAAGTGTTCACTATCTGTTTAGCATCACTTAAGTTATGGTAATTCCTATAAAACACAGCACACTTTAATAACAGCTGTTAGATAACTGAAGTAATCATTTTTTCCAATCAAAGAAGTCCTTAGATATTTCTGGTAGAAAAGATGGCTGAAAATGCTGACCCTAAAGTATTAAAAATTCATATTTTCTTTGCATAAAATATTAATTTAAATACAGACCATTTCTGTACAATAATGACACACATCTATGACTATATGAGCATGGGGGAAAACATGGGAAAATACATACTAGATCGTAAACATGCTAGGAAAACTGATATGCTTGGATAAGAGAGAAGAGGAAGGCAGAATAGAAAAAAAGAAAAAAATAGAAAAGTGTTGGGAACACAGTTAAGACTGCGAAAGAATTTTCATGGATATAATATTTTAGTGGTGAGATTCCTAAACAATCCCACAACTCTATTTAATCTTACATGGGTATGGCTAAATTACAAAAATAATTAGGTTTAAGTCTGAGTACTGAACACAGAAGACCATACATAAAATAATTTCAATTCCCTTGAAACTAAACCAGGTCAGTAGTCCATTTAAGAATTTTTGTGTTGCTTTTAAGTATGAGAATTCAAATGAAAGAACCAAAATATTAGAATTCTAGGCCCCTTCAGTATTCCCACAGGGGTAATGAACAGTACAGATAACCCTGCAAATCTGGGGTATATGATCACTACAGAAGAAGGATGCATGGGAAGTAGGATTTTCCTTTTCATTTCCAACTGACTCTTGGCAGTCTATTACCTTCCCAGTGCCTCACACACATAATGCCCTTATACTGTAACACCCTCTCCCCCACACACCCAATCTTCATCAAAAACATTATCAGCCAAGGTCTGAGGGAAGTAAGCAAAACAAATTCACCAGTAAGTCCCAAATTTTTGCTTTTGAAGGTGTGGAGGGAAGGAAGTGACATAAAAAAAAAAAAAAAAAAGACACTGTTTTAACCTTAGAGCTTGTACATAAACCAGTACGTTGTCAAATTTCAAACAATTTACAAAAGGGAATGAAAACATATGAATATATAAAGAACTAAATCAATACTAAAAACAACGCTACAGTAAATGATTTCTATAAAAGCATCAGACCGTTTACTTGATGTCCCTTTTATGAGACTATTTGGATAAGACTTTTTACTCATTTGCTTATGCTTTCCACTCATTAAAGAAACATCCAAAGTTAAAGAACCTTCCATTAACGCTGCCTGAAACTAAGCTTTCCTATGCATGCCATACCTGCCTAGCAAAACTCATTTGGTTCAAAGTTCTGATGTTGCAATAACAGTATAAATACTTGAAGAAGCAAAAATTTTAAGCACTGATCAAAATTTAGCAGCACATCATGAAGTATTTGTGGAAGCAGTGAATTAGCATTTGCAAATCAAGAACCCACCTAGAGTTTATACATCTGGCAGTTCAAACCTTTAAGGAGGAGGCTGTGTCTAACTGTACAGTCATTTTAGGCGATGGTCACTGTGTTCTGCATTTTCTGGGCCAGTCCCAATTTCTAAAGTTCTCAGCCATTATCAGACCAAATGTCCTAATTTTTAAAAATAACTCAGACAAAAGCCTATCCACCAAAATATTTGCCCATTCTATTTTAACACAAAATATACAAATCAAACACAACTATTCAACCACTATTTTTTTCTCATTAATGTTTTACAAGAATAGTAATGTTCCTTGCTTTTATAAGCACCACCAATTTCTTTTTCACTACTTATTAGAGCACTGTGCCTTGTTTCTGTAGCACCTATTAAATATTCTCTTCACAATGAAGGCTTTCCAAGTCAAGAGTATGTGTACTCTCAAAGGGGAGTATTATTTGGGCACTTGGGCAAATCAGAGCTTAAATAAGCACACAGCATTAAAACAAATTGCTGGTATTATTTGCTGAGCTAAATAAATTAAGAAAATCTTAGTACTAAACATAAAAATCTTAAAGTAGTTCCCTAAGGAACTCATGCCATCTCCGTCTCTGGTTCCTTCTTTAACATTCTAAATGCCCACTCTGAGTATACGGATAACATGAGCTCATTGGTATGTAAAAATCTACTGTTGAAAAGATTAAGTATTTCTAGAATACTTTTCAGATGCTGGGAAACTTTTCTGTTCCTTTTCCCAAAATGGAAAACACAATTTAGCCCAGACAATAGTCTAAAATGACTAAACAAGATTTTAAGAAAACGGACATTCAGGGATGCCTCGGTGGCTCAGTGGGTTAAGCATCTGCCATCAGCTAAGGTCATGATCCCAGGGTCCCGGGACTGAGTCCCACATTGGGCTCCATGCTCAGTGGGGAGCCTGCTTCTCCCTCTGCTTGTATGTGCACAAGCTCTCTCTGACAAATAAAATCTTTAAAAAATTAAAAAAAAAAAAAAAGGAATTCAGACTTCAAAAAAAAAAATCAGAAAATTTATTACATCAAAGATTCTGTAGGGGCGCCTGGGTGGCTCAGTCGTTAAGCGTCTGCCTTCCGCTCAGGTGATCAAGCCACATCGGGCTCCCTGCTCCGCGGGAATCCTGCTTCTCCCTCTCCCACTCCCCCTGCTTGTGTTCCCTCTCTCTCTGTCTCTCTCTCTCTCTGTCAAATAAATAAATGAAGTCTTTAAAAAAAAAAAAAGATTCTGTAAATGTGAAAAGTTTTCAAGTTTTTTATTTGTGAAGATGCCCATAAGTAAAATTATAATTTTAGATCTGGAAGAAACCTTAGAATTAACTCTTCTAAAATTAAAAAAATATAGGGGGCGCCTGGGTGGCTCAGTCGTTAAGCATCTGCCTTCATCTCAGGTCATGATCCCAGGGTCCTAGGATAGAGCCCCATGTCGGGCTCCCTGCTCAGCGGGAAGCCTACTTCTCCCTCTCCCACTCCCCCTGCTTGTGTTCCCTCTCTCGCTGTGTCTCTGTCAAATAAGTAAATAAAATCTTTAAAAAAAGAATAAAAAATAAAATTAAGAAAATATAAAAAAGAAAAATGCATCTTTACCTTTACTTCCAGAGAATCTAAAAATATAAATATTTTACTCATAGGAAGAAGCTGCTAAAAGTTTGAAAAATCCTGACTTCACTGAATTATTTAATAAGCATAAAGTGAATGCCTACTTTAGACAAGTTCTACAACGGGGGACCCAAAATGAGTAAGTATAGTTCCCAACTTGAAGATCACTGGTGGGCAAGACTCTTAAGGTACTGAAGAGTGTAACAAAGGTGTTAGGAGAGCAGAGAGGAGGTCTATCTATCTAGTCCAGTTATTTTTGGTGGTGGTGGGCGGGGGGAATGCTTTTTAGAAGACCTGAGCAGAGCCTTAGAGGATGAAAAAATGGAATGGGATGGATGAGCATTCCAAGCAAATAAACAACATTAAAAAGAAAACAAGATGGTCTTACAGCATCCTAAAAATTCCAGATTTATGAAAGAACTTCAAGGTGATCCCCCAGAAGCCCAAGAAATGCAAATATGCACTTATGAACATTTCTAGAGGCAAGTGTCTATAGCTTCCATCAGTTATGGAGAGATTCAAATTCCCACCCCCTCCCCAACAAGATTAAAAACCACTGTGATAGGTACCTTACAGAGCTTTAGAAGCAGTGATCTAACTGGATTAGAAGATATAAGAGATAGTTGTGACAGCAAAGTAGGGAATTAATATCAGCGAACTAATAGATACACTGTGACCCCAAGGAAGGTACTCTTAATAGTGCAACATACTTGCAAGAAACCAGGACCTTAACTAACCTAAGATGGAAAATGTTAATGGGGGGAGGGGTGATGAGTCAGAACCTGGAAAAATATCTGGAAGATAAAAATTAACAGAATTTGACTGATCAACTAGATGTTGTGGGGGTACTGTAGGGTCAGTCTTCTGTACTCTAGCTTGGGGGGCTAGATAATGCCACCAACTGGCAGAGAACCCAAGACCACCACACAATCTCCCCCACCCTTATGAAAGGAGAGTTGGAGAGAACTTAATTGCAAACAAATGAGTTCATGTGTAGTCAATCCACAAAGTATAAGAAAATATTTAGCTAAAAAAATCAACAATTAGTATTTACTTTCCCTACCCAGAATTATAATCCTTTCAATAAATGGATTAGCAGAAAAAGGCATTTCCAATATAAAACATCAAAGTGTAAACTGAAAGCATTAAAAACAAAAATCTTGGGGCGCCTAGGTGGCTCAATCAGTTAAGCATCTGCCTTCGGCTCAGGTCATGGTCCTGGGTTCCTGGGTTCCTGGGATAGAGCCCCGTACTGGGTTCCCTGCTTGCAGGGAGCCTGCTTCTCCCTCTCCTCCCCACTCGTACTCTCTCAAATAAATAAAATAAAATCTAAAAAAAAAAAAAAAAAAAAACTTTACTACTTTTGTTGCAGCAGCCCACTGGAACACTATATTGAAAGAAAAAAACATTCCACTTCCAAATCTGAATTTTTTAAGAAAATGGAAATTCTAATTCTATAGGTCAGTAGTGAAAATCTTCAGGTGATTTTTACCTCCAGCCAATTTTAGGTACCAAAGATATGCTTTATTACCAGCTCTCTTCTCAACACACACACACTACCCAGGTGTCTCTGAACGGCAACATATTTCTTCATGATCCTCCCATTTAAAACTGCTAAAGAGTTTGCCCATTTGTTAACAGAATAAAATACAATCATTTTAGCATGACAAAAGACCCTCCACAGTCTATTACCTATTCAGACTTGATGTTTCATCCTGTTAGCAACCAAATTATCCACTTCTCAGACACATCAATTTTATTTTGTTAATGCTGCTTCCAATTGCAGTTCTTGGAATGCCCTCCCCTCCCCGTTCAACACCTATTCATTTAACACGATGAAGTTCAAGAGCCAATTATATAAGCTTCTCACAACTTTCACCAGTAGAATTGATGACTTCCTTTAGTGTTTTCACTGTAACCTGAACATATTTCTAACATGGTACCTATCATTTTATTACGTCTGCCTCTTCTTACTAGACTACAAGTTCCTTGAGGGCAGAAAAAATGTCTGATTTGTAAGTTTTATCTCCAGTGCTCTGCATCTACCTAATATAAGTTTATAAAGAGGAAGAAGCCAATCCTAGATACACTATATAGTGAAAGACACTACTAAAAAGTCAAAAACACAAGGGAAATGAACCAGCTTAATAAATCAAACATAATGTTAGAACCTATATATTATACAAAATGCTTATTTAATGGTCCAGAGGTTGGTTGGTTATTTATTTACGTAGGCTCCACACCCAGCATGGAGTCTTGAACTCATAACCCTGAGATCAAGAGCCTGACACTTAACCTACTGAGCCACCCAGGTGCCCCTCATCTTTAATACTTCTTAGGGAAAGGTTTTTCAGACTATCTCCCTGAATTGTTAAAAACCTTTAAACCTTATCTTTGTCAAATGCAAAGACAGCTTCTAGACCATCTCACTTTTGCTTTAGTTATGACCTCAACATATTCTCATTGGTAATGTCAATCAGATCACTGACCTAAGTTCAGTATTTACTTTCTATAAAGATTAATGAAAATTATAGTAATACATTTGACTGTATGTTTTAGACTTAGTAAACTGGAGAGAGTTATGTAAACTGGAAAGAGTTGACAGAATGTGATTTAGGCTATGAAAATTTCACAATTGGGTAGAAAGTGATCTGAACCAAGATACAGCAGTAACCACTATTATTAAAGCAATTTTAAAGTCCTCTGGGCCAAATGGTCAAATCCTGTATAAGCTAATCATTGAACTTTCCTTGATGAAGACAGTTATTACTCAAAATAAAAACTGTATGTTGCCCCTTACATCCTTATAGAGAATATAGGAAACTGTATGTTGCCCCTTACATCCTTAGAAAGAATATAGGGATCTTTCTGAAATAGAAGGCTCAGAACAGATTCTGAGCGCATATTTTGACTCCCCCATGAACAATCTTAACCAACACCCAATTAGCAGAACAGCAAGCTTTTTAGGAATGTGTTATAATTCTTTGGTCACCATGATTTAATGAAAAGGAACTTTTCTTACTTTCAGAAAGCATAAGAAAGAAAAGTTAACACTTAGTGATTTGGCCCACCTCATCTCAAAAAAAAATCTCTCTTTTAAAAAAAAGCAGGGAGGAGTTGAGGGGAATAAAGGGCATGAACTATCCTTAGCCTCAAAGTGAATTCTTGCCTGAAGAACTACAGAACTCTCATTTCATCATTTTTAAGACAGGATAAAGCTAATGCAAGATATTCTTATGAAGCGGTGAAAAAATCTGCATGTATGAGAAAGTCTCAGAATGTTTAAAGAACTGGATGGCCAAAGTTTCTGAAGGTATGAAAAGGAAAACTGGTTTATTCTCTAGAATCAGGATTGATCCCAAGAGATAAAGTGGTTTCCAAACTGTGAAAATTGGTTAACAACTGAGACACATGAGGTACCAGGCTACCAAAAAAAACTTACCACTGGTGATAAATATACACAATGATGATAATAAATAATGGCTAGCATTCGCTAAGTGATTACATGCTGGCACATATACTTTGCATATACAAGGGAACTAGAAGTTAAACTCCTTTGCCTGCCAAGAAAGTAGAGGATTAGGATTCAGGTCCCCCTAACCTTAAACCCAAGAATGCTCTTACAGATTGTGTTATACTGCCTCCTACCGGTAGTCAAAGGCTACAGGGCAAAGAAAAAAAAAAGAATTCTGCCCATATGAATCCGTTCTTGAAAAGGTCACTCATATCAACAAGACAAAGATATGTTGGTGGTACCTGGCGTCAACAGCAAGGTTAACACCCCAAACTAACGTTGCAACAAAAATAGAGAAGTTAGGATCAATTCAGAGTGGAAACATCCAAAATCCAATCAAGGAAACCAATACATATGCTTAGACACACGACTTATTAAATTGTATTGTCCTCAGCCTAATGAAAGAATGTCCTAAGAGAAAGATGGTGTGCACATTATGTCTTAAAAAGGGGACTCTTGTAGGGGGCAAAGGGAAAAGGAGGGGTAATTCAGACATCAAGTTTAGAAAAGGTTTTACCTAGGGAATGAATTCCCTGATCCAAATAATGCCTAGGGGAGAAGAACACACCACACTAACTAGTCTATCATAAGGTTATCCAACTAATTCCCCTTCCTCTGATTTCAGGTTCACTAAGCAGCTAATTATATTTTGCATTCCCACTCAGATTTGCCTACAGGGACAGACTATGCTGATAAGAATAACTGGCCCACTGTATATTAAGAATATTCCTTCTAATTGTCTTTTTATAATTTTCTAAATAACCAACCTACCATTATTTGGAAAAGTACACTTTCATTTTCACAAGTCCCCCACCTCCATCATCTTACAACATATTACTTAACTTTCTAAAGCCCCCGACTCTGCATCTATAAAATAAAGATTACTTTGCAGAGTAAGGTAAAGTGTGCTTGGCATACAGAACACAAGTAAATGTTAGTTATATTTCACTCCATTACCCAAGGTCACAAAGCTAGTAATTGTAGAAAGCTGAGACCTGAATCCAGATTTACTCCAAAACCCATTCGTTTTCCTTTACAACATTCCCTGTAGGCTCTAGTCTCAGTTGTCATCAAGGACTAAGACTTAGAACAATTTACTTAACCTTTTCGGACTGTACATCTTTAAGTGACCTTCCTTCTAGGGCTTAGGCAACTCAAATTTGTGCAAAAACTATTACCATTCTCCACTGGGAAAAATAACCCTATGCTTTAAAGTTAACTTCTGAGAAACTACTGTACTATGGGGTTACTGGATAGCACCTAATTAACTCCAGTATAAGTGTTTTGAACAGCAAGATCACGCCAATAAACATATAGAGGAACTAATATCTAAAAGTTGACTTTCTAAAATCAGTGACTGGCTACCAAAACAAAAGAATGAATTCCATCTTCCACACAGGTTGTCTGAAAGACTTAAAACAAGAACTGCTCAACATCATCTTTTGGCTTGAAAAAGGATTACCAAAATGGTAAGCCTACTATCTTTAAACTGGAAATATTAAAACAAGAAATAACAACTAACGTATAGCTTACCTGTTTTGTAACTAAGGACTTATACTTTCAAGGACTTTAGTAAATACATTCTCTACCAGCCTACTACCTGATAGAAATAACATCACAAGAAACATCCTTAACGTGCGAAGTTTAAAATAAACTTCATTTACAAGAAACTTTTTTAAAAAGGGAGGATTATAGAAAATCTCAGCGCAAGAATCTGGGTAGAAGGAAACAAGTAAAACTCCAGTAGTTTACCAAAGCATGCCTTTGGTAAGAGAAAATTCAACAGAAAGTTCAAGGGAGATGAATTTAGTAAAATCATTCACAGGAGTGTTATCCAAATAGCTTCCTCTACATTTACATACTGCTCTCAGATTTCACATTATCCTGACCTGATAAAGAAATTTTCTCAGCTTAATGTTTTCCTGAAAGGGTTAGTGTCAACGGTTAAGGAAATTGTTTAATTCATTCTTCAAAGAGAGTCGCCAGATTTGACTTCCATCAGCATGCTGAAAAGACTGAAACATAAGGCAGCTTTTCTAAAATCACAGCTAGTAAAATTTTTGACCGTAAAGTCCACTTTTTAGGGTTTAAAACCTTCAACCTCGCTTTCTTAAACTTTTTAAAAATTCTGATGGGTAAAAGGAGGAATCATAAAAAAATAAATTCAGCGCTACGATTAGAAAATTGTCATTCCATCCCCCACCCCCCAACACAGATAACTTCTGAAAACTTGTTCTCAGGCTTTCTAAACCCCCACGCATCAGCTCCCTTCAATTCCACAACTGGAACGATGCCTTCCTCACCCAAGAAAAGTGGTGGTGTTTTTTGGCTGATAAATCTTTCCTTAAAAGATCTGAAAAAGTAGGAGCAGGATATACTGTACCTGGGCGTTGGCTTCGTGGAGTTTGTGCTCATTAGAGACGTGGTGTCTCAGAAGAAGGGTTTTCTTGTAGTTTCGGGTCCCTCGCGAGAGCTCATCGTGCCCCACTTGAGGAAGGTCCCCGCTTCCCCCGTCCTCTGGGGTCTTTTGGCACCAGCCACAGGACATAAGGCCAGTATCCTTGGAATACCGCAGCCAGGGAAAATCTTTGAGCCAAGAGGTCTGGAAGGAGCACTGTAGCTTCTGCATCAGGGACTTGGGCCGCGCGAGCGGGAAGTGCTGGACAGTCTCTCCTTCGCCAGCTCCCACACCGCTGCCCTCCACTTCGTCCCCGCCATCGCCGCCCGACCGCCTGCTGCTGCTGCAGCTGCCGCCTTCCGCCCCGCTGCCGTCGCCCAGGCTCGCCCCCTCCTCCTCGTCCTCGGTGCTGTCGCTCAGGGACGCGCCGTCTTGCATCAACTCCTTCCCCTCCAGCGCGTCCAGCTCCAGATCCACAGCCGCTGGCCCTCGCCCATTGAAATGCCTCAGGGGCCACGCCGAGGTCTCGGGGCGGCCGCGGCTACTGCCATTGTTGCCGAGACCCCCGCCGCCGCCGCCTCCTCGGAAGGCCAGAGTCCGACGGTTCCTCTCCGCTAGCAGGGGGCCCCCCGCGCCACCGCCGCCCAGCGAGGTGGGGCCGCCCGCGTCTTGGGGGAGCAGCAACTCCTTGGTTTCCTCGGCGGCAGCGGCCGCCCCAGCGGAGGCCTCCAGGTCTTGGGGCTCCAGGCCCTCCAATTCCACTTCCTCGTCGGCCCCCCGCCCATTGAGCTGCTGAGGCGCTAGCGGCTGGGGCTGTCTTGGCTGGGGCTGCTGAGGCCAAGCCGAGGCCTCCCCGCCAGCGTTATTGTTCGTGGAGCTGCCGCCGCCGCCGCCGCCGCCACTGGCGGTGACCAACCCGCCTCCTCGGAACGCCAGCGTCCTGCGGTTCATTTCACTGAACGACATGGCGCGCGCCGCCGCCGCCGCCCGGTGCCCCGGCTCGCGCCCGGCCTCGGGCCGCGTCCCGCGCGCTCCCCGCCGCTCCCCCTCGGCGTCGCCCCCGCCCCCACCCCCGGCGTTCCGGTCTCGCGGGGCTCGGCCTCGCCCTCCCGCCCGGCCGCCGGGCTCGCGCTCGCTCCCGGGGCTGCCTCACGCGTCCACCGCCGCCCGCCGGGCCGCCGCCTCCGGCCGCCTCCTCGTCCTCCACCCCCGCCCCGCTGTGCTCCGGACAGCGTCCCGCGCGGAGAAGGGGGCGGGCGGCGGAGAGGTGAGCAGCGAGCCGGGGGCGCGTGGGGCCTTCGAAGTTGAGAAGCGGAGTGCGGGGAGACCCTCCGCTGCCCCCTCTTTAAAGCCGCGCGCACACAGCGACCCTCCAAACAGATATCCTTCCTCCGGTGCGCCGAGGAGTCCCGACGCAGCCGCCGACTTCCCAGGCGCTGAAGGCGAGAGGCACGTTAAACTGCTGGGCTCCGCCACATAACGAACCGACAATAAAGCCGGCGGAGCGTTTCCGTCCGACCAGGCCCTGGCGGAGGTCGAATGGCAAATGAACAACGGACCGTGCGCCCACAATGCACCGGGGTAGCAGTAACCGCTGGAGGGGGAAAGGGTGGGGGCCGGGCTGGGGGAGGGGGGCTGGGCTTGGGGCTGGGCTGGGGTGGGGTGGGGGCGCCAGGGGACCGGGAAAGGGGCTGGGCCGCGCCTCCGGCCTGGGGGCGGGGGTGCGGCCGTGGGGGAAGGAAGTCGGCCGAGGGGCGGGGGACAAAAGGCCGAGCGGCTGGCTGGGGGTCTCGAGGAGGGGGCGGGCGTGTGCGGCCGGGGCCGGGCTACGCGGAGGACAAACAGCTGGCGAGTGTCAGGGTCTGGCCGCCTCCCCGCTGCCCGCACGCACCTACCCGCGCCCGGGACGCACATTTTCCTTCTCTCGCCACGAGTTCACCTGGGACTTTGGAAATAACTGTGCGGTGGGGGCTGCTGCGCTCCAGCCTTGTCATTTGCTAGGGGTGGGTGGCGGTGCCCAAGGAAGTGAACTTATTTTGTTCCTTCACAAAGACTGGACCAGGCGGTGCCTTTCACACAAGGAGGTTACAACCACCGACACCTCCTCGTCTGCAGCATTGTGTGTGCCAGGCAGCACCTCAGGCCCAAGGCAATAATCATTTCACAGAAAATGCACCGCCCCGAGTGTCTTATTGCTGTGATGAAATGGAAATTTAAATAAAAGGTCGAACACGTGCGTTCACTGGGAAGTATTGACATGGGTGTTACATCACCACCAGCCAATCAGATAACTCCAGTCGTGTTTATACTTCTACAACCACCTTGTGAGTATTACAGTATGTCATAACGTTATAAATATTAGGCAGGGTTTTCCCCAGGAGCGGGGAGGAGTCTGCTTATACGGACGTTGTGTGCGACTCCAAGGATTGTGTATCTAAAGACAAGAATTAGTTATTAAGATTTATTTTTTAATTGTTTACATTGCATATGGAATTTAGAATGATTAGAAGAACAGATTGAGCTAGAAATGAAACTCATAATCTTGGTCGAGTTTTCCAACTTAGAGCCCTTATACTCCTATTCTTGAAATTTTAAATAAGCTAAATTTTAAAGTGTTTAGACTCGTTTTACTATTTTAAAATGTGAAATAAATCTTATTTTTTATTCAAACCTATTTCAGGTTTAAAAAAGATCTTCTCGGGCGCCTGGGTGGCTCAGTTGGTTAAGCGACTGCCTTCGGCTCAGGTCATGATCCTGGAGTCCCAGGATCGAGTCCCACATCGGGCTCCCTGCTCAGCGGGGGTCTGCTTCTCCCTCTGACCCTCTTCCCTCTCGTGCTCTCTGTCTCTCATTCTCTCTCTCAAATAAATAAATAAAATCTTTTAAAAAAATTTTAAAAATTAAAAAATAAAATAAAATAAAAAGATCTTCTCAAACTATGGCGAGGCTTTTTAACTTTAAAGAAATTTATTAATATTAAAAGTTTAATCACAAACTAATATGAAATATATTCAAGATAAACTCTTGAAAAAGGGAAAAAGGACATTTATATGGCAGGGTACACTTTTTACATTAAACACGTTAGGATGTGCATAGAAAAAATTGGAAATATGCACAAACTCTTTACACTTACAGATTATTGTTAGAGGCTTTAATCGTCTGCATTATGTATTAATGGAAAATTATATATGTTTAATAAAGAACATGTATTACAGCTTTTAGGCCCTCTAGTTTTATGATTCTGTTCTCTTGAAATTTCTATTTTTAAAATAAGAAAAATATTATACCTTTGAATATGTAATGTGGAGTATGGAATATGGTATGTTTCTGAAGATTAACTTTAAAAAACAGATTTTCTCAGACATATTATAAAATACCATTAGTATTAATATTTTTCAATGGATAAGCACATGCATGCACATCGAGACTCATATATACTGTTGATTGTATTATACAAAGCAACTTCCACTTAATTCACTATAATTTTAGTGTCTGTAGAAATAAACAGTATTATATATCAAACAAAAAGTGTTAGTTGTATCTTATAGACGAAATATGATTTTAATGTAAAGAATGATGCTGATAACCTGCCACAAAAAGGCTTTGGCTTTGAGTTATTTTTCCAGTAATAATCATATTGTCATCTGCCTACCAGTGATCAACAGTTTGAAATTCTGATAAAGATCCTCACTTGGTATGGTTTGTGGGTTTTTTTTTTTTTCTTCTTCTTTGTGTCCTGCTTTGTTTTAATTGTTGGGAAATCTAAGACAGTAGAATCATGATACTGACCTAATTTGTACCTTGGAGAAGAAAGGATTCTGCCTGCTTGGGCACATATAATATGTGCTTCCATGTGATATATAGAAGAATGTTATAATAATACTGTACTTTGTCCTTAATGCATTTTTTCAATTCCAGGCACTTTTCAAATAAATGCATTATTTATTGTATTTTAACCATCACTGCCACCCCCATAAAAAGAAGAATTACTGAAGTTAATTGCTTATCTAGGATTAAAGTAATGGTAAGTGAAAATGGACTTAATTTTTATTTCAACTTTACAAATTGTTTTCATTCCCAAACTGTTAAATGTGTATCTTTGCTTCTTTTCATCTTATATGTCTAGTACCTAATAGGCACTATGTAAGTTTATGCTAGTATTATTATTTTTGCTTTCTGGTAGTACCAGAGTCACCAGAAGTGTTTGAATACCTAATGGTGTGAATTGTGTCAGGACTGTGTTTTTCTCAGACATATATCTTACCTTATATTTTGTAAAATTCACCTTGTTTTCTGTCTGGAATTATATTTAAACATGGATTAATTAGGAATGAATATTAGATTCAAATGGTACAAATAAATGACTTAAATCTAGGACTACTGAACTTCCAACAACCAAATAGTGTGACTGTGTGGTATGTGTATGTATTTATATTTTTATCATTTATTTTGTATAAATATATATTCAGTTGTCTTTCTCTGAATCCTAAGGTAGATGGAATCAAAAGCAAAGTAGAAGATAGTACTCAAAAATGTCTCAAAACAGCCCTACGAGGGGACTTTGAGTAACAGAAGGGGATCTCCTGTTCTGTAAATGGAGTTTTTAAGAATTCCCCCACCCCTTCCAGTCTCCTGCTAGCAAGCAGGGATCTGTTCTCCCCTTAGCCCCTACATTTGCTGTTGGGGGTTCTACCATATTTAAGGGGATTCCCCCTTATGCTTACCAGGGGAACCCCTCAAGAATGGGGCATTCCCCATGGGGCGCCTGGGTGGCTCAGTTGTTAAGCATCTGCCTTCCGCTCAGGTCATGATCCCAGGATCCTGGGATCGAGTCCCACATCGGGCTCCCTGCTCTGCGGGAGGCCTGCTTCTCCCTCTCCCACTCCCCCTGCTTGTGTTCCTGCTCTTGCTGTGTCTCTCTCTATCAAATAAATAAATAAAATCTTTAAAAAAAAAAAAAAAGAATGGGTATTCCCCAACCAATTTATCCCCTAATTTCACTTTAGGCTATGTAAAAGTGCTGTAGGTTACCTTGATACAGGCCTACTAGAACTGCCGTGAGGCAGAGATCCTATACCTTGGTCAGCTGATCTTTGTTAGCCAAACGTGACTGTCCTTTACTGCCTTGGTAGGGACACTTTGCCTCTTTAGTTTCTAGGGTCAATGGCCTATGATTCTGTCTGTGGGATTGACGCGTGTCATCCACCAGAATGAAGTACCTGAGAATGGTAACTGTGTGTTATTCACTCTTATAATCCCCTACCCCAATCCCAGCTTGGCACATAGTAGGAGTTAGGAAATGTTTGTTGAATAATTTATCTTTCCTTGCAATGTGTTTTGCTAGGCAATTTTTTCTTCTGTTTCTTCTTTTTTCTTTCCTTACTAAGTAAAAGGCATTATTTTTTAAAGTACTGAACTAATGTTTCCACTGAATTTACGTTAAAAAAATAATCATATATATACAATGGAATATTTTTCTGTCCTAAAAAAAGAAGGAAATCTTGCCATTTGCAACAACATGGATAAAACTGGAGGACATTATGGTAAGTGAAATAAGCCAGACACAGAAGGAAAAATACTGCATGATACTACTTTTATGAGGTATTCAGTCAAACTCTTAGAAGCAGAAAGTGGAGTAATGGTTGCCAGGCGTTGGGGTGGGGGTGGAAATGAGAGGTGTTAGTCAAAGGGTACAAAGTTTCAGCTATGCAAGGTGAATAGTCTTAGACATCTACTGTATAGCATCATGCTTATATTTAACAATACTGTACTGTATAAAAGTTTGCTAAGAATGTAGGTCTTAAGTGTCCTTCACAAAAAGGTAATAACAAAGTGGGCAGTAGAAAACTTTTTTTTTTTTTTAATTTATTTATTTGACAGAGAGAGACACAGCGAGAGAGGGAACACAAGCAGGGGGAGTGGGAGAGGGAGAAGCAGGCTTCCCGCCGAGCAGGGAGCCCAATGAGGGGCTCGATCCCAGGACCCCGGGATCATGACCCGAGCTGAAGGCAGACGCTTAACGACTGAGCTACGCAGGCGCCCCAGCAGTAGAAAACTTTTGAAGGTGATGGATATGTTCATAGCATAGATAGTGGTGATGGTTTCACAGGTGTATACGTATCTCCATATTCATCAAATATAAATAATATTATTAGTATTAACACCATTTTCTATGTAGCTTACAGTGAATTACAGTTTGCACACTGCCTTTAAATTAAATCAAGGTAGGTATTATTATCCTCATTTAACAGATGAGGAAACTCAAGTACAAAAGGGTTAACCAACTTGCTCAAGATTATTGGATGAGGCAGAAGTTACATTTGTAAGGTTGAAGACAGTCTCTAGTCTAAGGCATCCTTCCCTACTAAAACACACGTGATACACTATATCTGCATAATTATAGGCTACACTCAATTTTAAACTTTTTTCATACTTTAAACATGCTCATAGGAGAAAAAAATAAAAAAGATCACTCATTTTTTCTGGTAACAAAACTAACCACTATTGTGTAAATATAGTCATCTTTTTCTGTGCCTAGCTAAAATGGTTTTTTGGTGTTTATGAACTGGATCTTAGCATATTTGTGCTACTAGTTATTAATATGTTTTAATATGAGTAAATATTTTTAGTGTCATTTTAATGGCTATGGATATACCTTAATTTATTTAACTGGTCTTCTATTGTTGGATTTATCATTGTTTACAGTTTTTTTGGTCATTATAAACAATTCTTTAGTGAATATTCTTGAAACTAAAACCTTGTGTCTATTATTTCTTTTGGATAAATCCTAAAAGGGGAATTTCTTGCAAGAGGAATAAACATTTTCATAAAGTCATTAGTATCATTTGATTGCCCTCCAGAAATGCTCTCAAAAGTGTGAAAAGTGCCAAAAGAAAATACAATTAGGGAAGTGTTTTTTGTTTTTTTTTTAAAGATTTTATTTATTTGACAGACACAGGGAGAGGGAACACAAGCAGGGGGAGTGGGAGAGGGAGAAGCAGGCTTTCCGCTGAGCAGGGAGCCCTATACGACTTGGGACTTGATCCCAGGAGCCTGGGATCATGATCTGAGCCCTGAGCCAAAGGCAGACGCTTAAACTGAGCCACCCAGGCGCCCCCAGTTAGGGAAGTATTTTTATAATATTGGGCCATCAAAGACCTAGTTCTAAGTAGAACATATAAACAAGAGCTTTAAAGAAAAAGCTCTAACAGAATTGCCTATATAAAATTATAAAACAAAAGTTTTTCTTTTTTAAGATTTTATTTATTTGACAGAGAGACAGCAAGAGAGGGAAACAAGCAGGGGAGTGGGAGAGGGAGAAGCAGGCTTCCCGCCGAGCAAGAAGCCTGATGCGGGGCTCGATCCCACAACCCTGGGATCATGACCTGAACCAAAGGCAGACGCTTAACGACTGAGCCACCCAGGCGCCCAAAAACAAAAGTTTTTAAAACAAAAATTTTTCAGAGACATAAAGTTTTTTTTTTAGGTGTACTAGGAAAAAGAAATCTGGGCTATATGTGACAAAGGCTTAATACCACTAATATACAAAGAGCTCTTGTAAATCAATAGGTCAAACACATATCTAGTAGAAGAAAAAAATGTGCAAAAGACGTAGAAAACTATATAAGAAGGAATACAAATGACTAGTAAACATATCAGAAGGTATGCAGACTTGGCTAGTAATCAGAGCAGTGTGCATAAAAAACACCAGTGGGGGGGAAGAAAAACACCAGTGGATAAGTGATTTTTTAATCCATCAGAGGTGTAGTAAAATAAATATAATTGGGAATGTAGAATAACTTATCTGGTAGGCTGTTTGGCTGTATGTATCAAAATAGAAAAAAATACATATGTATCTTTTTACCCAGCAATTTCCTTTCTAGAAATTTATCCTAGACAGGTATATTAAGATGTCTGTGCAAGGACATTAATTGTAGCACTGTGTATAAGCCTAAAAAACTTGAGCTTTCATCAGTATGGGGTTATTTACATACATTATGGTACATGCTTATAATGAATTATTGACCAACCATTAAAAAGGTTGATGTGGCATTTTATGAGTCCAGGGCTTAGTGTTGAGTTAAAAAAAGCAATAATTAACATATATAATAGGAATAATCAATTCAACCATTAATGTTTATTGATAGCAATGGTCCCTAGAATATATACATAACTTCATATGTGAATACTAGCATGGAAAGTAGTTTAAAAGGATAGTCACAGAATGGGGACGATAATTCTCTCAGTAGTTGAATTTCAGTTTTGAAAAAAATTTCTTGACACATTTTCTGTACTGCTGTGTATTGAGAATATAATTTATATTGGGTATATAATCCCAAAAAATCAATAAAACTATTTTCATTTGGGGAGAAAAAGTTAACTTTGATAATCAATGACGTGCTTTTTCCCAGGACTTCTGGGAAGGAGTACTACTCATTCTTTTTCTCCACACACTGTGAACCCATTTTGCCTTGCCCCTAAAAAATAAACATAAAAGATTTAAAAGACAAAAACCAGTGTTTCTTTTCTTAGAAAATCCCAATCTCTTTAAAACCTGAAGTTTCAAAGTCTCAAGTTTACATGCAAATGTTCAGAGAAGCATCTATCTCAGTACACCATACATTCTCGCCCTGCCCTCTAATCCATTCCTACAGGGAAGCCAGTAATCTTTTCAGAATGCAGATCTGATCCTATCACCCCACCCACACTCATGCTTAAAACCCTACAAAGGTCTCAATTATTTTCTGTTGGTCTACATATCAAAACACTTTCTAAACACTGGCCTGTAGAGTCCAGCAAGGTCTGGCTGACTTTCATACTCTAGCTCCATCTCATGCCTGGTTTCCCCCTGCTGCTGACACTCGTCCTGAAGCTAGCCTTTTTCTTTCCTTCATGTTTTCTTTGATACCTACCTGCCTGGCCTTTGTGCAGGCAGTTTCCAGTCAGAAATGTTTTTCCCTCCTTTCTCCTAATTAATTCACAGTCATCCTTAGATCACTTCCTCAGGGCAGCTTTTCCTAACCACCCACACCCACCAATATTCAAATATCCTGTTGCAGATTTTCCTAGCATTTTTGTTCTCCTTCACAGTACTTGTCATAATTGCAGTTTTTAAACATGTGTAATTATTTGATTATTGCATGCTCCCTCAATAAACCAAAACTCCATGAGGGCAAGGAGTATTTCTGGCTTTGCTCAATATTGTATTTCTATCATCTAGAAACAGTGACTGTGACATCACAGACAATCAGTAAGGATTGGTCAAATGAATCAATATATGAATGCACAAATTTGCAAACACTAGGTATACACAATCTTGGACGTCAACAAAAGACTAAAACGTAGATCAGAATAAATTGATCAGAGCAGAATAAACTAGTAGAGCAGAAATACCACAGGTGTTAACTATTGATAATATTTGCATGTTATACAATGTAAGGCATTTCTATAAAGTGTACGGTTGTAGGAAGATTGTTTTGAAGTTTTTAAGAACTAAAGCTAGTGAATAAAAATAATTCCAATTACAACTTCTATACTAGGTCATTAAAAATACACACAAATGAAATGTTTCTTAACTGTGAAGTTATGGTTTTATTTATTTATTTTTAAAGATTTTATTTATTTATTTGTCAGAGGGCACAAACAGGAGGAGCCTCCGGCAGGCAGAGGGAGAAGCAGGCTCCCTGCTGAGCAAGGATTCCCAATGCGGGACTCGATCCCAGGCCCCTGGGATCATGACCTGAGCTGAAGGCAGACGCTTGACCAACTGAGCCACCCAGGCGTCCCTGTGAAGTTATGGTTTTAATTAAAAATATTTGAAAATTCAGGGTTGCTTTGACTGGCTTAGTCAGTAGAGTATGTGACTCTTGATATCAGGGTTGTGAGTTCAAGCCCCATGTTGAGTGTGGAGCCTACTTAAAATTTAAAAAAAATTAAAAATTAGGTGAGTAGCATTTAAAAAATATTTGAAAATTCAGAATTTAATGATAGCTAACCATTTTGTGGTTGCGGTTTCTCTGCGTTTTAATTACTCACAAATAGGAGTTAGCTCACTATTCTCTGAGAAAGATGAAGTAAAAAATAAAATGACTTCTTCGTATATGTGAGTTGTACAAAAATAGATTATTTTTACAATATGAATTTTTTATATTGGCTGTAAAGAATGAGAACGATGAAGTAGGGGTAGAGGTTTAATATTTATTTTTATTGAAAACTCAGTTACTGGAATGCCTGAGTGGCTCAGTGGGTTAAGCGCCTGCCTTTGGCTCAGGTCATGATCCCAGGTGGGATCGAGCCCCATATCTGGCTCCCTGCTCAGCAGGGAGCCTGCTTCTCCCTCTCCCTCTGCCTGCCTCTCTGCCTACTTGTGCTCTCGCTCTATCTCTCTGTCAAATAAATAAATAATCTTAAAAAAAAAAAAGACTCAGTTACTAAAACCACATATACATTATCAATTTTTATAGGAGATGCATCTCAAATATTTAGTTTACAGATACTGTTTAGTTCACAAATTGATTTTCCTGATAGGTTGATTAACTAGGCTCTGATCAGTAGCCACAAATTTCATGCTAATCCTCTTTCCTAAGTTTACAAATGCAAACCAGTTACCTTCAGAAGGACCATGTGAGAAAACAGGGAAGGGAGAAAGATGTCAGGGCCATAAAGGTACAGTGCTATGAAGAAATGTCCTAAAGCAGGGCCTTCTTTTTTTTTTTTTTTAAGAATTTATTTTATTTATTTGACAGAGAGAGAGACAGAGAGAGAGGGAACACAAGCAGGGGGGTGGGAGAGGGAGAAGCAGGCTTCCCACGGAGCAGGGAGCCCGATGCAGGGCTCGATCCCAGGGTCTGAGCCAAGGCAGCAGCTCAAGGACTGAGCCACCCAGGCTTTCTACACAACTTCATGCAATAATTTCATAGGGGGCTTAAATTCCGAATAAGTTAACTGCCCCCAGAATCTGGAGGTAATGTTAAAGTCAGAAAATACCACACTTTGGGGGCGCCTGGGTGGCTCAGTCGGTTAAGCGGCTGCCTTCTGCTCAGGTCATGATCTCAGAGTTCTGGGATCAAGCCCCAGCGTCAGGCTCCCTGCTCAGTGGGGAGTCTGCTTCTCCCTCTCCCTCTGCCCCTCCCCCTGCTTGTGCTCTCTCAAATAAATAAATAAAATCTTAAAAAAGAAAATATCACACTTTGAAACTAAAGCTAATGGAATTTGTATACTTTCAGGTGTAGCCCAGTGCTCTTCAAACTGGGGTATACTCAGCTCTGGAGGTATACCAGGAATTTCTAAGAGACATGTGAGCAGCACATAGATAGTTTTTAAGAGAATTAGTGGTTAGGTTTTCAACTTCCATATGCCCTGTCTTTCCAAAACTGAGCTGCTAAAGAACCCGCCTCCCCTTGCCCAATCTTACTTTTTTCCCCATCACCAAAAAGAGGCACACCTTTCACCCACTCCTAATCTTAACTGTGTTAACATTGCCCCAGGATGGAAAAGGGGCACCAGAGACAGAAGTAAAATGTCCCTAATTACTTGGTAGCTATACTTTTGCAGATGGTTTTCAGCTTTTCCTTTCAACGAAACTGAAGAAGGACTTAACCAAAGTGTCAGTTAATCATTAAAAATAATTTTCAACAATAGATCACTAAGGGTTTTTTGCACATAACTTGGAAGGAGTTTAAAGAATTTTGTGACGTAGCTAAAACAAACTCCTTCTATTCCCATCATTCATAATTTTTCATGAACAAATAGTCTCAGCACGTCTTCAAAAGAAGAAAAAAAGGAATAAAATGTATGATGAACCCTTTCTCAGCCTAGCACACAAATTCTGACCACATTAATTAGTTGAAGAAACTTAGCTAATTAAGAAATGTATTTTCAATAAATGTTTATATCATGCTTAATATCAATATATTTATGTTGCTTTGACCAAATGTGCACTAGTAATTATAATGGTAGCTCATTTCAGGATATTTTTAGGACATATAAGGTCCAGAAATTTTTGAAATTAAATTTCAGTTGATAATGGACTTCTGAGTATAAATGTCATATTATAAAACTCTGGAAGTGGAATGGAAGTAAAAAGGAATAATATAAATATTTCAACTGTTTGTTCATATATTTTTAAATGAATAATGGTGGGAATTAAATAATTATGGTATATAGATTCCATTGGATGGATTTTCTAAGATATTTTATTTTGTATTGTCAATATTTATAACATGCCCGAAATGACATTCATCACAACAATTTGAACTTACAATGAAAATATCTCAGATGCTACCTTAAAAATGTATAAAAGGGTACATAGTATTTCAGAATTATTTTGGGGAGGACACTGATCTATTTTTCATCAGTTGATAGTGAAATGAAAAAAAAAAACTAGAAAAATTTTCATAAAGTTAAATTTGTTCAATTTAAAAGATTATTATTTTAAATTATATCCTTTCTCATGGTTTAGACTTAAGATATATTTTGAAATTATGATGTTAATAGACTCTAGCTTTATTTTTAATGTTCTTTTCTTCATTGTTGCCTAAAATGTTTGTAAGAAGTTATTTTTACTAACTCACAAAATTCAAAACCCTGAGAGAACCACTGGTCTAATAGAATGTAAAGAGGAATGTTTATTTTATAAAACAGAATATTCTGAAATTACTGAGGAATGGAGATAGCCAATTTACTATCTAGTTTAGTGGACATAGCCAACAAGCACTTTAAAGACGTTTTTTGAGTTTCTGCTCTGTACTGAACCTCAGGATTTAGTAGATAGGTAAGATTGTCCCAACCCCCAAGAAACTCACCTTTCAGTGAGGGAGAGGAATATGTAAATTAATAATTATAATGGTTAAGTGTTGATAGAGATATGTAAAATTGCTGTGGAAACATGGAGGATAAAATGACTATTGCTGGTTTTAAAAGTTGAATTGCTAGGGAACATAGATGAAAATAGGAATTTGGCCAAAATAAAAGGATATTTATCCTAAAAGTAAGGCCATTTTGGGGTGCCTGGGTGGCTCAGTTGTTGGGCGTCTGCCTTCCACTCAGGTCATGGTCCCAGGGTCCTGGGATCGAGCCCCAGGTGGGGCTCCCTGCTCAGCAGGAAGCCTGCTCCTCCCTTTCCTACTCCCCCTGCTTGTGTTCCCTCTCTCACTGTGTCTCTGTCAAATAAAGAAAATCTTAAAAAAAAAAAAAAAAGGCCATTTTAAGTTCAGTGTGTTTAGACTCTCGGACTGCTCGAGGTGAGATTTGTAAAGAAAGAATGGGGAAACATCAATAAAGAGTTTGGTTTTTATCCTGAAAGTGATGGAAAGACTGAAGGACTTTTTAAGCAGGGAAATGAGTAAATCAGACACTTCTTAATAACATCTAATTCCTAATTATATGCTCGTTCAACCATTTGATCTTTAATTTGGCTTCCTATGTAGATTCACCCACTAGGAAGAAGTTCTCTTAGTAAACATAAACAAGGTAGGTTACCCTGCCAGGTAAATGTTCTACTAAAAAATAATGAATTGCCAAACTCTTCTGAATTGGTTTGAGATAGTGTCCAAAATCTAATATATTTTAAATATAGTGAACAAGCCCAGTTTTGGGATGCTCCAGCCTGAGTTGCAGATCTGAGACAATATTATTGAGATCAACGAATTGTTTCTACTTCTCGAAGTCCTGCCTGAAAAGCTAGTGGGACTTCTAAAGACTTTCTCGATCATAACCTAAAGATTACATACCCAACAGCCTCTCAGGTCTATTGAGAATTCAGTAGTCATGATGAAAATAATTTCGTAAAAGATGATAATGATAATTTAAAAATCCTTAATGCAACGTCCAGAAATGAAGATGAAGCTCTTCCAAGTATATTCGTGATCAACCAACATAAAATTTGCCTCAACCTTTGGGATATTACTCCTGCGACAAGAACCATAAAGAGTGGCTGTGCCATCATGCCTCTGTTTTCAAAAGGAGTGGACCAGACAGTGTGGGTGGAGAAGGAAAAAAATTCATAAGCACCTTTGGATAAACTGCTCAAAGTCGTTGAGCTACTTACAAGGGCTCAGCAGAGGCTTCTGCATGAACAAGAACAGTCGACATGAGTGAGGTAAGTTGTTTTCTTTTTGGTGAAATGAGAATCAATTCATTCATTTTGGCTTGATAAGTTTTTTGACTGCTCTGAGATCTATTCCCCCAGGCCAGTCACAGTCGGTGTTGTACTGTGCAAAGGTATTATGCCTCACTGGTCAGTGGAACCATTAGGCTCACTGAACAAGTACAATTCAGGTCCAGCCTACTTTTTTTCTTCTGTTTAAGTAACCTGACCTAACAACCATGGGATTCTGTTGTTGACTCTTAAATATTTCAGGATTTTCAGGTTTGCTCAAGAGACACAAATGGTCAATTCGTGATTCAAAGACTTCTTCCTGCTCATGTGCTCAATGTCACATTAGTTAATACACATGTGTGCAAAGCTATCCACAAGTGATGGGCTTATGGTTTTATTGTAGAGGACTTCAGTTTTCATTTTTCCAGACTTGGGAAAATTACCGAGTATCTCTAGACCCTGGTTTTCTCATTTCTAAAATGGAGCTAATAATAGAAAGGTAGTAACCTTCTAAGTCTGTTGTGAAAATTCAATGAAATTATATATGTAAAGCATTTAGCTCAGTGCCTGGCAAACATAAGCCAACAAATTAATTTATTCAATTCTTCAAATACTACATGCGGGTAGTAGAGATAAGCACTAGAGATAAAATAGCAAGAATAGACAGTTCTTGCTCTCATGATGCTTACAATCTCATGGAGGAGGGTGACAATCAAATAATCACAAAAACAAATGTAAAGAGAGAGAGAAGAAAGAGAAAAACGTGGTTTTGGACTTATAATAGGAAGATAAGATTTGGTTTTTGAGGGTGATTTTCAAACCTGAAAATTCTCTGGGAAAGTGGCATCTGAAAGATGATGAAGAGTTAACTTGGTGACGAGAAGAGAGATGGCTTTCCAGCCTGTGCAGAGGCCTGCAGAAGAATGGATCATCTCAGGTTTGAATGATAGGAAGCAAGCACCAGTGGCCAGAGCAGTTGAGGGGGAGGGAGCAGGATGTGAGAAAAGGTGGGTTTGAGAAGAAGTGGATGTGATCCATTGAATAGCAGTTTTAAGTTTGTCTTTTTGATAAGAGCAATGGGAACCTGCTAAAGGACTTTTGAATTCAGTAGGAAGAAGGGACAGCATGAAGTACCATGAACAGATTTGGATTTTCAGATCATCTTGGCTGCAGATAACAGATAAGATGAGGACCAAAGGAAATAGAAGTTTATAAGAGATGATGAAAACTTGGACTAGATTAATAATGGTAGAGGTGGAGAGAACTGCACAAATTTAAGAGATAATCTGGGAGGGAAAGTTTATATAAGTTGGTGAGGGATTGGATATGGGGATTAAAAAAGAGCGAAGTGTGGACTCTTAAGTGTCCGACAGCAGTCACTAAAACAGGTAACATCAAGAGCAAAGTTTGGGGGTAAAGTTATGAATTCATGTTTGGAAATTTCATTTTGAGTTTCTTTTGAGATATTTGTGAGCACGTTAAGTAGGCTACAGCTCATAGGTTATATGTCTCACAAATATATGTGTATATACACATGCACATGCATATATGTCATCTGTGGATAGGTGGTGACTTTTTCACCTGTAAAATGGGCACACTAATCCTGCCTCACAGGAGTGTTGTAAAAAATGAGTTGGAGAGGATGCACATAAAGTGCCTAAGTATGTATCCATAATTGTGCCAGGCCAAGAGATGGAAGAAAGGGCACTGGGTCCAGTAGTGGCAAAGTGATATGGAAATGTCTGAGGAAATGTTGCAAGCACTGTCAGATAAGCAGCAGCTGGAGTCAAGTGTGATAAACACAAGAGTCTGGTATATACCACTTCTGAAGGTTGATCTCTAGATTCTGTCAGCAAGCTACCTAGATGTTTTCTAAATGAGCAATGACTGAATCTGGAGTCTGGAAAGGCTCTTACTAATACAAACTATGACATTAAAGTATTCAAGGCAAGTTTTCATGGAAATTCATCAGCATTTATTGAGGGTCACGAATCCACTGTGGTAAGGTCAATGAAAAATTTCTGGAACTGAAGAGTAGAAGTTGAACACAGAAAGAAGGGGGAAGGTGTGTTCTAGGAGGAGTGAAGAGTACTAAGACTCACAGATCTGTAAAAGCACAGTGGGATGAAAGGAGTGAAATTATCTTGGAATTAATAACATTTGGGGAATGACAAGGGATGATATTGGATAGGTTAAGGGCCCACATGATGGAAAGCAAGTAAATGATGGGATCTATCAGAAAATTGTAAGCAGGGAAATGATTGGACTTGCTTGTAGATAGAAAGGTTCAGACCATCATATAGACCAGAGAATGGAATTGAAGACTGAGAGACAGTTATCAGTTATGATGCTATTGCAGTAGAACAGGAAAAGGTTAGAAGCTTGATGTCCAGGAGGCATTTGGAGAGTAGTCTGGATTGGACATATATATCGTATATATACTATACTAAACTATACTATACTATACACTGTATATATACTATATATACTGTATATGCTATATACTGTATATGCTATATACTATATATACTATATACTGTATATATACTATATACTGTATATATACTATATACTGTATATATACTATACATATACTATATACACACTATACTATACCATAGTATATACTGTGTACCATAGAATACTATATACTGTACATGTACTATTTATACAGTATAATATATATTATATATAAATATCCCCAAACATATATGTGGTTGGGGATTATCAGTTATAATAGATAATTTAAATCAGTGTAAATGAAATAAATTAAGGACAAACTGAAAAGAGAAAGAATTTAAAAATGACCCTGTGAAACAGTATCATTTAAGGAACAGGTGTAATAAGAGGATCCTGAGGTCTCTTATCCAATAATCCTCATTCTTAAAAGTTCTTCCTTATGTCTAACTTAGATATTTCATGCTGTAATCAAAGTCTATTTCTTCTATCCACTCTCCAGTTGAGATAGAAAGCAACTGTTCATCATCTTGTATATAACAACCCTTCCTATGCTTGAATACTGTTATTAAGAAACCTGGTAGTCTTCTCTAACTTAGGCTAAATAATTTCTAGCTCCCATTTTCCCAACCCTTTAATCATCTCTGTGACTCTCTGTTGAATCCCTTCCACTTTCTCCACATCCCTCTTTAACTGTGGAGTCCTTTGCTGGACGATGGACTTTTGAGATTCACTTTGAGGATCATGGAAGAATTTTCTTAAATTTTTTATATGGTAACTTCTTGCATCCCAGTGCTATGCTCGGATTTGCTCCATGTCCATACAGGATCTCTAGTAAACCAGTTATTTTGGCTCTTTATGCCTAACTGGCTAAATTTTTGTATTTATTGTTAACATTAAATCTCTGTTAATTGTGACATTTTGAAGAGATCATTCTCAATACGGTGACTGAATGAAATACGTTTCCCCCCCCCATTGGAAATATTTATCTGTATTTAGACTTCATAAAATTTACAGCTGAAAAAGCAGAGTCAAATACCTGCATTTTGAGTGAAATATGTTTATCTGCCCTGGTCTCAGTTTGGGTAGGAGGTAGAAGCTTTGTACTCCCATGTACTTGCATAGGATGACATAGATTAAGCATGTGTTCTTTCCCATCTCCCCTTTCTTGTTTATTTTTTTTTTTAAAGATCTTATTTATTTATTAGAGAGCGAGCACAAGCAGGGGAGAGCTTCAGGCAGAGGGAGAAGCAGACTCCCCACAGAGTAGGGAGCCTGATGCGGGGCTCGATCCCAGGACCCCCGGATCACGACCCGAGCCGAAGGCAGATGCCCAACCAACTGAGCCACCCGGGTGCCCCTCCCCTTTCTTGTTTAAATTGTAGAATCAGATTAAAGTGTGAATGTGAAGGAACCTCACTTATTCCACATATCTGTCCCCCATACTCCACTGTGAGCTCCTTAAAGGAGGAACATAGTTCTGGTTATCTTTATATTCTCAGTTCACTTTTTTATCTCAAGGAAAATTCCATTTGATGCCTGCCTTAAATCAAGTGTGGAAAAGGAAGGTCTTGACCAGCAATGGCAGTTAAGTTCCATCTTGCTTGTCAGCTTCAGTTGATTGGTAGCAATTTAATTATTGCTGAGCAATGTGATTAGAAGGATTCCGCAGCAGAGTCCTAGATCATCAAAAAATATTGTGGCAAATTAGAATTGTCAAAAATTAGAACTCTGAATTGCCATAGCAATTGTTTACCTTGGTTGGACATCGGACATAGGAGAGGAGGCATAGGTAGTCCATATTTGCTGTTAAGAAAAAACAGGAGTTATGCCTTCATTCCTATACACTGCCTTGGTCCCATACAAGTAAAGGACTACTCCTATGAGAAAGAAAATAGCACTTTGTTCAGTTTATAGATCATAGTGAAAACAACAGAAGATCTCAGAGGTCATGGCCCTACTTAAAAAAAAAATTATCCACCCACTCATTTTGCCCAATTGCATAAGGTCTATCTTTAGTAGCTCTTGGACATTGTGTCAGTGCTAATCTGCATGGTTGCCAAACATGATTCTGAAATGTCATTATAAGAGTTTTACTCATGGTTCTTTCATTGAAGCTGCTCAGAAAATAGTTTTGATTTAACTTAAAAGTCAACAAAAGTAATAGTTTTTTTTAACTAATCAAAGAACTCAGCTAGTACTTTAAAAGTTCCACAAGAAATCTTATGGTACTGGGGCGCCTGGGTGGATCAGTCGTTCAGCGTCTGCCTTTGGCTCAGGTCATGATCCCAGGGTCCTGGGATCGAGCCCCGCATTGGGCTCCCTGCCCGGCGGGAAGCCTGCTTCTCCCTCTCCCACTACCCCTGCTTGTGTTCCCTCTCTAGCTGTCTCTCTCTCTCTGTCAAATAAATAAATAAAATCTTTAAAAAAAAAAAAATCTTATGGTACTATTGCTAATTGTTACTTTGATAGCATGTTGTCAAATGATGTATTAATAGACAAAGAATTGAATCACTAAAAATTTAGTAATATCTTTGCCAGACAGGTAGAGTTTGATAAAAAAAAAAAAACTGAACTAAGAACAAACTGAAGAATTAGTATGTTGGAGGGTATCGTTGAGCCCCTGGAATGTAAGAAATAGTCCTGAAGAACTGTCAATACATTTAATTTTAGATATTTTGTTTGCTTGTCTTTGTTGCTGTTCTGTGCTTCTTCACTTAACATGAGCCTCCGTGTCTAGACTCAGAAGACAACCTCAAAGATACATAAATTAATGATGAATCAAGTAGATTGATCCAGTCATGGTAGGTATTGGAGCTAAAGTCTACAGTTAATCATGGAGATAAGCACTCTAAAAGTATAACTTCACAGTGCATTGAGAGGGAAAAATTCTCTACAGTCTTTCTGAGTTGCTTGACCTGTTGACATGATTTTAACTATCACTTGGTAATGGCATCAAGTCTACAGCTGTACCTTAAAACTTTCTGCAGAGTTGCTGATTGGCTGCTACATCAGTGTTTCAGTTACACCTCAGACTCAACAAATCTAAAATTACTGAAGTCATCAATTCCTCTGAAGACTACTCCTCCTGTATTCTCTATTGTACTTGGTATGGTGCTATGCTTCATAACTGTCTTTGACTCTTCCATTTTCTGTATGTCCCACATTCAATCAATCACTGGCTCTTACACATTTTATCTTCTAATTAGTTCTTGAATCCTTTTCCTACTCCCCACATCTCCTATCACTGTCCTACTTTAGGCTCTCATCTTCTTTCATCCTGAATACTACATCCTCTTAACTAGTCTTCTAGTCTCTGGTCTTGCCCTGTCATTATCTTACCCTTTTGTCTCCCTATTTAAACATTTCAGTGAATCATCATTGCTTATGAGATAAAGTTCAAGCTCCTTAACATGGAATTCAATAATTCTATGATCTGGCCTCCATCTGACTTTCTGTTTTAATCTCTTACCATTTCCCTCCACTTCTTATCTTTCACTTTGCTCTCTAACAGTCGTGCTATTTCTATCTGGAACACCTTCCTTTCTACCCTCTTTCTCATCATCTGATTAATTACTAATTATTATTTAATGAAGCCTACCTCAGTTATCATCTCTTCCTAGAAAGTGTTTTCTACCTACCTACCTGCACACACACACACACACACACACACACACACACACACACACCCCTTTGTGCCTTTGTTAATATCCAGGACCCCTACCTATCTTTGCCCTTACCACATTATATTAACATGCCTAGGTATGGATTTGTCTGTACCACCACACTATGAATTCCCTAAAGGAACATCATGTCATATTTACTTTTGTATCCATAACAGACTAACATAGTGTCTTACACTGGCAATCTTTCTATAGATGCTGATTGAAAAAATGACAGTGTATCATTATTAGTGCATGCAGCAGAACACAATTAGAAGCAGTATATCATCAACTTGAATTTGCAACAGATTATATTGACATGGAGAATATAAAATAAAGTGACTAAGCAAGGATAATAACTCTTGTTTGTACTTTTAAATCCCCTAGAAATCACTGAAACCTATAATTCAAATGAATATAGCAAATTTGAATAATTATTCATCTTTAATGCCAAATTATCATAAATGACTAAGTAATATATTTAAAGGTTGCTAACCAAATCAGAACTATTAAATAACACACTTCTAAATGAAAGTATTTAAACCAAAAAACCCCCATTTTCCTGGTGAAGTACAAGCCCCTCTTACAAGGGAAATCTGCAAAAATGTATTAGTGTTTTTTTAATTAATTAATTAAATTTTTTTTGAGAAAGCCTAAGAAATTTTATTTGAATACACATGCATTACTGCTAGTCAAAGCACAGGACAATTAGAATCATCAGTATTGGGCGCCTGGGTGGCTCAGTTGGTTAAGCGACTGCCTTCGGCTCAGGTCATGATCCCGGAGCCCTGGGATCAAGTCCCACATTGGGCTCCCGGCTCAGTGGGGAGCCTACTTCTCCCTCTGACCCTCTCCCCTCTCATGTTGTTTCTCTCTCTCTCTCTCAAATAAATAAATAAATAAAATCTTAAAAAAAAATCATCAGTATTACAAAATTAAAAAGAATGGCTGGTTATGCCCTTTTCTTTCCTTCATTGCTAGGCTTCAATAAAATACATCATTTGAGTTCTAAAAGTATATATTTTTTTCCTCCCAATAATTCTATTTACATTTTGAATGAAAAATTTTAAATACAGTCGTAATATTTTTATTTTCCCTACATTATCTCCTAGGCCCCCCTCCCCCTGCAAAAAGAACCAAGATTCTAAAATAAAATGAACAATTTTATTTGATTTTATGAACAATTTCTTGTTTATGGGGCTCTTGGAATCCAGGCCTTCCCTTGCCTGGTTAACTTTCCCTGTTTATTCCCCAGGTTAATTATTTTCCCTGACAGCATGTTTTATGGTTGTGTGTGTTTGTTAAATTGTCTACAAATGTACTTGGGAAACAGGTTTATTGAAAAACATTAAATAGGGCGCCTGGGTGGCTCAGTTGGTTAAGCGACTGCCTTCGGCTCAGGTCATGATCCTGGAGTCCCGGGATCGAGTCCCACATCCGGCTCCCTGCTTGGCAGGGAGTCTGCTTCTCCCTCTGACCCTCCTCCCTCTCATGCTCTCTGTCTCTCATTCTCTCTGTCTCAAATAAATAAAAATTTAAAAAAATAAATAAAAAAAATAAAAATCTTTAAAAAAAAAAGAAAAACATTAAATATTACAAGACAACTGTAATTTTTTTTAAAGACAACTGCAATTTTAAGGTCAGTTTAGTTTCAGTTTTGAAACCTTTACTGATATTTTTGTTTTGAAAAAGGAAATCATGAAAATACTTCTTTGCTTATTTTGGAGTACCTGGTGAATTTTAACAATTCATTCTTTGAATGTTTTGGTTATTGTGCATTCTGTTTTTACTAGAAAATACGTTCTTCATATTTTGCTCACAGAAAATTATGCAAGCATATGACCGTGACTAAAATACCTATCTGCCCAGTCTTCAGTTGATTAGTAGGGATGTTGGATGAACGTTAGTGCCTTCAGAGATTTCAGTGAGAAGATACTAAGAAGTTGCAGGGGCCACAGTTGCTCCGTTAGAGCTCTTTATCATCCCAATTAATTTTTACCATAGATAAATTTAAAATGAGATCATTTAATATAAAATTTAGTTTTCATGTCTAAGGGACAATCTGAGTCAAAAGTGCCTCTTTCGTGAACTCATATGAAACAAACAAGATGCTCTCTGTCTTCTGAAATATGTGCAATTATGCCTTTTGTGCTTCTTTCTAAAGGACCTGTGCCTACTTTCTGAAGCGTATCAGTGTTTTAACACTCATTCTCTTTTCAGTTCGATAAAGTAAAAAATCTTTAGGGATTCAAGAATTTCACATAAGTGTATGTTTTTTTAAATTAACTTTTACAGTCAGAATAATAGTTCCATGTCTATCAAAGGTTCTTAATAGATATGTGTTGAATGAGTAAACAAAGCAACCAATCAATGACATGGAAAGGATGACATGCTTTAAAATTTTCTGTGTCATCTTTTAAATATGTTATTGTGGACATCTACTGTTTTGTCTACCAAGCGATGGTTCTTCTCAGATAGCCCCTCCCTTGATTCCTAACAGAGCTGCCAGGTTCCCATGTGACACTGCTGGACAGAGTGGTGTGCACTTGAAACAAGCTGGACCAATAAATCCCAGACTTTTTGAACTTTTGATCTAGAAAATAACATCAGTCACTTTATAATGGTTGAAATTATGAGACATAAAGTCTGGCTGGTGTTAGTGGTAGCTTAGTAGTCTGAAATGTGGGCTCTGAACTTAAGGAAGTTTCCCATGGCCAAAGGTGGGACAATATGGGCATCAATAAAAATAGGAAATGCAATGGATTGAAACAATCAAATATGTTAGAATCTATGAGTTCATAACACTACCAAAAAATACTAATTGCATACTTTTGCTAGGGAATCAACTCATTATTTTGAACACTAGTTAATAAAGGAAAAGAATTGAGGATTTATGTTGCCTTCCTTAAATTTGCTATACATTAAGACAGTTAAATAGTTAATGAAGAAAATTTTAATCTATAAACTATTCCAGCTCATAAACAGAGAAGGAATGATAGAACAGATTACACTCAACTGCAGGCCCCATAAATGGGCTATGCAATACAATATCCACTAGCCATCCATGATTATTGAGAGCTTGAAATGGGGCTGGTCCAAAGTGATATGTGTTATAAGCAGTGGTATGCTGGTAAATGTTTAATAACTGGCTATCTGAGATGGAAAAAAAAAATCTGCTTTGTGATATTTGCTGTGGTATAAATACTACCACCACAGCCCATTTTTAGCTACCAGTGGGATGTCCTGAATGTAGAGTTGAGATGAGATGCTTACAGTCAGCTTTCATGGGCCAGTGCAAGCAGGTTCTAATGCCTACCAGCTATGAGTGGAAAAAATACACAGGACTTTGAAAAATTAGTGTGAAAATAAGAATATAAAATATCTCAATCATTTTAGTAAGTGTTGAAATGTTAATATTTTGGATATATTGAGTTAAATATATTATTAAATTATTTTCACTTTTTAAAAATAGGGGTACTAGAACATTTAAAATTATACATGTAGCTCATATTATATTCATCTTGGGCAGTGCTGCTGTGGACAGTGATCATTACTAACTGCCAACATATCAGGTAGATAGATAACCAGTTATTATGTGACTCCTGATGGAAGTATATAACACCACCAGTGAAGTAGTCTTTTTAAAGAACCAACCCTGTACAAGATCAATCCTTTAAGATAATTACTTGGTTAATAGGAAATACAGAAGGCAGAAGTACATGTTACATGACATCATAGGGCTATAGTCAGCAAAGTCAGGATGTAGGATATACTATAGGATCCAGTTTCTTCAACAAATATGTACATTACAAGGGAGGAAAAGAGAAATGGAGAGAGAACCTATACAGTAAAAGAGACTTAAGAAACTATCACCTGGGGGCACCTGGGTGGCTCAGATGGTTAAGCGTCTGCCTTCAGCTCAGGTCATGATCCCAGGGTTCTGCGATCGAGCCCCACATTGGGCTCCGTGCCCAGCGGGGAGTCTGCTTCTCCCTCTCCCACTCCCCCTGCTTGTGTTCCCTCTCTCGCTGTGTCTCTTTCTGTCAAGTAAATAAATAAAATCTTTAAAAAAAAAAAAAAAGCCGTATTATGAAATTTATGAGACAACTGGAAATTTGAACACTGACTGGATAGTTGATGATATGTAGGTTTCGTTGTTAATAGTTTAGGTGTAATAATGGCATTTTTATCATATTTTTAAAAAATCCTTATTTTTTAGAGATAGATACTAAAATATTTATAGATCAAATGATACCATGTCTGGAATTGCTTCAAAATAATATGGGAGAGGATAAATGAGTGCGGCTATATATGAAACAAGATTAGTCATGATTATTGTTGAAGCTTATCAAGGGTAATATGTCAACTGTCACATGTTTAAAATTTATCATAATCAAGTTTTTAGGAATTTGTAAACTAGTTAGGTATAAATGTATTTTCATCTTTTGTGTATATTTGAGCATTAGATCTCCTAGATACAGGAAAGTATTTGAGTGCTTAGAAGTATGAGAATCCTTTGTCATTTACAAGGGATGTAATAGGTATCATGTACTATCCCACTATATTTTTTTTAGAAAAATAAGATTATTCGTGGTGATTTTCACCAAGTTATTTCTGAATTCCTATCTTACTTTAGTTCTCTATGTCTTATGCCATATGTCAATTTCTACCTCAAATATAACTATTTAGGTCTTATCTAATCTAATAAAGTGTAGGCTCTTAAAAAAGAGAGAGAGACTTAAGAGATATGGCAGTCAAATGTAATGTTTGGGTACCATTTTGATCCCAATGCAAACTAATCACCTATAGAAAAAAAAAGTTACGAAACAACTACAAATGTTAACATTGACTGGATATTTATGATGTTAAGAAAGTGTTGCTAGGGGCGCCTGGGTGGCTCAGTAGTTAACTGTCTGCCTTCAGCTCAGGTCATGATGCCAGGGTCCTGGGATCCAGCCCCACATCGGGCTCCTTGCTCGGCAGGAAGCCTGCTTCTCCCTCTCCCACTCCCCCTTCTGTGTTCGCTCTCTCGCTGTGTCTCTCTCTGTCAAATAAATAAAATCTTTAAAAGAAAAAAAAAAGAAAGTGTTGCTAATTGTTAAGTCTAATATTGATGTTGCTGTTATATTAAAAATTCTCTTTCAGAGATATGCACTGAAATAATTATGGATGAAATTAAATTACAGGATTTGCTTCAAAATAATCCAATGCCCATGGGAGTTATTGGCAGGGGTATATATGAAACCAAAGTGAGCATAAGTTGATGATTGTTATAGCCGTGTGTGTGTGTGTGTGTGTGTGTGTGTCCTAGATTGTCATAGCTAGATTAGTCCATGCATGGGATTAATTGTGCTGGTCTTTCCACTTTTGTGTATCTTTAAACTACTCCACAATAATAAGTTAATGGACTCTGGCACTTGACTGCTTAGGTTTGAATCCTTTATGTGCCACTTAAGCTTATGACCCTGAACAATTTACTTAGGATTATCATCCTCATCCATCAAATGGAAATGTTACTTGTATCTACTTCAAAGGTGATGAAAATTAAAGTAATTAATATAAAAGAAAGGAAGGAAGTAGGTGTATAAAGGCACAGAGACTTTGGACAGTGGGAACTGATGTGATTCAAGTCCCTGCGTCCAATTCCCCAAGCCCATGTTACTCTCTTTAGGTCCCATAAAACACTCCAGAATCCCCCTAATCAATTCCCCTTTTTGCTCAAACAGGTTCAAATGTGTGTCTCTGTCTCTTGCAGCTAAAACAATGCCAGCTAATAGATAAACATACACTTTCGCTCTAATATCCTATAAATTTGAAGTTTGTTGTGTGTGGGCTGGGAGCAGCCTGTCTTTGATTGGTTACTTTTCTGGAGTTGCTACTTGGGCTCCAGGATAGTAGCCTCTCACTTTGGGTAAGGTATTTGATGTTTAGCTGAGAACTTCCTTTGTTATCTAGTTTGTTTGAGTGAGTGAGTGTTAATCTTAAGAAGGTTAACTTGACTGCTCTAAAATGTTATCTATATATATGTTTATCTATCTATCTGTCATCTATTTTTAAATGTGTCCTTCAACAAATGTTTGTTGAGGGTTTTCTAGTGCTGGGTACTCTGGTAGAAACTGGAGGAGAGGGCACCTGGGTGGCTCAGTTGGTTAAGCGACTGCCTTCGGCTCAGGTCTTGATCCTGGAGTCCCTGGATCGAGTCCCTCATCGGGCTCCCTGCTCGGCGGGGAGTCCGCTTCTCCCTCTGACCCTCCCCCCTCTCATGTGCTCTCTCTCTCATTCTCTCTGTCAAATAAATAAATAAAATCTTAAAAAAAAAAAGAAACTGGAGGAGATAGTGGTGAAGATCAGATGGCCTGTACTTCAACTTCACACATCTTATATTTCAGGAAGGGTATGATTTAGGAGTGCATCTGACTGCACTAGCAGAAAATTTTCCTGAGCATGGAGATAGCTCCGGGTCTCACATAAAGTGAAGTTCACAGGGGCAGGCAGAGCAGGGCCAGAATTAGGTTGAAATGAGTGGAGGCACTTACTTCAGGTGCAAAATTTGAGGGGCTGCCAAAGCACTTGGTAATCAGGATGAATAATGGTTTACTGTCATTAGGGGGAGGGGGGTGCCCAAAGGTTATTTATTGATAGGATAAGTTCAAAGACAAATTTCAAAGCTTAATATTTGAACTTCACTGCATGTCGTGATCTACAATTTCATTTAAATTAAAAGATTTAAGATGGCTTCGGTTCTTTCAGGAGTTGTATGTCTGAAATAATAGTACTTTGTTTTTCAAAATTCTCTAGAGCCAGTTAACTTCCAGAGTATCATGATTTATTGGGCTATATGAAGAAATTGAGACCATTTTTATCTCTATTTATTTTTTTTATGCAATCAATTAATGTAGATATTAGCAATATTTTATGATTATAGTTTATGGGGCTACTTACTAAAAATTTATTTTTACTCATAGGCATGTAAAAACAAAAAAAGTTAGATCAGAGACCTGCAACTAGAAACAATCTGGCCCCCACCCCACTCTCCCTGGGAGTGACAGGGTCCCTTAGCTTTAGGGTCCCCTCCAAAAAAGAAGAAATTCCCAGACATCACTGTTTTCAGCCAATGAGTTTCAAACCTTCCTTTATCACAGTAGGCTTATACAGCCCACCCCAAACCTCAGCTTCAACTGCCTACTTCTGCAAATTGAATTTGTGGTATTCACTCCCCACACAATTCTCCTTCCATCTGGGGTCTCAATGCCACTAATTAATACCACCTTCTTACTCACTTTGGAAATATGGCCATTCCAGAAACCTTCCTATCTCTCATATGTTAGTGCAATCAGTCATCAAATCCTATCTATTCTATCTCCTAAATGCTTCTTGAATCCATCCCATTCTCCCTACCCAATGAGATACATTGCCAAGTATCAACCTGTGCTGTTGTAATGACCCCTCCCTTCACCCCCCTGCCCCTACTTGTCTTTCTGCATTCAAACTGATTTCCCTCCAGTTTGTTTTCCACCAAGCAGACATAGTGATCTCTTTAAAATACAGATCTGGTGTTGTCCTTCTGTGGTTTAAAACCCTTTAATGTCTACTCATTGCTCTTAGGATAAAACCCCAAATCTTTAAGTCCCTGCATGATTTCCCTCACTCCACCTCCCCACTCTTTTCCATGTTTCATCCATAGTGGTTCCTTTCCAGTTTTCAAATACCATGCTGCTTTCTGCCTTAAGATGTAATGGTGTAATGTTGAATGTAATGTTCACTCTGTCTTGAGTGCTCAATGCCTACTTACTTGCCGGACAAACTCCTCTTTACTTTTCAGGTTCTAACTTAAGTGTCAGTTGCTAAGGACCCTCCAGAGTAGCTCAGATCCCCAACTTTCAATGTAGCTGTGCTTTTCTTTCAGAGCACATATATATTAATATCTACTGCCCCATTATCTCATAAGTTTCAAGAGAACAGGAACAATGTCCCCAGTGCCAATGTCCCCAGTAGCCCCCAGCATCTGACTATTTGTTGCATTAATGAATAAACAAGTATCTTTAGAGGTGGTTAATTCCTTACCCTGCCCATTTCCCTAAATGACTACTTTAGGTGTAAATTTTCCTTTCTCGTTTGTTTACTCATTTATTCTATAAATAATTGTTCTAGGTACCACTTTCTTTCAACTGATTTGTAGTTCTTGTTTATGTTTCTCTGGATACCGTTTATAACCAGACAATTTGTAAAGGTTAAGGTTTCTACCCAAACTTGAGTGCTAGTCACTGTACTACCTACCACTTACTAATTGTGGGGATTTAAGGCAAGTTAATTAGTTATGTCTATATTAGAGGGTTATCATGAGGTTTAAGTAATAGAAGGATAATAAAACAGTGCAGTTCATAGCACCTAGTTGGAGCTCCATGAATGTTCTTTTCTGTCTAGTCTCAGTGGTTAAAGAAAAAGGACTCAGTCCTTGCTCCCTCCAGGGTGTAATTCTGAATCCCTTTTCCCTAAGCACTAATCAGATAGGTCTCTGGGCCAAAATTCAAAGAGATCTCTCCAGTTTTAATCCCTTATTAACTTAATGAGTAATTAAGTTTTTTGTTTGGTGAATAAAAATTGGACCTGAGTTCTGTAATTTAGGCTATTATCTGTGGGCTTAACAAAGGAGAAAATCACAATTTTCCACGGATCTTATCCCGTCTTTCCCACAACAATCAAATAGAAGATCAATTTAGTGGTAGGATATGGAGTTAATTCTGGAGCCTGGAAGCCCATCCATTAAGCTGTTATGCTAATGCAGGCATGAGGTGAGGAGGGCCTGTTGGCAGGAAGAGAAAGAAAGGGGAAAGACAGGAGAAATATCCTAAAGGGAGGCCTTTTCTGACAATTAGTCTAAAGTAGCTACTCTCTACTTACAGTTTTGTTCTAATTTTCCATGAAGCAATTATTATCTGATATTTTTCTTTACTTCTTTGTTTATTAGTTGTCTCCTTCCACTAGAACGTAAGCTCCAAAAGGTAAGAACCATGTGTGTCCCATTTGCTATTAGAGACCTAGCCCCAGAACAAAGCATGGCGTAAAATAACACTTGGTATATATTGGTGGAATGATTAAGTTGTTACTGGAAAAAAGAAGCAACCAAATATAGTCAAAATAATTTCAAGGTTTAAAGCTTGACCAAGATAATAAGGTACCAATAACAAAGGGAAATACTCTCATAGAAGGAGTAGGGAGGTTTTTGTTTCAATTTGTTTTCTTGTAGGAGGAGATGAGTTTTAATAGTTGTAGATACGGTGAGTTGAAATGTTGGGAAATCCTGAAAGGTGAAAATTTCTGACAGTTGGCTATTTATACTCAGGACTCATTTTAAAATTGAGATTTAGGGGTGCCTGGGTGGCTCAGTTGTTAAGTGTCTGCCTTTGGCTCAGGGCATGATCCCAGAGTCCTGGGATCGAGCCCTGCATCAGGCTCCCTGCTCCGCGGGAAACCTGCTTCTCCCTCTCCCACTCCCCTTGCCTGTGTTCCTGCTCTTGCTGTCTCTCTCTCTGTCAAATAAATAAAATCTTAAAAAAAAATAAAATAAAATTGAGATTTAAACAAAACAAAAAATGGGGGCTCCTGGGTGGCTAGTGGGTTAAGCGGCTGCCTTCAGGTCAGGTCATGATCCCAGGGAAGCCGGCTTCTCCCTCTCCCTCTGCCTGCCGCTCTGCCTGCTTGTGCTCTCTCTCTCTTTCCCTCTCTCTTTCTTTCTCTCTCTCTCTGTCAAATAAATAAATAAAATTAATTTTTAAAAAAAGGACACTTTAAAAATAAACAAACAAACAAAACCCTCTTTAGTTCCAGGCCCTGTCCTAGGCCATAAGCACACAAGGATGAACAAACGTCTCTGCCCTTTGGGAGCCCATAATTAACAGAAGGAAATAGATAACCAATTATGATGTAAAGTAAAAGTTGCAGTGATGGAATGATACGGTGAGATGGGAACACAGAGGAGGGACTATATAATTCGGCTGACATTGTAGAAGTCCAGGATGTCTTCCCAGGGTGAAAAGATGAGCACTAAATTCTGGGAAAATAAAACTGTGGGAAAAGCCCTGAGTTAGATAGTAGTAGTCATGTACAGCACACAGTGTATGCTCAACGAATCATTGCATGTGATCGATGGGCACGAAACAAGGTACTGGTTCACTTAAAAAGAGAAAATCCAGGGCACCTGGGTGGCTCAGTCGATTAAGCGTCTGCCTTCAGTTCAGATCATGATCCCAGGGTCCTGGGATTGAATCCTGCATTGGGCTCACTGCTCTCTAGAGAGTCTGCTTCTCTGCTCCTCCCCACATTTGTTCTCTCTCTCTCAAATATATAAAAATCTTTAAAAAAATAAAAATAAATTAAAAAAAGAAAATCCATATCATTGTCTATTTTGCTGATATTAGAAACCATACATCTGAAGAATTTTTAATGATATGAGAAAATGTTTTTACTAAGACAGTTTTTAAAAAGTAGAATATGAAATTACACACACAGATTCTAAAGATTTATTTTTTTCTTTTGGAGTTTCCAAATGTCTCATAAAGGGAATATATTAATCAATCAGTCCCTTCCCCATTCGTAACCAACATGTTTACTAAGGTAGAGTAAAAGAAATAAAGTGGAAGAAATAAAATTGGAAAAGAAAGAAGTGGAAGAGGGAGGTATATAAGAATATTAATCATAGCTCTCAGGATGGTGGGGTTATGTGTGATCTTTGTTTCCTTCTTCATACTCTTCTGAAATGTCAAGGTTTCTACAAGGTACTATAATTGAAACATGAAAAATAGAGTTATAGATTCCATTTACTTACTAATTCGTTTAACAAGTAAGTATGTGTTTAGTGCTTACCATGTGCTTAGCACTTTCCTCAGTGCTAGAATTAGAAACTTGGAGGTTATTTAACACAAGCCATTTGTTTGAGTGGTTAGAAAGACTCAGAAAGGGGCATCTGGGTGGCTTAGTTGGTTAAGCGACCAACTCTTGGTTTCAGCTCAGGTCATGATCCCAGGGTCCTGGGATCAAGCTCCGTATCAGCTCCCTGCTCAGCGGGGAGTCTGCTTATCTCCCTCTCCCTCTACCCCTACCCCCACTGGTGTTATCTCTCTGTCTCTCTCAAATAAATAAATAAATCTTTTAAAAAAAAAAAAAAGAGGATATACAACAACCTTAGGTAGGTAGGTAGTGATGGAACTCGAGTAGGGATCACTTTCCTCTGGTTCTGGACTCTCCTCTTTTTATCATCTTAACACTATGTGCAGGAAGGACGTGATTTGACAACCACATAATCAAATAGCAGTATGTCCCTTAGTGGATATCCCTCCATATCCCTTTGATACACTAACCTCCCATTCTGCATTCAAAAGTTCCGTTTTATAAATACCATTTCTCTATTCTGAAACCTTCACAGGCTGCTCTTTATCTCACAAATAAAGTTTGGACTTTTCTTTTTTTTTAAGATTTTATTTATTTATTTGAGAGAGAATGAGAGAGAGAGAGAGAGAGCACATGAGAGGGGGGAGGGTCAGAGGGAGAAGCAGACTCCTTGCTGAGCAGGGAGCCCAATGCGGGACTCGATCCCGGGACTCCAGGATCATGACCTGAGCCGAAGGCAGTCACTTAACCAACTGAGCCACCCAGGTGCCCCAAGTTTGGACTTTTCTACCCTGACATTCAAGGCCTTTTCCAGTCTGTTTTTGCATACTTTTCAGATATTATATTTGGTCGGCTCATTGCTCATGTATAGAAAATAACAAATTTATCATTTGTGGTCATCATGTTCCATGACTATTCTCAGCTTTCCTCCTATTATTAAGTAATGTTCTCAACACAGGTGTGTGGCAAGAGGAAGAGACAGCCAGTGGCCAATCAATGAACAGGGTTGAACCTTAAACTATTGATCATAAAGGCTTAACTTCTGTTTGGGTCTCTACTTAACAGGTGTATGATCATTGCTAAATAATTTTGGCTTCTTTGAAAAGTGTATGCACATTATAGGATTATTGTTCATTTCTTCATTTATGAATTCTCATGTAATGAGTTTTGTATTACATATTTCCTATTCACCAAGCTCTGTGTTGGGTACTGGGCATTCATCAGAACAAGGTGGGCAGAGTCTCTGTGGTCCTGGATCTAGAGGGAAAAGACAAAAACACCAAGTAAACTAGAAGTAAACAAAGTCACTACAAATTGTGACAAATATGAAGAAAACAAATAAGAGCAAGAAAGAGAAAGTAGGACAGGATGAGTATGGTAATATTTTAGCCAAACAATTAGAGGGAAATAGCTTAGCTAATGGTAGGGAATCAGTTTTTTAAGTAGAACTATATGTACAGAAACCCTGAGATGGCAAAGTCTTTATAATATTGGAAGAACTAAAATAAGACTCTTGGCAGGAGCGAAGTGGAGAGGAGAATGGCATGAGATTACGTTGGAGATGGGCCGGGGCCAGATCTTTAGGGCCTCACCCGCCACAGTGAAACATACGGATATTATTCTAAGGGTTATCGGATAGCAGGAGGGTTTTAAACCAGGGAGTGACATATCTGATTTAAATTGTCCTACCAATTGTGTGGAGAATGGAATGAAGTAAAAGCCATCAATTGTAACCCAAGGCAGCAGTGATGAAGGCCTAGACTAAGGAGTGGTGGTATATGTAGAGAGAGAGAGAAGTAGACATGCTTAAGACATATTTTGGAGGTAGAAGTTGTGAAGAGGTTATAGAATAATGAACTGGACAAATTCAGTGAATGACAAAATACTGTGAATACTTCGAGTTCTACTACCACCCCTCTGGGCCTTGTTGAACCGACAGGGCTACGAGGAGCTCCTCTGCAGCCATCGAGCCTCCTGGTGTCTGCTCTTGTCTATGTACTCATCACCTGTCCTATCCAACTAAATCTGCTCTTCTAAAAATTCTACCTTCTTTTTAAATTCATTTATTCAAAAACTACTGAGCTCTTAGCATTAATTAATCTAAAGGTAAAAGATTTGAGTATAAATGGATCCAAAACAAGATTTATGTATTGTTTTCATCCAAAGATATCCTTTAAATCCAAAAGAAGCTCCTTAAAGTCTGAGAATTGAGTGCTGGCATAAGCGAAGTATGTTGATGGAGAATATCAGAACAGAGTCATAATTTGCACTAGAATTTAAGGTTGCAGAGACTCAGTATTTTTATGTCTAACTAAGGAATGATGCATTAACTGAGTAAAGATTATTAAAAATAACCATTGCATAGAAATAGGTCTTTGATTTTAGAATCTTTATTTTATCAATAAAATGTACAGTACATTAATCTTAGTGAATTTCCCTATACCTTAGTAAGCCCAAATATGCTTCTAGACAAACAACAAGTCCCCCTACCTACCAAAACAAAATAAAAAATGCTTCTTTTGCTCCAATTTAACCTCAGTGTTCTTTGAGGAGGTTCTGAATTTCAAATAGATCCAGTCATTCCAAAATAATGATAAAGTCTGACCTATCTGCCTACTTCAAGTTCTAGCCTTTGTTTAAAATAAATGGATTAACATTTTCATTGTTGGGATTTTCTCCAATCTAGGTGTGATAGGTTATCAGCAATAAAAAAAAAAAAAAAGCCACCACCACCACCACAGTCCTCCTTAGCTCACTCCCCTCAGTTTACTACTCCCATTCCCAAAACCCCTTTCTTTCCCATAAGATCATATGACTCATTTTTTTTTTAATGCAGGCAATGGTCTAACACCTTCCTTTAATCACAGTTGCAAAAGTTTTTCCTTGTTGAGAAGCTTTTGATAAATGTTTGCCTAATATTCTTATTTTTAAGTTCAGATGTCTCTTTAAATTTTTTAATATGGAGAGTGCTAATGATTTCTGTTCTTTCCCTGTCACTTTTTCAGAGCACTTGTAGTATTAGACCAAAATAAGATTTTCAAGAGTTCATCCTTCTAACCACCCCAATGGGTGCCTCGATGGTCTCCTGGGTGCTTCACGCCAAAAGTTGTGGCTGGGACTTCTGAGCATGTCTGTTTTCCTGTGTAATCTTTTTCACTGCATTGGGCCCAAAGGAGAAAGTAACCTAAGTTCTTTTAACAGGTCTATACATTTATTTGGGAATAGGAAGAGAGTTTCCGTACCATGATCAGACCTTGTCATCAAGGCACTTTCTTTCTTCCAAAGATACAGACTCTTTTTTTATTTTATTTTGATAGGCTTCATTTTAATTCTGATTACAACAATGACTATTATGGCCTCTTGGATTGTACCTCCTTTTCTTTTTTTCCCATTTCTTCACGATTTGGTCAGACACTTAGCTTCTCTGAGCCCCGGCTTCCCTTTCTGTTAAATAAGAATGATACCTGATAGGTTCAAAAGTGTTATCAGTGTACTTTATAAAGTGATATGTTAATTGTTGCTATCATTCACTTAAAGGTAAAGGCAACAAAAAAGTTTTTAAAAAGTAAAAGTTTTTCGGGACGCCTGGGTGGCTCAGTCGGTTAAGCAGCTGCCTTCAGCCAGGGTCATGATCCCAGGGTCCTGGGATCGAGTCCCACATCAGGCTCCTTGCTCAGCAGGGAGCCTGCTTCTCCCTCTCTCTCCCTCTGTTTGTGCTTTCTCTGTCAAATAAATAAAATCTTTAAAAAAAAAAAAAAAAGTAAAGGTTTTTCAAAAATTGTAAATAAATAAATAAAAGTAGGAATTTAAAGAATCAAATTTTGGAGGCCCTGGTCCAAAAATGCCTTCTCCTAATCTGAATTTCCCACCTTTCTGTTGTTAAATTGCATTACATTCTTGCTCCAAAACCAAAAATATTTGAAATAACCTACATTCCCTGTTGTGTTTTAAAAGAGCTCTGCAAATATCCAGAATCCATTAGTCATTCACAATTAGAATGTTTTAATGGGAAGTTAAGACAACTACACTGAGAGCATAGGAGTTTTATTAAGGAAGAATAAAGCCATCATTAGGAAATACGACATTTTCAAGGAATTGGATCAGGCCCAAATGGAGGGAAGCACTGGGACCTTGGAGAATCACCAGCAGGAGAGAGAAACAGGGAGAGAAGGGTGGAGATAACAAGACAGACTTCACATCTTCTAGAATTTTCCTCTTTATGTAGAAAATGGGGGAGAGCTCTCTTTATTCCTCCCTGTCTTCAGTAATGCTTCTAGGATCCAGAATTCAAGCAAGTGGTATATATATAAGATCAACCAGGTTTTTGTGCACTTGCCTAGGAACTTAACCATCACAGTGTTTCTGAAAGAAAAATGTATTCCAACTTCCAAAGAGCCAACCCTCAAATGCATTTTTGGAATGCAATCTGTTTGAAAGTGAAATAACCAGGCAGCCTGTATAAGTTCTCTTTTGAAAGAGTTTACAGTTAGAAACATATCAGCTTCTGTGAAAAAGTGTTTTCTAATGGGGGCTGAGTCTTTTGTAGCTATCTTATATACTTTCTGGAAGGAGATGCACTATAAATGTATAAATGAGGTGTATACATTAAAACATTTAGGTAGATGTTGAGATTTTTAAGACAGCCCGTAGAATAGTTTCACTATATTCAGACATCTTGGAGATCTTTTTTTTTTTCCCCATAGCCCCGAAATCAACTATTTACTTTACAATATAATGGGGCTTCCTTAAATATATCTTAAGAATAATCTCATCTATAATAAATCATATCTATGTGAAAAAAAGCTCTGCAAAACATGTAATACTGTATAGCTATGTCCATGGTTTATTAACCCTTTCTGGAGTATGTAGAATCACTTATACTTACAATTTAAAAATTAAAGTGGCAGGTTGGGGTGAGATAATTTCCAAAGTTCAACAAGTACTTGAACTTTTTTCAATCAGGATAGTTATAACTTAGAATTTCTCTTACAGTAATTTTACTGAGATAAGTGATATGAATAATGAATTATTCATTACTAAATTATTCCAGCCAACTCATTCCTTTTACACACTAGCTTATGACTGCAAACCTAGTAAAATTTGTGTTCAAGAAAAGAGCTAACTTATTTTTTCTTTCTAAGGGTAGTCGCCCATAACTAAAGTCCAAACCAAGACACTCTTCTCCAGAGAAATGCTAAACCAGATGAAATATCAGGTCAATAGACATAAAACAGGACTAAGGTGGGAAATCATGACTATGGTCCCTGATGCATAGCTGAGTTTTGACTGCCCAAATTTCCCTCTCAACCCAGCATGATCTGCGATAGAGGGGAGGTAGCATGACTTAGTGCAAAGAACTCACTGACCCAGCTGACTCAGGTTCCCGGCTAGAGAATAGACACCTCGTCCACCAGCTCTTTAAAACAGGAAACTAGAGAAAGGTCTCCTTCACCTCCTTCTTCCAACCAATGATCAAATCTCGCTATTTTCACTTCCTAATCCCATCCACTCTACCCACTCCATCATCACTACCTTGGTTCAGGTCATCATTGTCTATCACCTGCATGATTGCAGCAGCTTCATATTGGCTTTCGTTTTATCTCCTGACCCCTCCAATCCACTCTTCACACTGATGCCTAACTGATTTTTCTCAATTGATCATTCTCCTTCTTAAAATCCTTATTGGGTCCCCATTGTCCTCAGATCAATCTTTACCTTGTCCTATAAGACTCTCCATAATTGGATCCTTATCTCCAGCCTCCCCTCTTAATCACCCCCTGCCCACTCCACCTGCACATAGTGCTTCAGCATTTTGAATTACATTCAGTTCCTGGAATGCACCTCCCATTTAACAATATTTTGCTTGAATACTTCCTCCTCCATGCTCCCCATTCTAGCCCACCCCATCCCACTCCTGTGCTGAAATTCCATCTTCATTACTTAGATCTCAGCTTAGAAAGGGCTTCGGGGGGCGCCTGGGTGGCTCAGTTTGTTAAGCATCTGCCTTCGGCTCAGGTCATGGTCCCAGGGTCCTGGGATCGAGCCCCGCATCGGGCTCCCCGTTTGGTGGGAAGCCTGCTTCTCCCTCTCCCTCTGCCTGCCGCTCCCCCTGCTTGTGCTCGCTCGCTCTCTGTCAAATAAATAAAATCTTAAAAAAAGAAAGGAAGGAAGAAAGAAAGAAGGAAAGGGCTTACAGGAAGCCCACCTCCCTGCAGGCCCCAAGTCCTTCCTATGCACTACCATCACAATAATCTCTGCTTCCCTCTTCAGAGCCCTTAATCAAACTGTGGGTTGCTTCTTTATCTGAAATCCCACTGGACTGTGATCTCTGTGAGGGCCTGCACTTCAGGTTTTCCTGGTCTTGACTTTCCAGCAACTGTTTGGCACAACAGATCAAGAAAATCTGCTTGCTTTCATGAATGCCAGCGTGACTTTGTGCCCATTCCTAATCCCCAGCCTTCAGTCCCAATTTTTATTTTTTGCCGATCACAATAAATAGCTAAGCATACCATCTTGTCTCATTTACTTTCTCCCATGCTCTAAGGCTTCTCCTTCAGGGGAAACGAATCCCATTTACCTTATGAGTGCCTGAGGGCAAACAACATATGCAAAGGAAAATTGGCTTTTTGCCATAAAAAACACAAACTCAGCAGATTTTTCTTTCCTCCTAAATTTAACCCAATGAAGAAAAGTGCTTACATCACCAAAGCTTCAGGGACCCCAGGGAAGTCACTGACAGCTGATTTCTCAATCTCTCCTCAAAGTACTATAGAGGGCAAATGCCTCCTGTTTTAGGATCTGTGCATTCACAGATTGGTGAAGGTGCTTAAAAATCATAAAATACTATATAGAGACTCATTAAGATATGTTTATGATCACTATATTCTTATTTCAAATTTAAGACTGTCCTTCAAACACAAAAGGATATAGAAGCATAGCCTCCCCCTCACTTGGGAGAATACCTTGGAAGCACAAAAAGTCAGCTATGTGAAAATAAACAATGAGGATAAGCTTAGAGCAAACAATATAGTGATCTTCTGGAATTCAAGTATGAAGACAGCAACATCCATCCCTAGCTAAATGTATCCGCTTCCTTATGAGCTCTATCTCAGGTCATACCCCTTTTGAAATCTCATGGCAGGACAATAACAAACTGGATAAAATGTTGCCATTTGGAACCAGTGTGCCCAGAGTTAAAGAGAAAAAATTTTTGCCCCTTGGGTCCTAATTTCAATAACACCTTTTTTTCTGTGGATATTTATTTAAGGTTTGTTGAGAAGGGTGCTGCGATGGTCCAAGCTTCTATGAGCACATTGTGGACTAGATCTGTTAGAATAAATTGATCATATTTTAGGAAACGGTTCAGTATGCCAGTATTCTTTCTGTTTTATTTAATTTAATTTAATTAATTAATTAATTAATTTATTTATTTATTTATTTGAGAGAGAGTGAGCAAGAGAGAGAAGGAGCAGGGGGAGGGGCAAAGGGAGAAGTAGACTCCTTGCTGAGCAGGGAACCCAACATGGGGCTCGATCTCGGGACTCTGGGATCATGACCTGAGCTGAAGGCAGATGCTTAACCGACTGAGCCACCCAGACGCCCTTCTTTCTGTATTTTGAAAGAATTATTTTTAGAAATATTGCTTGAGTATCTGGGAAACACAATTAAGTGCTTATTTACATGCAGCATAAGTTAGCACTCACTGTATCTAGTAATTTAGATAGACAGTAAGTGGCCTACCCTGTCCACTTTTTTCCTACTGTGATTAGAAGGAAATCTCATATTTATAATGTCCCATACTGAGTGATCTGGTCTTACCTACTTCTCCAACTCCACCTTGCTCCTTGCCCAGTATGCTGTATCCACACTGGCCTTATTTGAGGTCCTCAAACACTTGAGAGTATTACTTGGCTGGGCCTTTGTGCACGCTGATGTGTCTGGAATGCTATTCTCTCACCTCTTTCCTGGCTGGCTGCTTCATAGACCTTAGAGCTTAGTCTAAAAGTCACATTCCTGGAAAAGCCTTCTTTGATTTTTCCTAACATAGCCCCTAGTTTTTCCTTTCATAGGGCTCACCCATTTTGTTATTATTTGTTTGTATGTTGTCTCTTTCCTACTAGAGTGTAAACAACTTGAGGGCAGGAGCCACATCTAACTTGTTCATTATTGAATCCCTAGTACATGGCCTGGCACATACCAGGCTCTCAATATATATTTATTGAATGAATGTATGAATACTGGATTGGAAAAATATATATGATGTTGGGTCTGTGAATTAGGTATTGCTTTTCATGGGTTTATATTTTATTAATCTCAACATACATTTAGAAATATTCACATAGCATCACTATTGAATTATACATACAAAGATAGTCAGACTACAGTAGTGGATTAGAGATTATTTTAAATAGTTTTGAGGAACCCCAGTTCTCCAAGGATTGGTGGCCACTGGAATAGATGTGGAAGGTTGAGAAGATTGTGCTAAATCTTGCGTATGCTAGGACATAACCCTGGAAATTGTCTTCTCATTCTTTCATTCATTTTTAAGAGATCCTTGGTAAAAACATTTTCTTCCTGAGACTTTTTTAAACATAAGCAGTATAAATCTCTCTTCAAAAAGTCCAGTAAATTTAAGTAGTTAGTTGGTTCTAATTAATTGAGGTTTTTCGTGCACCTAACAATCACTGAAGTCTAACTTTTGCTTTTCTTTTTTCTGTACTTATGTAAAAGCCTTATTTAACTTTCTTTAACTCCTACTAGATGCTGTAGAGACAAAGTTGAGCTCCCCATGGTAGTCCGTGACCCAATGGGAAACGTGCATAAAGTTAGTTATAATTCAGTGTAGTCCAGTGGGGGAGTTATGCTCTCAGGAGGGCATCAGAGACAGTTTCCTATAGGAAGTGGCACACAAACTGGAACTTAACGGGTGCATAGAGCTAAACTGGGAGAAGTGGAAAGAAAGGGCACAGCGTGCACAAAGACGAGAAGCACTGAAACAAGAACTATTTCGCTGTGTTCCAGGCATTATAAGCAGCTCACTGTTCCTGAAGCATAAGCTTTGGAGGAGTGGAAACTATTGAAGCTCGAGAGGTAGTCAGGGCCAGGTGCAAGAAAGGGAGCTCGTATTGTATTAGGGCGCTTGGACTTTATACTCCAGGCCATGGGGATCCTCCAAAGGTTTCATGGGAATTGTTAATAGTTAATCTCTCTGGGAATATATCCAATGGAAGTGAAAACACCAACTTGAAAAGAAATCTGCACCCCCATGTTCACAGCAGCATTATTTACAATAGCCAAGGCATGGAAACAAAAAGCGTCTATCAATAGATGAATGGGTACAGATGTTGTATCACGTATATATCTCTACATATATGTACAGATAGATACACAGGCACACACAATGGAATATTACTCAGCCATTAAAAAAATGAGGGGGGCACCTGGGTGGCTCAGTTGGTTAAGCAACTGCCTTCGGCTCAGGTCATGATCCCGGAGTCCTGGGATCGAGTCCCACATCGGGCTCCCTGCTCAGCGGGAAGCCTGCTTCTCCCTCTCCCTCCACCTGCCACTCCCCCTGCTTGTGCTCTCTCTCATTGTCAAATAAATAAATAAAATCTTTTCTTAAAAAAGTAAAAAAAAAAAAGAGGAAATCCTACCATTTGTGACAACGTAGATAGACTTTGAAGGCACTATATGCTAAGTGAAATAAGACCTAGAAAGACAAATACTGTATACTCACATGTAGAATCTAAAAACAAAACAAAACTCATAGAAAGAGATTAGACTTGTGTTTATCAGAGGAGGAGGCTAGGGGGAGGGAGAGAGAGTTGGAGGAAGGTGATCAAAAGGTACAAACTTCCAGTTATAAGATAAATAGGTACGAGTGATGTAATGTAGAACATGATGACTGTAGCTAACACTGCAGTGTGATAGATAGGGAAGTTGTGAAGAGAGTAAATCCTAAGAGTTTTCTTTTTTTCTTTCTTTTTACTGTATTTATATGAGAAGATGGATGTTAATGTATTGTGGTAATTGTTTCACAATGTATGTAAATCAAACAATCATGCTGTGTGCCTTAAATTTATACAGTGATATATATCAATTATTTCTCAATAAGACTGGGGAAAAAATAGTTAATCTCCAAGAACATGTGAATTGAAAAATTTTATGTAAATTACTTTCCATTTTTACACTACTAGCAGTTGGAAGAGACATATCATGAACAAAAACTTCAAAAGATTTACAATTGGGCACTCTTAATTGTGTTTATTCCAAACACTTTCCACATCAAAACGGATGTTTAAAATGAATAAATTTGATATTGTGAAGTAGCCCATCTTTAGTCCTGATGTTTATTAAATAGAAAGATTAAAAAATCATCCAATTATTCTTGGAAAATGTGCATGAATGTGTGGTATTTGGAACTCTATTTTAGAACCCAAATGTCATAGACATCTGGACACAAAAATTATGCAAGAGAGACCTTTAGAAATGTGTTACTAATTATTGACTCTTCCCTGCAACAACACAACTGAGCCTTTGTTACACGCACTATGTGCAGTACTGCTATAGACTGGCTTTTTTCACATTATGGTTTATTTTCATAAGATATTTCTCATAACTAACATCACAAAGCACTTCATGGAGTTAATAATAAAGCTAGTAAGCCTCAGAAAGAAATGAATTATGTTAACAGTGATGAATAGATAAAACAATAGCTTAGAAAAAATTGTATAAGAAAGGAAGAGGAAGAAATATGATCAAGCTAGCTCAAGAATTAGGCAACTAGGAAAATGCAGGGCAACTAGCTATAATGGAGAGGTCGCGTGCAGCTGTGGAGTCAGGAGAACTGGATTCTAATACTGGTCTTATAACTTACCAGATATGTCTTTTCCTCTCTCTCTGCTCTAATTTATTATCCATAACATGAAAAGATGGTACTTTGCAATATTTAAGATCTCCTTCTGTTGTAAAATATAGTTTATAAGAGTTTAAAATACCATGAGTTCAACTACTATTAAGTAACAACTATATGCACCAGGAACAGTTCTCAGTGAGAGTGTCTAAGAACCAGGCAAGATCCTGGTTCTCATAGAGCTTAAATTCTAGCGGGGAGGAAAGACAAACAGAGAAAGAGCTATAAACAAAATAGTCGTAGCGAGTAGCAGGAACTATGAAGAAAATAAGACAGGATCATATTCTAAAGAGGAACTGGGTGGTTTGGGGCAACATTACAGAGACAAGCAGGGAATGGCTAAGATCTAAAGAGAGAAAAGAATCCAAATTTGTGAAATCCAAGAGCCAAGACATTCCTGATGGAAGTTACAGTGCCAAAGACCTGGGTAGAGGACAGACTAGATTTCCTTGAGAAACACAGAGAAACCAGTGGGGTTGGAATATAGAAATGAGTGGAAGAAGGACCAGGAAAAAAAGGTAAACTAAGTCATGTAGATCCTGATAGGCTATGGGAGGAAGTTTGAATTTTATTATTTTATTTTATTTTATTTTATTTTATTTTATTTTTTTGCAATGGGCAGCACCAGGAGAGATTTAAGCTGGAAAGTGACATGATCTAATTTATTTAAAAATATCGCTTTGGCCAATGTCTTGGGGCTTGATTGCAGATGGCACAGGGAAAGCAAAGAAACCAATTTCAGAGGCAAAATGCCAGGTAAGAGATAATGGTAACCTGGACTAAAATGAACAGGGAGAGGCCTGAAATGTACTGAGTGGTGATGTATTGGTCTAAATCCTCGTATTTAAATGCCTTCAGTGTTAATGTGATACTTTAGAAGCTGGCTCAGATCAACTCATAAATTTTGTAACTTTGATTTAAATTCAGTGAAAAATGAAGGAGGTCAGCAAGGATAAGAGTAATGCCAAATAAATGTCATTTGCTCTGAAAATTTCTGTACTGAATTTGGTGCCATGCATATTTGGGGATTTTCACTCAGGTTTGCAAGTACAGAAAAATGGAGTATTTAGAAAAAGAAATCATATATCTTTATGATAGTTTGATGACCAGCATGGATTACAATAGGTACTGCTGTCTATATTTTTTAAAATATATGACTTTATTCAGCAGTCTATATTGTGAAACATTAAATATTTTCAAGGGATGGTCTTCTTACTTTGAACAATTCCTCTAAACCAATTTGGCGCAATTAAACAACTGTAACTGTCCTTTTTTTTCTTTCTTTAAGATTTTATTTGTTTATTTGTCAGAGAGAGCACACAAGCAGGAGTTGCTGCAGGCAGAGGGAGGAGCAGGCTCCCTGCTGAGTACAGGGCCCTACGTGGGACTCGATCCTAGAACCCTGGGGTCATGGCCTGAGCCCAAGACAGACGCTTAACCAACTGAGCCACCTAGGTGTCCCAATTGGAGCTATCCTTAAAAATATGTAAAACATATCAGTTTCTACTGCTGTTTCATTACATTTGTAAACACACTGGTCAATAACAGTAGAAAATCAAGACGTGTACTCAATTCAGAGAGAGCTAAGGAATAAAGGCTGTTAAAATTGCCTATTTCTTATTTAAAAATATTAGCATTCTATATCAATGTGTATAATATAAACAGACACTTCCTAGGTTTAAAAAATGTCATTTGTAGGCTGCTTACTTAAAACTTGGGAATAATTTTCCCATAGAAATAATATAACTTCCCAGGCCAGCCCAAAAATATCTGTTTATTATATGTAGTCAATATTATATGGTCAAATATTAGTGGTACCATACCTTAAGGTTACAGGAAGCATAAGGGCCCCCTTATACAAGAGGAATATAAAGAATAAAAATATTTCCATGCTTTCTCTAGATATAGGCATAACTCTGGAAAATTATTTTGCCATACAATAATTTTGAGATTCTACTGTCTCCTTCTGTGCAGCTCTCAGCCCTAAAAGTCCTGGGCTTTTAGATTACCTGGGCAGCTACTAGTTAATTAAACCCAATTTTGTATACACCCCAAATTGCTCTTTACCCTCTAATTATCTGCCTCCTCTCCTTGCCAAAATGATTCTAGTTTTTCCTCAGTGTCATTTAAAAGTTAGGAAAGCAATCTGACTAAACAACATATTAGTCTAGGACTTTTTAAAAAAGATTTGTTTATTTATTTATTTTTATTTGACAGAGAAACACGGTGAGAGAGGGAACACAAGCAGGGGGAGTGGGAGAGGGAGAAGCAGGCTTCCTGCTGTACAGGGAGCCCGATGCAGGGCTCGATCCCAGGACCCTGGGATCATGACCTGAACCAAAGGCAGACGTTTAACGACTGAGCCACCCAGGCGCCCCTAAACAACATATTAATCTATAAATGGCTGGTCAATAAGTAAACTTCAGAACTATGTGTTCCTTAAAAATGGATGCCTATTAACTTGAGTGAATCCCTAACATAAATTCAGGTAATCTAATAAAAGAATTATTACAGAATCTGGGATAGCATATATTAAAGGGAAAAAGAATGGAGCTCCATAATTTTTCCACTTTCTTTACTTCCAGAATCTCAGCTCTGTAAGAGCTCCACGTATAAATTCCTTCATGCATTTTAACCGAGTAAGTCTTTACTACAGTTCTGAGTGGGTAATGTCCTACTTGCAGAAGAAATTGATATAACTCTACTATTCTCAGCCATATATTGAGGATCCATCCCCTTAGAATATACCCCTGGTGAGCTTTTCCCCCAAGCAGGGCTAAGCACCAAACCTTCACTCATCTAAGAGTCACCTTTTCCTCTCCACTCAAATAGTTCTTGAAATTTTTCATGTTTTCTATAAAGTTTTCCTAGGCTGGTCAGAGAACAGTAATTGCATATATGGTACCACTCTGTCTGGAACTGAGATAGATTGCCTCCTATTTGGTGAGACAGGGTAGGAAAGAGTTCTAGACCAGTTTTTGTGCTGATGCAGTTACTAAGCCTAAGCAAGTCATTTCCATTTTGTGTGTCTGTTTCCTCATCCAACTGGAAGATGAATGTGTGTGTATAGGGGGTTGTAAGGGATATGTAATACCTGGTCATCTTCTCTACCAAATTGATGTCCAGATCAATGAGATGATTTATCTGAAAACTCTTTGAATAAATAGAAAGCATTGTATTTTAAAACACAGCTATTTGTTGAGCTCTCGCTAAGTCCAGGTACTGTGCCTGGTACTTCTCTGTGCTTTATATCATTTAATCAACAAAGAAGAAGGTATTAGTAACCCCATTCTACAGAGGAGGAAATGGAGGCTTAGATTGGTTAAATGCCAACAGTCCAAAGGATGTGGTCAGCCCTCTAGTCATGTGGCACGTTGGTGGGAGAGCCGGACTGTGAGCCCAGGCCTGTGTGGCTGCAATGCCCATCCCTTTACCTGGTTTATACTGCCACCCATTTCACACAGGGAAGTCAGTCCTAGCTGCCTCATCTCTTCTTAGGAACCCTAAATACGCTTATCCCTAAAACATACAATCTCAATCCAATCTACTAATTTTTTTATAGTGACTTACTCTCTTTATTTTGCTATTCATGTGTTACATGTCAATGTACTCTGTAAAATCCATGAAGTTCTTTAAGGCCCCTTTTCTCTAGTGTTCTTTATATCATTCCTATGCTTATACAGACGTATAAGCAACCTTTCTAAGTATTTTATGATGAGGAGGGGGAAGAATCAAGAATCTAGGTTGGTGGGAGGGTGAATGAATCTATTGAAAAGGGTCCCCAAAACCAATGCTCCTCACAGGAACAACGGAGAGTGTTCAGATTTCTAAGTGGCCAGCTATAGTATAGTTAAGCACCAAAATATGCTAATATTGTGTAAAGATAATTTTAAAAGTTGTGTGTGGGTAGTGAGTTGTGAGTCATATACTGAAAGAAGCTTAGGGTTTTTTTTTGTATTATATAAATAATTGGAATCACATTTCAGAAAAGTGCCCAAAATAGAGCAACTAGGATTAAAACCTTTAAAAAAAATACATTGAAGGGACGCCTGGATGGCTCAGTCCGTTAAGTATCTGTCTTCGGCTCAGGTCATGATCCCAGGGTCCTGGGATCAAGTCCCGCATCGGGCTCCTTGCTCAGTGGGGAGCCTGCTTCTCCCTCTGCCTGCTCTGCCTACAGGTCTCCCTGCTTGTGCTCTCTCTCTCTCTGGCAAATAAATAAATAAAATCTTTAAAAAAAATACATTGAATAATTTCTTTTTTTCTGAGAAGCTGACATTGGTTTGTATCTATATAGTAGATCAAAACCAAGTATTTTTTTTCTCTCTCTTATACAGGTGTGAAACATAATGCAGATAATGCACAAGTTATGCCCTTCAAGGCCATGAATAATTGTGGCCAACCTTGGACAAGAAGTCGGTCATCCCAAGAGTAGAATTAAAAAAAAAAAATGAAGTCAACTCCTGGGCTACACAGAGAATACCTGTACACACACTCTCTTCTGAGCCTCTGTGACCGCGGGAAACCACGGGGGAGATGATGTGAACAGAGAGCCTCTCTACTAGCCTCTGGCAGTGAGTAATTCTTCTACCCAATATAACTTTATGAAGGTCACCTCCCATCTGCTTTTGAGTTGAGGCAGAAAGAGAAATGTTTTGGAGGGTCAGTATGAGAAAGATTCAGCTCTTTGTGTTTAATTTTGCCTCTTCCTTTTCAAAACGTTATCTTGGGACTGTAGTTGTCAAAACCATCATGTGTGGAGTCTAGTCACTATCTAGGGAACTACTGTGAGGTACTTCCAGAATGCTATTGCCTAGGATCAAAAATCGGAAAGTATAAAAATATGGAAGATAAGACCTGTCTTCTATAGAAGAAACCGGTTGTACTGAATGCCTGAGAAAACTGCGACCATCCAAGTCTTATCAGAGTGATTGCCTTATTCCCCCATCTACATGTAAGGTGATTGAGAGGAAGTAAAAATCATAACTAGGAGAACAAGGCCAGGCCAAGACAAAAGGCTGAGTAGCAAACTGTCAAGGGTGAGGGGGGGAGTTCTGAGGTCACCTATTTATTATGCCCTGTCTTAAACAAAACAAAACAAGTCAAAATTGTTAGCAGACTGCAAGAATCTAGGCAGTGGGAAAAACCAAACTCATCTCCCCAAACAGAAGAGTTGGTAGTGTTTCTCCTGCACTGGTCAGGAGAAAGTCATTTACCCTACCAGACGCAGTGTGTCCAGGTCCTGGAGAGTAAGTGGACTCTGTTACAGTGAAGTCAGGAATATTTCATCTGGCTTTTTTTTTTTGGTCTGGAAGAAATGTCTCATAAGACTGGCCAGTGTCCCTTTGTTATGAGTCCACATTCAACAAGTGGCCCTCTGATTTCTAATTTTACCTCCTATTTAAGACAGGAGTGGATATGAATAGCAAGGTCTCTAAACATGTCTGTATCTTTTATTGTTAATTAATACGTTTGCATTTTGTTTTATAACTCAAACTTTTATGACTGTTGAGGTTAATAGCTACACCTAATAATTGAGTCAGTTCAAGTTCATTTTCAAGGTCAAATTTCTTGGACACACCTCGACATATCTGGACTAAAACCTAAAACACGGGATTAGAGCAGAATAAGGCAAATAGGTTGACCAGCTAACTTTTCTCTATGATTACTTTATGCCATACTACTATAACTCCAACAACAGGAAGAAGATTTTTGTGGTAGGTGAAATAATTTTTTGCACTTCATGACTGAAGACAAAGAATGAGCAAATGCTGTAGGTGACAGAGGCAATAACACTGTTTCAGTTCCAAGCATCTGGCTTTTGAAAACATTTGCATGAGAGTTAAAAACTTTTCAAGTTGTGTGCATGCCCAATATCATTTAACATAGCTAAAGACTGTTATACAATATTGAGGAATGCAATCAATCCTTAAGTTATGTGTCCTATTCCATGTTAGGCGTTATGTACAATGTCTGGAAATCCTAACTGAACAAGGCACACAAATAAATAACTAAAATAATCAGTGATGAATTGTGAGATCATGTACAAGGCATAGTGATGGCAAGGGACAGAGAAGTCCCTGATCTTGGGGCTAAGACAGCTCCCTCTGAGCTATGTTTTGAAAGAAATGCCATGTATTGCTGTCTTGGCTGAGGAGGAGAAAGGGAATTCTAGGTAGAGGAAATGGCTGGGAAGCAAAGCCTGGAAAGTATGAAACAGATTGGTTTGTACAGCACATTGCTGGAATATTGTCCAGGCAACAGGAAGAGGTAGAAGGCATGCCTGTTAATGACTTAATCAAGTGGGTGTTGGAGGGGTTGTTGGTGACACTGAAAATAGGGAAACAACATGACATTAAGAAAAGTGTCGCTGTCGTGACAAAAAGGCAAAGATGAGCAGGAGACAGGAAGACCAGCAAAGAGTGTAGGTCCTGAATTAAGGCAGTTGTAATGAGACTGAAAAAGAAAAGGCAGGTTTGCGAATGGTTTGGCAGCTAGAACCGGGAGGGCTTTGTGACAGATTGTGTTTGGGGGCGAGAGAGGGAGGAACTAGCATAACGCCTAAATTACTGGCTTTGGAACATAGGGATCTTTTATTATATCTTTCTCTAAACCATTATACATTATTCATTGTGAGATTGAAGATGTGCCTGTGTAGTGAAACATCATTCATTTCCGACTAAGGGAATCCCTAGATTAGAAATCAACCCCACCTACTCCTATCCATGCTTTTCCTGTCCATTTTGTGCTTTTCTCAGGAAGCTATGAGATCTGGCTCCAGGGGAAAAACAAAAACAAAAACATGTATAACTAAAACAGACCGATTGTCCTAGAGAAAGAAAAATATGAAAGCCAGAAGATACAATTAAACACATTTGGAATGCTTAGAACTAAGTGTCCATGGCTTTATCACAGACTGTAGCTGTGCTTGGTGTATACAGTTCTGCCTGGTTTTCATTAAGCAAAGAAACTGGCTTTCAAGAGCAAAAATGTAAAAACTTATCAAGTTACAGGATAACCGGAGACTTGTGCTTGAAAATTTAGATGTATATTAACAAAATTCCATCTTGATTTTTTCTACTGGATAAAAATAATGAAGCAAATATATATTATTCTTTTTTTTAAAGATTTTTTTTATTATTTATTTTGACAGAGAGAGAGACAGCAACAGCGAGAGAGGGAACAAAGGCAGGGCGAGTGGGAGAGGGAGAAGCAGGCTTCCCGCTGAGCAGGGAGCCCGATGCGGGGCTTGATCCCAGGACCCTAGGACCATGACCTGAGCCCAAGGCAGACGCTTAACGACTAAGCCACCCAAGCACCCCAAATATATATTATTCTAAATGTGTATTGCATTCTCATATTAAGGATGTTGAAGGGTTAAAAAGTTTACAGGAATATTATTTCTCAGATTTTGCTCAGAGTGTCATATTGCTTCATATCTTGCCTCTGTGTGACCATTAGGGAGGCATTCTAGTGTCGTGGTCGGTAAGCTAAGCTCTGGAGTTAGATTGCCCCAGATCAAACACTGACTCTGTCACTTATGCCTCTGGACACTTCATCAGTTGCCCCTGCTATCTTGTCACACACATAAAGCTAATAATATCAACATGATCTTTGGGCAGAGTCCAATTCCAACATAGAAATATTAGATAGAATTTGACTTCAAGAAATATATGATCTAATTCAGTGGTGCTCAAACTTTATTGGGCATTAGAATCACCTGGAGGGCTGGTTAAGACACAGATTGCTGGGCCCACTCCCACATTTTCCAATGTAGTAGATCTGGGATGGGGATCAAATATTTGCACATCTAGCAAATTCCAGGTGATGGTCTGGGGCCTATACTTCGAGAAATACTGATCTAATTGAAAAGAGAATTCTTTAGAAAAAAAAAGAAGAGAGGCATAATAGTACTTAGAAAACATGAGTATAGGGGTGCCTAGGTAGCTCAGTCGGTTAAGCGTCTGCCTTTGGCTCAGGTCATGATCCCAGGGTCCTGGGATTGAGGCCCTCATCAGGCTCCCTGCTCAGCGGGGAACCTGCTTCTCCCTCTCCCGCTCCCCCTGCTTGTGTTCCCTCTCTCGTTGTCTCTAGCTCTGTCAAATAAATAAATAAAATCTTAAAAAAAAAAAAAAGAAAAGAAAACATGAGTATACAGTTTGTCACAATTTTATTTAGGAAGCTAGACTATAGACACTGGGAAATCCAGTGGCTGATGAGCCATTAAGTGAGAATCACTAACTTTGTTTTATTACTAGGATGACCTTGAGTTTCTACCATTGTAGGAATGCATCCCCATAATTAGAGTATGCATTAGCCCCACTCAGAGAAACCAATTAATTCAACTCACCTTTTCCAGTATTTTAGGGTTTTATGCTTGAACCTGAACCAGACCAAACCATGAACCATCAACTGGTTATGCCAGACTAATTTGTTGAACTCCAGAACTAAATTAAATCCAAGGGACGCCTGGGTGGCGGTTAAGTGTCTGTCTTCAGCTCAGGTTATGATCCCAGGTTCTGGGATCAAGTCCCGCATGGGGCTCCTTGCTCTGCATGGAGCCTGCTTCTCCCTCTGCCTGCCGCTCCCCCTGCTTGTGCTCTCTCTCTGACAAATAATAAAATCTTCAAAAATTAATTAATTAATTAATTAAATCCCAGATACCCTTATACCCTTTCCCTCAAGTGTGAGCCAAATGAAAGAGATTTGTTTAAAAAAAAAATGAACTAGGGGCGCCTGGGTGGCTCAGTCGTTAAGCTTCTGCCTTCGGCTCGGGTCATGATCCCAGGGTCCTGGGATCGAGCCCCGCATCGGGCTCCCTGCTCCGCGGGAAGCCTGCTTCTCCCTCTCCCACTCCCCCTGCTTGTGTTCCCTCTCTCGCTGTATCTCTCTCTGTCAAATAAATAAATAAAATCTTTAAAAAAAAAAAATTTGAACTAGTTCAAATTAGAAACAAACCTTTTAGTTTTTTAAAACAATTGAAATCCAAGATCATATTTCCTAACATACCAATTCATTAAAAGTGAAATGAAACAAAACAAAACGCTGTTTAAGGGGTACTTAGTACCCCTGTACTAAGTAACAAGTAGTTGACTGAAATGCTAAAATAGTAAATCCCTCTAAGAGTCTGGGTCCCAGCAAGAAAAAACATTCCACTCATAGGTTTCAAATCAAGACACTTTAATGAAGGAATTCCTTGCGGTGATGTGGGAAGGGATTTAAGGAAACAAAAGAGTGATGTTGGGGAAGACAGGCAACAGCAGAAAGTCATTACCAAGGGGTCTAAGAGGCTGAAGAAGAACATGGCCTTTACTGAACCCAGTGAGAAGAGCCATGGAAAAGACAGGAGATTTAGTCTTGGGGAACACCCCATCCCCACCCCACCCCCATACACCACAACATACACAAATTAGAACAGGGTTGCTTAATCAAGAAGGAGATGGAGAAGAAATACCCCAGCCTTTCTCTCCTCCCAGCCTCTGATCACTTCCTTATGCCTCCCCCTGTCTGAACTGAAAAATCTGGTGTCAGTGGAGCCCCAGTGACTGATCTACAGGGTCAGCTTCCTGGCAGAGCAGGGCAAGTGGTGGAGGCCAAATGGAGACTGACCAACACAATCTCCCTTTTCGCTAAGTTAATGCTAGACATTAGATGAAGGATTAGTAGCTGAGTTAATGTCTGTAAAATGCTTGGAGAAGTCCCTGGCAAGGAAGAAGCATTGTACTCTGAAAGTTAGCTGTTACTGTTGCTACAGGCTGGCCCTATTTTGTGGATAAGGAAACTAAGGCTCATGGTCTTTAAGCAACTTTTCCTTGGTTAGCGCTAGTGACAGAGCCCACACGCAAATGCAGGTTTTCAGATTCCAATTTTGTACAAATTCTGCTATGAAAATTGACTATCACAACATGTAAGGTAATGTGTTGCATACATAATTTTATCATTTCTTGCTTTTAGGAACAAAAACATCCTTATTTACTCTCTGGACCGGACTAAAGAAATCTGAAACCAAATTAAGACCTTATATATATATATAAATAAAAGAAAATGAACTATTATTTCAAAGACAGTTCTGCACATATAATAATAGTTACAGTGATAGTAATGGTGGTATTAGTAGTAATTGCAATAGTTGTTAAAATTTTTGAATGTTTACTTTATATCTAGTGCTATGCTATTTTTCATGTCTTGTACTAATATAACCCTAACCTATGTCACTTTTTTTTAATTTGAGTATAGTTGACATGCAATGTTACCTTAGCTTCGGGTGCATTACGCTATGCTCACCACAAGTATAGCTCCCATCTGGCCCCATACACCACTATTACAATACCATTGACTATATTCCAAACGCTGGGCCTTTTATTCCCATGACTTACTCATTCCATAACTGGAAGCCTGTATCTCTCACTTTTGGGCAATTTTGCCCATTCCCCTCCTCCACGTCACCCATTTTTTATTTCCTGTTTTTCTTTCTTTCTTTCTTTTTTAACTTGGAAATAGTCTACTTGGAGGATTTTGCAACTAGTGAGTTAAATAAATTTTACCTTACTCTGCTGGCCCTTGTCTGACCATTTAAGGTTTTATAAGATCATTTAAAATGTGATGTATATAGTATCTTCAAAAGAAAAAAAACCTCCCAGATAACAATGTATTTTTTCCCTGTAACTGTTGGAGAACGTGTTCATCCCATTATCCTGCCATGATACAAAATTAGCCCTAAGGCCAGAGGCGTGAATTGGCCATGCATTCAGTATTTGATTACATGAAATAAGACATCTTGAAAATAAACACAGTTAGCTTCTTCTTTGTGTCAGGTCAGCTTTTTTGGCAATAGATTTTAAACAATGAGATAACCATTTACCCTTAGGTCTTTGCATTTTAGGTTTTTAGAGTTTCAGTTCAAAGAAGGTATAATCAGTAAGCTGAAAAATCACATGTACATTTTCAGTCCGCTAAAGAAACAAACAAAAAATGTTTTTTTCAGTGGAGATGATTTCTATCCTGTCACACTATCTGTCACTTTTTCTCTGATGATGGAGCAATTATCAGACAAGGACACTCTAACCAGCGGCTCATCGTGAAATTTCAGTTCTTTCTTGGCAGTCAAGTTTCAGAGTTGTCAGTAAGAGTCCTTGTCACAATAGCATTAGAGAGATGTCTGTACTTTGAAAATCAACCACATGAAAGAAAACAATCTTAGATGTACACCTTGTGCTTCACTTTCTACTTTGTTGTCTACTTACAGCGTGGGTTGGCCCAAAAGAAGTTACCTAATTATAGTATAAGCTGAACCATATGAAAGTCCAATATTTGGCCAATTATTGATTGCTAAATGCCAATTTGACATCGGACAGCAATGTCATATGGTTTGTCTTAGTAGTTCTGATACTGATTGAAGCAGTCCATGCCCATGGAACAGTGACATTTCATTTACAGCCTCTTGTAAAATTCACACCGTTGGTAAACATACTGCCTCTGCACATTTGACAAATGAGGGTCACTTTTAATTTTTTCCCCTTTTGTTGAAGATTTCAAGCAAATATGAATGTCCAAGAAATCTGTGCAATTGAGATTTTAAGGTGTTTTAAAGGGTTTATACATGTAAAGTGTCTACCCAAATTCCTGGCATAAGATAGGTGCTCAGAATAATTGAGTCATTAGGTCACTAGTCTGAGTATATCTAATGGTAATATAGTAGCATACTGTGGTATGGTCTTTACTGGTTACACAATGCTGTTACAAGCATTATTTTACTTAGAGTCCACTTCCTAACCCATTCAACTGACATGTCAAATCATATTCCGAGTTTAAAAGGCAGTATTGCATTATTACATAAATACTCTTCTAGTTAGCAGAGAAGCTGAAAAGAAAAGGAAAAGATTTTTTATGCATTTGTATAAACTGGATATTAGAAAATGTCATAGTTATGTTTATTTCTCTCGTGAGATTGGGAGGTGATTTCTTACACACAGTTGTCTGTCTTGTGGTGAACTTGAGGCATTGACTTATGTGATTAACAAGGAAACATCAGCATTTATAAAGAGTTTTGAGGAGTGAGATACTGATTTTATAATTCTGGCACTATACTCCAATTCTCATTTCTTGTGTCTACCCGAATTCTTACAATTTGACAAGTTCGCTAAAACCCCTGTATGTTAGTTTCTCTTTGATGTTACTATCACTTCTCTTAATACAGAGGAAACTGTGTGCTGCAACAGGCGGATGGGCAGATGAGTCAGCTGGCTGTACCCACTGTACACATGGCCCACAGGTGTTTGTTTGGCTTTGGTATACTTTATGGGCAGAAGTTTTTAAAGGGTCCCACACCACTTTACGCATCTATTTTTTTCTGCAGTTCCTTTGTACCAACCACATCTACAGAACAGGCCCCAAAGTTTAGAAGTTTTAACCTCCAGAGGAGAGGAAGTTTGGTGATTTCCTCAGCAGTTTGGGGCCAAGTTAGATCCCAGGACTTGGCAGGTGCAGATTTACAGTGCAGATTAGATTCAGCAGGTCTGTGGCCTGGAGTGTTGCATGTTTAATAAATCCATAGGGGGTCCTGATGCTGTTGCTCAATGGACCACACTTTACTCTGAGTAGCAAAGAATGAGACATTTCTATTTTTTTGACCTACTGGTATCTCAGAAGTAATGAGACCAAGCTCAAACTTACCATCTTCCTCCCAAAACCAGATAGTCTTCCTCTTGAGTTCTTACTAATTTTTACTGTTACTAATTCTCCACCAAACCTCAGAGTAATGCAAGGCTCCTTCTTATGCCTCCCACTACCAAATGCAAAACAGTTTTGAAGTTCTGATTCTTCCCTCTTGTCTATTAAGCCCATTCCTTACTTTTCATTCTGCTGCTACTACTGGACCAGACTCTAGGACCTTTTGTTCCTAACTGCTCAGCCAGCTCTTCCCATCTGCACTCAGCCTACTCCGCTCCATTCACAACTGCCATTCTAAAAAGCAGTGCTTAGGGGCGCCTGGGTGGCTCAGTCGTTAAGCATCTGCTGTTCGGCTCAGGTCATGGTCCCAGGGTCCTGGGACGGAGCCCCGCATCGGGCTCTCTGCTCGGTGGGAAGCCTGCTTCTCCCACTCCCCCTGCTTGTGTTCCCTCTCTCACTGTGTGTCTCTCTCTGTCAAATAAATAAATAAATTCTTAAATAAATAAATAAATAGAAGTGCTTATTTATAGTAATATTCTGCTGAAAACCCATCTGGAATAGAGTCTAGAGGACCTTACCCAGAACTCCAAGCCCCACTCTCTGGCCCCTCTTTTTCCATGCTTATCCCCTTATGTATGTTCTTACATGCAAACCTTATGGATTACCTGAATACTTTTGGTGCTTTCAGTTCTCCTGACTGTCCCAAGTTCCTGTGTTACTCTAAGTGTCATATGCATGCTACAAGATGTAAGCACCTAAAAGAGCCTGGAGTGAACAGCTTCATGACCCAAGTGGCATTTCATTGGGCCTCGAGGGTAATAAGGATTTCTACAGAGATTATTAACTGTTTCTTTCTACATTTCTGTATTGTTGGATTATTTAATGGACTTTCATAATTAAAAAAAAAGAAATTCAATAAGTTTAAATTGTTAATGAATAGATTAATAACAACAACAAAAGAGCATCCCTTGGGCTTCTGTTTCCATTGCACAATCCATAACCAAGCAGGTATCCCATTGCAATTATTTTTCTTGCTTCTGTTTTACACCAAGCTTCTTCCCAGGAGGGAGCAAGCCTGGTTCATCTTTGTATCTCCAGCATTGAGTATAGTGTGTAGTACAAGGCAGGCATTCAATCAGGAGGATCCAGGGTTTGGAGCCTGAAGTTTATACAATATAGGAGCCCCTCTTTAAGAAATAGAGTTGAAAATTTTCTCTAAATTTTCAAAAACATATGATCTGGAGAAGTACATTGCTAGGGCCCCTTATAGGTTCTTGGAAGGGGGCCTGCAAATGTGGGGGTTGGAGGTGGGGCGGTACATCCCAAAGCTTAAACTGCTTTAACCCCATAGTATAGCCTCTTCTGCTCCATAATTTTTTTCTGTTGTTGTTGTTGGGTTAGTAGTATTATTTTAATGAAAGAAAGATTGAGTGAATCTTTTTTTCTCCCATGTACAAGTCATCTTTTATTGAGTGTTAATTCTAAAGTAGAATATGAAAGAACTCAAGGGTGCCAGGCAAGGGTCATGGTCAGGAATGCAGAATGTGCCTCCACACTGGGCCCTCTTCAGTGGTGCTTGCCTAGCCACTCATGTTTGAGTTCCTTGTAGTGATGACAGTAGTTGAAAAGCACATAAGCGGGCACCTGGGTGGCTCAGTCGTTAAGCATCTGCCTTCGGCTCAGGTCATGATCCCAGGGTCCTGGGATCGAGTCCTGCGTCAGGCTCCCCACTCAGTGGGGAGTCTGCTTCTCCCTCTGCCTGCAGCTCTGCCTACTTGTGCTCCCTCTGTTTCTCTGTCAAATAAATAAAATCTTTAAAAAAAAAGAAAAGAAAAGCACATAAGCTCCCAGCACCATAGAAGTCCCAAGGACACCTGCTTTCTTCACATTGACATACTTGATGTAATACCAGCAGTAACCTCTTTGAAATGCTCCAGCAGTGCCTTTAGGATGAAATCCCACATCAGTATCCAGCTTGGCAGGTCTCCTAGTTTGACCACCACGAGCTGCTGCTTCTTCACTGGTATGGATGACTCCATCTTGGAGTCCTGAGGGTCTGCTATCAATATTGAGTGAATCTTACTGATTCACTGTAATTTTCACATCTGTGACCTTTCATGTTGTCCTCTCTGAGCATGGGGCACCTGGCATCCATCTGAGGGTGTTCCACTTTTAGGAAACCGACTTCCTTTAGGTTATATGCTACAAGGGCACTGGGTTTCCTGGAGTTTGTAGGAATTTCAGATACCCTGGGATCATTCTTTAACAGCACAACCTTCACTAACAAATGTTCTAATGAAGCCAGTTTTCAGACTCTGTTTGTATTTTGAAATGAAAACATTGCCTTATAACACCACCATTCTCTAAGTCTTTCAAAATGTGTTCCAAATATTTCCTTCTAATTGGAAACGTCCCTATGAAATCATGGACTTTGAATTCAGTTTATATTCTTTTTGATGCTTTTCAAGGGCACATTTCTTACAGCTAGTTTTACAAGAGGGAACACTTCTTGTAAAAATATGAGACCCCTTTGTAGTTTCATGGGGTTTTTTTTAAGATTTTTATTTATTTATTTGTTTATTTATTTGAGAGAGAGAATGAGAGAGAGAGCGTGAGAGAGCATGAGAGAAAGGAGGTTCAGAGGGAGAAGCAGACTCCCCGCCGAGCGGGGAGCCAGATGCGGGACTCGATCCCGGGACTCCAGGATCATGACCTGAGCCAAAGGCAGTCGCCCAACCAACTGAGCCATCCAGGCACCCCGTAGTTTCATGTTATTAAAGAATATTTGTGTGTATATATATATATATGAGGTACATTTCATATATATGTATTTCACTCTTAAATATTTCAGAAAAAAATTACTGAGATTCATTAATATTTGCTATTTGTGTGAAGAGGGGCAGCTGAAAGGTACATTGGTCAACATCTCCCTATCTAAAGTTCGTTCCCCTGCCCCAGTTACTCTGTTGTCACCCTGTTTGTTGCATTCATAGCACTTACACCAAACTGTTACTGTCTTGCTCATATCTTTGTTTGTTTATCTAGGCACCTCCTAGATGATGGGTAAATCTTCAATGTCAACTGTTCTTTAATGACACTACTGGTTGCAAAGACTTTCATTTCCCACCAGGTCTTTAGATTCTAGGTCTGCAAAATGCTGTATGAGAAGAGAACCACTCTCCCTGGTTGATCCTTGTGTGCTTCTCAAATCGGCTCCGAAGGGCTAAATTTACGAGAACCTCTCAGCCCCGTCTTCCTCTCAGCTGCCAGCTGACTCCTTCCCTCTCCCTTCCACTGCCTGCTCACTAAATCAGCCTGGTAGTCCTTGAGTGCCTTTGTTCACTCCATTTCCTCTGGATTCCTCCCCTCCCCCAACCCTTGCCCAGCTCATGTGGAGGAATGATTTGAGCCATAATTTTCCTTTTGATTAGCCAAGTGATCTTGGACAGACCTCTCTGAACCTTAGTTTCTTCATCTGTAAAGTGTAGATATTAAGAGTACCACCGTAGGTGGCGTCTCATAGTTGGACTTCAGTAAATGACAGCCATCATCATCATTGTTGTTTTTATTATTAATGTCTTTCAGGCTTCACCTCTTTGGCTTATCTTCAGTCATTGTTTATCATTGCTGATAATTTGAAAATAACTTCAGAATCATTTGTATGTTTTACTCTTGAATTAGATTTGAGCTCTTTGAAAGGAAATCTTCTACTGTTACTGCTTTATGTACACTGCCCTGTGTGCTGTAGATCTAAAGCAGTGGTTGTCTGCAATGGAATTAATCCACAACTCTTGAAATTGCACCTAAAGAAAGTGTAAAATGTATCTTCTGCTTATTTGTGGATATTCTGCTTTTGCTGTCTGGATAATATAATTTAGGTGCCTTTTCTATTTGCGGCCTTCTAGAAGCTTTCCCCAATAAAGATAATAAAGGGAGAAACTTTTTACATGTCTACTTTCTGTAAGAATTTTCCCCAATTTTTAAATTATTTAACTATTTTTAATTTCAAATTGTGCTTAGAGTTTCAAGACTTAATGCATGGGGACAATAGATGACCCTATAACCTGGAAACAAGATGGCCTTCAGAGAACTAAACTGGAAGCAGCAAATCTGTAGAGTGGGTGATAGAATTAACCCACCCTAGGAGATGATGTTATATAAAGTAGAAAGGATTAGGAATAGTCAGATTTTTATCAAGGGGAAAGCAGGGTAGAGGAATCTTGAAAGCTGTTACCTAATCAATTATATTACACCCTAACAAAGAAAGAATATGTTCATTAAGAACTGGCAGGAGGTGGTATATATAAAATCCTAAAGAAAGAAAAAGCCATTAAGTAAGATTTTGGACAGAATTAATCAAATATTCTTTTGGGAGAGATAGTCAAGAGATATACTGAACTGACCACACATGAATTTTTATTTTTTCATTTTATTTTTATTATTCATTTGAGAGAAAGAGCACATGCGCATGAGAGAAGCGACCAGGGCAGAGGAAGAGGGGGAGAGAGAATCTCAAGCAGGCTGCATCTCACCACCCTCAGATCCTAACCTGAGCCGAAATCAAGAGTCTGACGCTTAACCGACTGAGCCACCCAGGCGCCCCCGACCACACAGGAATTATAGACACACTCTGTCCGTGGGTGAGAATGGCTTTGAAATTTACATGGTCTACGCAAACTAACCCCCAAGACCACCCATCTCTCTTGGCTCCCTAAGCAACCTAAGCAACCTTCTGAAGATTTATTCAGCCTCCTAACACCTCTGTCCACTGATAACTGGAATGCTCTCTAGAAAATTACCTTCCTTCATTGGAAATTTGCATTGTGATTTAACCATAAGTTCCTTGCAGGGACAGATCCAGAATTTGTGAGGGACGGATCCAGAATTGTAAACATTTTTTTTTTAGAATTAGGGGGGCTCTCTTTGAGAAAAAGAATACAAAATGGCAAATATGAAATTGCTTCCACGGCAGACGAGCACAGGCAAATGGGCCTGAAGCTTTACCTTTGTCAGCATCACAGTGAAGCCATTGAAGTAGGATCAGTGCAGGTGCTGAGAGCCCGTCAGCTCTGGGTGTACCATCCTGCAAAGCTGAGGGCCAGACGCATGGAGCCCCTCAAGCAGCAGCCTTCTCACTCTCTCCCACAGACCTTATAATCATCATAATAAAAATTACCACAAAGGAGTCTAATTCCATACTGCTTCTTAAAAAGATTTTGGCACTTTAACTTTTTTTTTTTTTTAAAGATTTTATTTATTTATTTGAGAGAGAGAATGAGAGAGAGAGAGCACGAGAGGGAAGAGGGCAGAGGGAGAAGCAGACCCCCTGCTGAGCAGGGAGCCCGATGCGGGACTCAATCCCGGGACTCCAGGATCATGACCTGAGCCGAAGGCAGTCTCTTAACCAACTGAGCCACCCAGGCGCCCTGGCACTTTAACTTTTTATGACCCTTTCTACCTATATTATCATCCTGTTCAAAGATACAGAACCTCTCTCCCATTTCTTAACTCTTCCCAGATTCTGTCTCGTTTTCTGTATTCCAGATAGATAACAATGTTACATAAAGTACAAAAAGAGAAATCTGTGAAGATAATAACAGTGCTCAAAACAAGATTTAAATGTCTATGGGCCAGAAAAAGAAGAAAACTTACAGCAGTAGGCATGATGAAGGTGTGGCCTGACACACTCTAGGTCTACTAGGAAGCCGGCCAGGCCTGTGGTTCTTATATGGTAACAGAGAGTAAGGATGCCCCATCTGAGGTAGTGGGAGAGTGTTAGATTCACAGCTTTTAAAGCCCTCGGCTGTAGTAGGGCTCATTGTTCTTGAGAAGAGGCTAACAAAATCTGTAGTCTGGAGCCCCAGTTTATATTAAGATGTATACCTAGAGAGCAGGAGGTCACGGACACAGCCCAGAGACTAGGAATTGAGCCCTGTTCAGTTTGGTCCAAAAGCTATTAGGTGGGATTGAGCAAGGTTGTGCACAGTGCCGGTGCATGAATAGATTCGCGGTGGCCCGGGTGGGGTGTCAGAGCCTCAGCAAGGTGAGGAGTGTGTTCGTATGAAGGAGCTGTCTGGCATGGGGCCTCCACATGGTTGGAGGTAGTTGTTTCAGCCATGGAGGAATCAATGTAATCAAGGAGTACAAAAAAAAAAAAAGTTAAAGTGCCAAAATCTTTTTAAGAAGCAGTATGG
>NC_138372.1:122522252-122536624 GCF_054177405.1 Leptonychotes weddellii | reverse complement strand
GTGGCTCAGTCGTTAAGCGTCTGCCTTCGGCTCAGGTCATGATCCCAGGGTCCTGGGATCGAGTCCCACATCGGGCTCCCTGCTCGGCAGGAAGCCTGCTTCTCGCTCTCCCACTCCCCCTGCTTGTGTTCCTGCTCTCGCTATCTCTCTCTCTGTCAAATAAATAAATAAAATCTTTAAAAAAAAAAAAAAAAAAAAAGAAGCAGTATGGAATTAGACTCCTTTTTCTTACTTGTAATCAAGTAAGAAAATACTAAGGATAATGGTGTTGGGCTGGAATTGAAGATTGGGGTTCAATGAACGGATGAGAGAGAAAGAAAGAGAGAGGGAGAGATATTCAAATACATATATTCCTAGTTTTGTCCACTGAGAGAGTCTGGGAGCAGTGGCATCCCAAAAGCATTGAGTACATCTAGCATTCAGATCTTAGTTTCTAAGTACTCTTCTTCAGAGGTCCTTGGAGAATTGGTTGACTTCAGTACTGAGGTAGGGAAAATACAAGATGAGCCCAGAACCTCTTTTAGAGCCTGAAATAAAGAAGTGCTCAAAGAATGATGGGAACACAGACACCACCTTGTTGGGGCTCCTACTGGAAAAAGTGGGGCAATTTGAGCAAGAAAATGAAGCATAGACTATAATGTATTCAATAAAGTAGGAAACCATGAGTTCAAACAGGTATAAAAAAAGTAGTGAAGGGCGCCTGGGTGGCTCAGTTGGTTAAGCGACTGCCTTCGGCTCAGGTCATGATCCTGGAGTCCCGGGATCAAGTCCCACATCTGGCTCCCTGCTCGGCGGGGAGCCTGCTTCTCCCTCTGACCCTCCCCCCTCTCATGTGCTCTCATTCTCTCTCTCTCAAATAAATAAATAAAATCTTTAAAAAAAAAAAGTAGTGAATAAGTTAATAGTTTGATGAGGAGTGGTATATAATCTCAAAGCCTCCTCACAAAATATTTATTAAAAGTAATTTCACAGTGCAGAAGCCAAGCAGACAGGAACTTAAACAAGTGATTGAAGTTAATGTCACCAGTAATGGTACAAATACAAATCATGTGTCACTTGAATAGGATAAAATGAGAACGCATCATCGCTTGTGTGGTATTCCTGCCTAAGATGTATAACAGGTACCTAATCATGAAGAAGCATCAGACAAACCCACACTGAAGAACATTATGCAAAATAAATGGCCTATAAACATTGAAAGTATCATGCTTATGATAGTCAAGGAAAGACCAAGGACTGTTCTGATAGAATGAAACTAAGGAGACATGATAACTAAAGATGTTGTCTGTTTTGCAAGATCTGGATTTAGGACTGCCTCTTTTTCTTACAAAGTGCATGCTTGGGGATAATTGGAGGAACTTGAATAGAACCTGAGAATTATGGTAAAGTATCAATATTAATTTCCTGACTTCAGCGGTTATATAGGAGAATGTTTTCATTTATAGGAATACAAAAGTGTTGGAGAGTAATGGAGCAAGTTCCCCCAAAGCAGATTTTAGTGGGACCTGTCAGCTGTAAGCAGTGACCTTGGGATAGGTGGTGACTTTTGCCATGCTACAATGAGAAAAGCTTGTTTTTCCTTTTAGTGACGATGCGTAAACTGCTCAAGAAGCTTGATGGGATGGTTATCTTTGGCAGGTCACCATGCCCCAGTCATACAGAGGCTCAGCACTGCCACCCTAGTTAAAGGCCATTCTACAGGATTTTCTAGAAGCAGGCATGCAAATGATGATATGACAAGGGACACCAGTGACGATTCCTTGCTCTGGAATTTTGTCACAGGCCTTGCAAATCATGTGATCAGAGGTGCTGATGATTTTAATGACTTAATCTCAATCCTACCAGGTCCACTTTTGTTTGGTTTCTCTTTTATTCAATAGATTTTTATTGAGCCCGACTATGTTACAGGTCCTGTAGTAATCTGAAAAATATAAAGGTGAAAAAAAGACCCTCACACTTTCCACTATGAACAAAAGAGGGGGTCACGTGAGGAAGCAGATATTTACTATCTAAGAGATGAAGGAGTGGGACACAGAGGGGAAGACACTGTCTCTTAGGAAGGCTTCAGAAAGAAAGGGAGTATGAGCTTAAAGTTAAAGGATAAGGTTACTTCAAATTTTACCAAGTGTTTAGAAATTTAAGTGATATTTAAATAACTTTTTGGGGGCGCCTGGGTGGCTCAGTTAAGCGTCTGCCTTTGGCTCAGGTCATGATCCCAGGGTCCTGGGATCAAGCCCCGCATCGGGCTCCCTGCTGCTCCGCGGGAAGCCTGCTTCTCCCTCTCCCACTCCCCCTGTTTGTGTTCCCTCTCGCTGTGTCTCTCTCTGTCGAATAAATAAATAAAATCTTAAAAAAAAAAAAAAGGTAAGTTTAAAATAAATAAATACACACATAAAAATAAAATATATGACTTTTTGTATGTGGACAAAAATACAGAGAAAAAAGGGGGAGTAGGATGGGAAAGAAACAGCAGTTTTAAGGAAAATGCCTCAACAGTGAAAACGTTATGTATGTATCTTCACGTACATTATGCTACAAAGTAAATCTTTTTTTTTTTTTTAAAGATTTTATTTATTTATTTGAGAGAGAGAGAATGAGAGACAGAGAGCATGAGAGGGAGGAGGGTCAGAGGGAGAAGCAGACTCCCCGCCAAGCAGGGAGCCCAATGCGGGACTCGATCCAGGGACTCCAGGATCATGACCTGAGCCGAAGGCAGTTGCTTAACCAACTGAGCCACCCAGGCGCCCTACAAAGTAAATCTTTTTAAAAGTACCTTTTCCCCAGGGCCTGTGTGGCTCATTGGTTGGGCGTCGGACTTGTGGTTTCGTCTCAGGTCATGATCTCAGAGTAGTGAGACGGAGCTGCCTGCATCGGCCTCTGTGCTTGGGATTCTCTCTCCCTTTCCCTCTGCATCCCCCAGCCCGCCCTGCACCACCGGCATGTGCGTGCTCTCTCCCTAAAATAAAATAAAATTTAAAAGCACATTTTTCAAGAGGTAAAGAAGTAGATAAAATAGTGAATTGTCATGAAACAAATAGATGTATTTTTTTGGAGCTTTATCCTGTGTTCTCAGGTCCCTTTTAGCTCTAATAGTTCTCCACAGGATTCTCATTCCCAGTAGCTCTGTCACCTCCCACTCCACTTCAGAGGTGATAGTCAATGCCACTCTGAAGAATCCAGGCACTTGACTCATTTCTAAACTTTCTTTTCAGTTTCAAATCTCCTAAAGCTGTAACTCAGCTGTCAGCCTGTGGAAGTGGATCCTTCAGCACCCTTGCAACTTTCCCAGTGACTTCCTAAGGACTTAGCCGTTCTATAACTGATGTCTTCTGTGCCTGATCACTTGGGAATCCAGTGGACTAGGGGCCTCTTGGACCCTCCAGTAGTTGAACTGTCCTTTTTAGTTTTACCAGGAACATTCTGGACTTCATCACTTCCTTCCGTTCTGGCCTGATATTTGAAAGCCGCAGTAGAGTTACTAAGGGCCAGATGTCCAGTGCTTTTCTAAAAATCAAGACGCTGTGAACCAGTGATGTGAAAACAGTCATAATCTGTAATAGTTCCCAGCTACACAGCATGGTACTCCTCATTTTTAGTGTGGTGAATATAATAAATGTAGGTAAGCGTTGTATTTATCATTTTATCTGTTTTTCTTTTTAACATTTGCTTTAGAATTGTACTTCACTTTCTTTGAATTGTTTCCTATCTTTTGGGGCCAGGATCTTGTTTAGATCTTAAATTATTATTCATGGCTCTGAAGACATTTCTGGATAAAAGTCATTTTATCTCACCAGAGAAAAACACTGTCCTCTCCACATGGAAACAATAGCAGAGTAGACCTTTGGTATTCAGAAATTTAACATTTCTTGTAAAAGTACCTCAGAGGTCTGTGCAGAAAGCATATAATTTTGAAGGAATGGAGCTTAATCTCAGGCACAGGGTGGGAAGAAGACACATGTAATGAGAAGAAGGTGTGGCATGTGTGAGATGGTGCGTTTCTGGGATGCCTGGGGAAATAGGAAGCAAACCTGACCCTGCCATCTTCCTTATCCCTTTGTCATTCAAAGTAAAGATGGAGAGGGGTGAGGTCCTGAGGACAGTGCCAGGTTTGTAGATGTTTGGGTTGGTGAGGGTAGGGACAGCAGGAAGGCTTGGCACCAGATTCCACTCACAAGGAGATAGGGAGAGGGATGAGGTGCCCAGTCTCCACTCATAATTTGGCTTTGTTCTTGTTTTTGTATCATTGAGGCCAAGAGAACTAAAGAATATTAATAAATTTTTAAGTATACATTATTGAAATTAACATCATTGTTATATATTATCATGGTTTTTACAAATTTGGTGATTTGGGGTGCCTGGGTGGCTCAGTCGTTAAGTGGCTGCCTTCAGCTTGGGTCATGATCCCAGGGTCCTGGGATCAAGTCCCACATCGGGCTCCCTGCTCTGCGGGAAGCCTGCTTCTCCCTCTCCCACTCCCCCTGCTTGTGTTCCTGCTCTCGCTATCTCTGTCTCTGTCAAATAAATAAATAAAATCTTTAAAACAACAACAAATTTGGGGATTTGGGAAGCTCTCTGGGAAAATTCCTTTCAAAAGTCAAAGGTGTAGACTCTAGGTCCACATCAAACCCAGTTATCTTCCTGTCCATTGCCACTCTCCCCAGCAACCCACATGGCCCAAGTCATCATTATCTTCATGGTAATCACCTCATAATCGGTCTCCCTGCATCCACTCTAACAGCTCCTGGCCTCAATTCCAGTCCATTCTCTTCAGAGATCTGTTTTTTCATTGAAATTTTCATTGAGATAATTGTAGATTCACATGCAGTTGGAAGAAATAATACAAAGAGATCCTGTAAACCTTTTGCCCAGTTTCACCAAATGGTAATATCTTGCAAAATTATAGTATAGTATTACAACCAGGATATTGACATTGATATAATCCTCCAAACTTATTCAGATTTCCCCAGTTTTACTCATATTCACTTTGTGTGTGTGTGTTTGTATGTGTGTGTAGTTCTATATAATTTCATCTTGTATGTATCCACCATCACAGTCAAGATCGAGAAGAGTTCCATCACGAGGATCCCTCTTGTTGCCCTTTTATTAAACACACCCACCTCCCCCCTTCCCTCCATCCTCCTTCCCTAACTCTAGGCAACCACTAATTTGCTCTTTATTCCTAAAATTTTTTCATTTCAAGAATATTACATATAGAGAATCATATAACATGTAACCTTTTGGCTTTTTTTACTCAACATAATTCTCTGGATATTCATCCAAGTTTTTGTGTGTGTCAATAATTTATTCCTCTTTGGGACGCCTGGGTGGCTCAGTCAGTTAAGCGTCTGCCTTTGGCTCAGGTCATGATCCCAGGGTCCTGGGATCGAGTCCTGCATCGGGCTCCCTGCTCCGCGGGGAGCCTGCTTCTCCCTCTGCCTCTGTCTCTCTCTCTGTCTCTCATGAATAAATAAATAAAATCTTTTTTTTTTTTAAAGATTTTATTTATTTATTTGAGACAGAGAGCATGAGAGGGAGGAGGGTCAGAGGGAGAAGCAGACTCCCCGCCGAGCAGGGAGCCCGATGTGGGACTCGATCCCGGGACTCCAGGATCATGACCTGAGCTGAAGGCAGTCGCTTAACCAACTGAGCCACCCAGGCGCCCAATAAATAAAATCTTTAAAAAAAATAATAATAATAATAATAATTTATATCTCTTCACTGTTGAGTAGTATTCCATGGTATGTTGGATGTACCCGAGTTTGTTTAACCAATCATCCATTGAAAGACATCTGAGCTGTTTCCAGTTTGGGGCTATTACAGATGAAGCTGCTATGAACATTCATGCATAGGTTTTATGTGAGCATAAGTTTTCATTTCTTTGGGATAAATGCCCAAGACTAAAATTGCTATCATATGGTTGCAGGTATCATTTTTTAAGAAGCTGCCAAACTGTTTTCCAGAGTGGTTATACCATTGTACATACCCTTCAACCGTGTATGAGTGATCCAGTTTCTCCACATCCTCATCAGCATTTAGTGTTGTCACTAGTATTTTAGCCATTGTATAGTAACAGATGTGTAGTAACACTAACACCTCCTTGTGTTTTTATTTTTTTTTTTCATTTTTAAAGATTTTTATTTGTTTATTTGACAGAGAGAAACACAGCAAGAGAGGGAACACAAGAAGGGGGAGTGAGAGAGGGAGAAGCAGGCTTCCCGCGGAGCAGGGAGCCCAATGCGGGGCTCGATCCCAGGACCCTGGGACCATGGCCTGAGCCAAAGGCAGACGCTTAACGACTGAGCCACCCAGGGCCCCCCTCCTTGTGGTTTTAATGTACATTTCCCTGATGGTTAATGATTTTGAACATCTTCTAAGTTCTTATGGGAGGTAGTCAGCCTCTACACACTGTCCCAGCCTCTCTTCCAACAGTTCCACCTGTACTTTCTAGGTGGCAGGACATCAGGACATGAGGCTGGAGGCTCTGGATTATGTGAGCTTTGTGTGTCAAGTGCTAAAGGAGCTTTGAAGGGTCTAGGGAACCTCATGATCAGATTTGTATTTTTGATTGACTGCGTTGGCAGCACGGTGGAGGACAGACAGGAAAACTGTGAGCCAGGAGGCTATTACCGAGAGCGGCATAAACTCAGGCAATGGCAGGGGAGAGAGGAAGAGGAAGTAGTTTTGACTGATGTAGGGTAATGTGTTTCAATAGCACTCAGTGGCATTGAGCGTCAGAAAATTGAAAATGTTGAGACACCCAAGATACTTTTGCTGTAGGCTTGTGTTGGAAATTATGATCACCATGGATCACTTTGCATCCTTAGTTCAATGCTATGGATGAACAATAAAGCTGGAAAATACGGATACTATAATCCTATAAGATCTAGGGAGACCCTAATACAAGACTAATTTTTCAATGGAAACAGCATTAAAATGAACTATAGAATTCTGCTCCTTGGGCAACTGGGGTAATCTCAATTCAACCCCCTCATTTTGTTGTGGCCAGAAAAGTTCACTAATTTGTCCAAGATAACCCAATTAGATAGAAACTTAGACTTGTAAGTATTTTGTCCTCTCAAAAGGGAGGATGTGAGTGTGTGTTTTGAAAGTCTTAAGTTCAATGCAAGGGGCAGGGGGTGGGGGTTTGTGTAAACCTCATACATATCTTCTCTAGCAATTCCATTCCCTCCCGTGTGCTTAGTGCGCAGGACAGGGTAGCATGAGAGTTCATTGGCATTGACATGACCCACAGTTTTACTGGGCAAACAATATGTGAAAAGTGGCCAGAACACACATGGGCCACTGTTTGGCATTCATCAGGAAGAAGAACCACCAGAGGATTCACGGAAGCCTAGAACCCCTCAGAAAGCCTGAAGCTAACTGGGAACTTGGAGCTGCTCCAAGGCCAGCCGGGCAAAGAGCTGTTAGGAATAAAGCTGTTCTTTTTGGCAAAGAATACACAGTATCTTGTAAAGTCTCAGTGGCAGGGATGCCAACAGCAACTGGACTCTCCAGTAGTTCTGTTCAGCTGGGAAGTACAGTGAATACACAGAATCCAAAATCATGTCTGTAGGTTGGGATGATTAGTTACACTTAATATATTAGCAGTGATTAAGTCATTTTAAAAAAAACCACACTACGAATAACAACAGCAAAACCAAAAAACTGTGCAAGGACAGATGAGAAAGATGTGGTCAACTGGAATCATATGTAAAAAAGACTGAGGAGTTTTGATTATCTCAGTATGAGTCAGCCATGTACAGTGAGGGTGCTGAAAGTTAATATGGATTTGAGCTACATTCAGAGTGTTCTGGTATTCAGGATTCAGGAATTGACAGTTCTTTCCCACAGTATGTTGAGAAAAGGGGGATTCTATGTTTAAATTACAAACATGGCTAACATTTACTAAATGCTTACTGTCTATCAGGTTATGGGCTAAATGCCTCACATGATCCTCTGACTCCACACAACAAGCCTTGGGTCATGTCCTATTACTGCCTCCGTCCCACCCAGTGTGTGTGGGTAAGGACATCCTCCCTCCATGGAGTTGGACCTGTATGTGATCGGTCTCGGGGCAGGTTCAGGTCTGTCTGACCAAACTCTTAGCTGGGAACAGATTCCTGAAAGCTCACTATTGAAAAACAGCGGGCCAGTATTCAGCCATACCACCCTGAATGCTTAGATCGCGTCTGAAAAACAGTGGGCCTGAAGGTATGATACAGGGAGCTGGGTTGGGAGGATCTAGGAAATCTAACACATGAGAAACGGCTGGAAGAACAAACACTGTTCAACAAGAAAAAGAGAAATAGTTGAAGCACTTGAGTCAGAAGAGGAGTGCTATCATGCAGCACGGCCCCGGGAGACAGAATAGAAGCAGTGAGGTAAAAGAACAGGGAGGTGAATTGTTCAATTTAAAAAGAAATTTTCTATATAAAATAATTATGGGTGTCTAAAAATGGAGCGGCTGCCTTCTGAGGCACTGAGTACCCACCTCTTCAGGGCCTCCAGCAGGAAGCAAACGACCATCTAATGGGAAGAGACCCCTGGACCCTCAATACAAAAGCAGTTGAGGGTCTGGATTTGCTCTTCTCTGCGGCCTTCACAGAACATCATTTTTTTAAACAGTGAAAATATGTCTACCTGACAATATTATGTGATCTGGCAGTTTATCCAGTGAAGAGAAAAGCTCAGGTCAGCTCTTCAACAGCAGGAAATACTAGTAATAGTTGAGTATAGGAAAAGTCAGTGATGGCAGAGAAAATGGAGAGCAAAGAATAATTTCTTTTCAGAAGAAAACAGGAAGTTAACACCCGAGTTATAGCATCGAAACGAAGATCTTGTATCTCCATTGTTTCTTTGATAAAAATGCCTTCATAAAAATATAATAAATGTATGACATTGTAAAATAGTTTCTTGAAAGCAAATTTAAATAAGGGACTTCTCCCAGCTTCTTTTAAAAAGATTTAGCAGATGGGGTGCCTGGGTGGCTCAGTTGTTAAGCGTCTGCCTTCAGCTCAGGTCATGATCCCAGGGTCCTGGGATCGAGCCCCACATTGGGCTCCCTGCTCAGCAGGAAGCCTGCTTCTCCCTCTCCCACTCCCCCTGCTTGTGTTCCCTCTCTTGCTGGGTCTCTCTCTGTCAAATAAATAAATAAAATCTTTAAAAAAAAAAAGATTTAGCAGAGCCTTCATTTAATGATATATTAGGATAACAATATCACGTACATTCTATGGGTGGCCTTTGGCTCTCTTTGCCTTACTAATCCCAGAACAAACAAAAACCTCATGACTAGCGGTAATATTTCCACTTCTCAGCAAACTTTCTTGAAAGAGTAGATATTGATAAGAAGAGCACTTAACCATTTTACTGCCCATTGTAAATTAACCAAAGTAAATTAACAATTAAAACTCAGAATTATTCATGGCAAGGTTGGCAAGCATTCTTTTTTCAGTGGTGGGGTTCTTTTTTCATTATCCTAGAAGTCTGATGGCAGACAGGTAATATTATTTTAACCAACAGTGTAAACTAATAATGAAATTAATCACTCTTGAGTATTCTTTTGTGTATGTTCATTTAGAAGTAAGAACAATTCTGTTAGTTATAAAGTTTTTCATAATTCCAAGTTTGGGCTCAAAACAAGGATAACCTTGCAGTCAAATATGAGAAGAGTGAGAATATGATTTGTAATTAGCCATCTCAAAAATTTTCTAAGGATAAAATTTCATAGTTCAACACACTCAGAGATTGCTTGTATAAACTCAAATCAAACAAAAACTAAAGAATATTTTGCCAAGGGGCACCTGGGTGGGTCAGTCAGTTAAGCGTCTGCCTTTGGCTCTTGTCATGATCCTAGGGTCCTGGGATTGAGCCCCACGTCGGGTTCCATACTTAGCACAGAGTCTGCCTGGGATTCTCTCTCCCCCTCTCCCTCTGCTCCTCCCCCTGCTCGTAATCTCTCTCTCTCTCTCTCTGAAGTAAATAAATAAAATCTTAAAACAAAAAGAAACAAAAGACATGTCTACAGATTCTTTGAAATTCCTCCCTTCAAGAGGTGGAACTTATTCTTCCACTAAGTATGGGCTAATATTGGATATCCACTTTCTTTTTGGGTGAAGAGCATTCACAGGACTAGATTGGGAGCACCGTAGTGAATAGAGACCAGTCACTGGCCTCATGAAACTAGCTCACTGTTGGATAGAGAACACATGCTAATTGTGGGATGGTATTAGTACAGCAAAGGATAAAATCATCCTTACAGTAGAGGAGAAGTTCAGGGTGCGATGCTAGACACAAGGGGTTCCCAACCCAGACTGCAAGTCAGGAGAAGTTTGCTGGAGGTGTTTACATGTGCCATCTATATGGGTACATATTCTTACTCTTAATTTCTGATCCAGACCTATCTTGATTCCATGTTGCCTCCTTGACTCTTCCACTTCAGTGTTTCATGAGCATCTCAAACTTAACATGTTCAAAAAAGTCTTTTGATTCTAGGCCTGCTTTTCACCGAAGCTTCCCTTTTCATAAAGTGGCCCGCTTAGGACTTTTGGTCAAGAACTTAGAGACATCCTGTATTCCTTCCTTTCCAGAACATCCACATTCAAATCATTGGCAGGTCCCGCCAGTCCCTGCTGTAAAATGTAACAGATCTACTCAGCAGTCTTCCCTTCCTCTGCCACCACTCTAGTCTGGTTCCATTCTTTTTGTTAGACCTCTGCAATCTCTTCCTTACTGGCTTCTGTTATTGTATGCTCAACGCCCCACCCTCCACAAAGCAGGCAGGGATATCTGCTTAATTGGCAAAGGATTGTCATTTCTCTTTGGATAGAATCCAGACTCCATCCCAGGGTCCAAGGCTGTGAACCTCAGCTCATGCCACTCTTCCTCCGATCATCTTGCCCCAGCTGCGCAGACTTTTTTCAAGTCCTTGATAGTTTACTCTCTCCTACCTACAATTTTCAGTTTCCCTGTTCTCAAAGGAGCCCCAGTGGCACAGCCTCCAGCCACTGTGTCTATCTCAGTTAACTGTTTATTTCCTTCACACCATTTATTTTCTTTAAAGATTTATTTATTTATTTTAGAGAGAGAGTGTGTGTGAGCAGGGCGAGGGGCAGAGGGAGAGAGAAAATCTCCAGCAGACTCCCCCACTGAGCGTGGAGCCTGACATAGGGCTCAATCCCATGACCTTGAGATCACGACTTGAGCTGAAATCAAGAGTCCCACGCTCAACGGACTGAAACACCCAGGCGCCCCTCCTTCACACCATTTAGAGAAACTTGTAAATGCCTGTATTTGTTTGTTGGGTTGTTTTTATCTGTCTCTCCTACTAGAGAGGTAAGCAGGACTCATATTGCTGAAGGTCATATTGAGAAGAGACTTGATCCCAAGAGAAATGCAGAACCAGTGAAAATTTTTAAACAAGGGAGAGAATGAAGAATGAAATTATACTTGCAGTAGCTCTGGGGCAGAACAATTTGAAGAGTGAAGAAGTTTGGAGGGTAGCAAGAGAGGGGAGCCCCGTCAGGGTACTATCGGAGAGGTAGATGGGTTTAAGAGATACTTAGCATATTGCAGACTTAGTGATTTTATGTAGAGAGAAAGGGAGAAGGAAAAAGCCAGATGATACCCAGGTTTCTGGTTTGGGCAACTGAGTAGATAGATGATGTTGCCTTTGCTGCCATGGGGACACAGAATGAGGAGCACTCTTAGGGGTCAGGACAGAGTCTTCTTGGGATATACTGAGAGTGAGGAGAGAGGTGAGAGTGGAGGACGTAGCCCACTGAGAGTCAAAATCCCCCCCCCAACATATCTGGCTTAGAGATATAGATGCTTATTCTATACATATCTTTTAAAATATATAAACTAATATTTTTATTAATTGTAATATCAATAAATGGTAGCCAAAAGAGTATTATGCCAAGAATATTAATACTTATCTAAGTTAATTGGGATGTAAGAAAGCATAGTGGTTAAGAGGTGTGCCCTGTTGTCAAAGTCAGTAAGAGTCCCAGCTCTGCCCTACTTAGCCATGTACCCTATGAAAGTTGCTCTACCTTTTGGGGTATCAGTTTCTTTATCTGTCAAATGCTGTTCTTCTACCTACTCATGGTGTTGTGCAGAATAAATGCAACAGTCTACAAGATGCTTAGCACTTGCAAAGTGCTCCATAATGTTAATTATCATCAATATCACCATTACCCTTTACTTCAAAAATAGCTTCCTATACTTTATTTATATGAGAGAAAGAAACTACTAGCCTACTCCACTATCTAAGGGTTATTAATTGCCTTTAAAGGTGATTCCAGCTCAAATACATAACATTATGTCATAGAGGGCTAATTCAACTCAGTTATATTTTTTCTGATAATACTTTTTGATAAAACTTTACTTGGAATTAGAACTACAGACATTCTGACTAAATTTACACAGATGTCCACAAAAGGCTACAACTATTTTATAAGCCAAAATCACCCTCCAAGTAGGATATTTGAATGAGCTGATGTTTCTAGCTTTAAGTATGCAAACTTCAGTAACAGCTGAGACACAATCAAGAGTGAAAAATGTAGTAGTAGAAAGATTAGACACCTGTTTGACCGTGACAGTGTTCAAAGGCTTCTTTCTAATAGATTTGTGGTACTACATGAATGGGGGAAATGACCTGCATTAGATGACATGACTACCCAATTGGAATATTTTGCACCAAAGCAAATAAGCCTTACAAACATTTGTGAAGGCAGCAGATGATACTCATTCTGAGAAAAACTTCCCATTTTGTAGCTTTGTGCTATTGGAACACTCTATGAGTTATAATTAACTACTAATGTTCTTCTTAGTTCTTTACTCACTCTATGTGGTATTCTACTCATCCGCACTTTTTTTCCTGGATATTCTACTTTAGATATAAACTATACTTTTCTTCTCCTGGGCAAAAAATAAAAAATAAAACAGATAGCAGGAAGGAGTGTGTATTTTATTAAGAAGACATGTAACCTTTGACGAGTAATTTTCTTACCAGTTTTGTCCCTAACATTTGTCTGACACTTGTAGAAATTTGAAGGTTCATATATATGACTGTCAAGAAATAGTTAAAAGTTCTTCTCCATTTGTTTAGGCAAGAAGAGTGGCTATCCAGTAAGTGGCAGCAAACAGCTTCTAGATCCATCTCTTCTGATTTCCTTACTCTCAGATTCTTATGAATGAAGCAGAATCATTGATTGAGCAAATGGAAATAAACATGAAAGTAGAGGATGCACATTTATGACTCTCCTAAGAAGCAAATAGGAATCTGTCACTGCCTCTCCTCCAAGAAGTTTTTCAGGGCAATAGAGTGTACTGATGCATGAGCACTCAAAAGACACCATAAGGCATTTTCTGCATGACTTAATTCTTTTTCAGACATAAATAACAGATTCTGATGATTTACTGTGATCCGTTTAAATTCGTAACACTGCATTGCCAACATTTAGGAACTGCAGACTACTTGTTTAAAGGATAATGAAAAGTGAAAAACGCTATATGATTGTCATGGTCACTCTGTGTCCAAGATTTTTCAGAACAGTCCCAATTGCAAAGATTCTATCTTGTTATCCTTTAATTACACTTTTTTTTTTTATCAGACTGTGCATTCAGGTTTGGAAAATACGTTTTTAAAAGTCCACTCTTATATTTAGGTACATTCAGTATTTTCCAGGATCAAAGAACTTGTTTTTAAATATATTACATAAATTTTTGGGCGCCTGGGTGGCTCAGTTGGTTAAGCGACTGCCTTCGGCTCAGGTCATGATCCTGGAGTCCCTGGATCGAGTCCCGCATCGGGCTCCCTGCTCGGCAGGGAGTCTGCTTCTCCCTCTGACCCTCCTCCCTCTCATGCTCTCTGTCTCTCATTCTCTCTGTCTCAAATAAATAAATAAAATCTTTTTAAAAAAATAAATAAATAAATATATTACATAAATTTTTAAAAATTATCTCAAGAAAAGTAAATTCCATTCTTAAAATTATGGGAAAGCAGCCTGAATAGCTTAGCTTTTCCTACTTATTCTATATAAACTGACTTGCACAAAATTTCTCCATTCCATTCATCCTTTTTCTGCCCCAAAGGCTGAGGGCTTACCACGATGACGTGGTTTATACACTGAAGAGGTCGAAGGTGCCAGATGATGGGCTGGAATGTTTATCCCCTACCAGAACCAAGGCAAGGGCAAGATCCAGAGGCATTTTAGAGTGATTATGTGAAGTTTCATCCTTATTTAGTTAAACAAAAATATAATGCTCACCATGGTAAAATGGAAAGACCAGGGGTTTTATAGTCATACAATTCAGGGTTTGAATTCCTGTTCTATAGCTTACTGCTTATGAACTATATTCAAAGTAACTCT
>NC_138372.1:122382774-122522152 GCF_054177405.1 Leptonychotes weddellii | reverse complement strand
CTGGGTGGCTCAGTTGGTTAAGCGACTGCCTTCGGCTCAGGTCATGATCCTGGAGTCCCTGGATCGAGTCCCGCATCGGGCTCCCTGCTCGGCAGGGAGTCTGCTTCTCCCTCTGACCCTCCTCCCTCTCATGCTCTCTGTCTCTCATTCTCTCTGTCTCAAATAAATAAATAAAATCTTTAAAAAAAAAAAAAAGTAACTCTGAGACTCGGTTTTGACATCTATAATATGGGGACAATAGTAAGCTCATACAATTTTTCAAAGAGAAGTTTATCTAAAGCTTTAGTACCTGGCTCATAGTAGGCTCTGATTGTTAACTCATTTGTTTAGAAAATAATTATAAGTGGAAGAAGTATAACACAAAAGAGAATATTGAAGTAATAAGGCAACTTTTGCGCCTACATAGTATAATTGGAAAAGTATGAGATTTAGTGGCCAACCAGTCTTCATCAAATTTCCCAACCAACTGAGCATTATTTTTCTTTTCTGCAAAAATAAGCATGATTATACTGCCTCATGGAGCTATTTTAGTACAGTTAGGCTCAATGTGTGTATATAAAAGATCTTAGTTCCCTGTTTCTTCCTTCTCTTTTAATACTCTTTTTATAGCATATTCTCTGCCCACTCCTTTTTGGACAGAGATTAACATATAATTTAGTATCACTCTCATAATGCTTGAAGAATAAGAGAGGAAACCGAACTTGGACCAATTTATGTTCTTGCTTATATTTCCAGTGGGAGAAACATATTTCTATTGACAATAACATATCTATATTACCTGTGGGTCTGCAGTCCTAGGCAGATGAACTGAGGACTGTAATGTGAATGAGTCAAAGATGCCCACACGAGCTCAGTAAAAAGATACAGCTGTTCTGATTTGCTGATTGCAGCTCATTCATTCAACTTATATTTATTAACTGCCTACTAGGTATGGGCATTGTACTAAGTGCTAGTCATGCAACTATGAGTAGAACAGTCCTCTCCAAGAAAGGCCTGTTAGACAAATTATTATAGCAATGTGATATGTAGTATAATCCATTTATTTATTTAAGAAGCATTTGTTGAGTTCCTATGGAATACTGGGCACCCTTCTAGTGCCTTGGATACAACAGGAAAGAAGAGAGATCCAGTCCTTGACTCCACCAAGTTTATAATTTATTGGGGAAGACAGACGATTACTCAAGTAGTAACAAATAAAAAGTACCGATAGGGGAAGTATGGAGATCTATGAGTGATCTTGAAGGGGACTTAAGCTAGTGTATAATCAAGCAAACCTCCTGACGGAAGTGATGTTTAAGCTGAGAACTGAAAGACAGGTAGCAGTTAGGCAGGTAAGAGATAGCTGCTGATCTGATCCAAAGAGGGCATGGATTGAGGAGAGCAACAGAAATGCAGAATGACTTAACGCAAAGGGGATATGGAGAGGAAGTTGCCTACAGATCAGTTTTAAATAATTGAATGAGACCTGTATTCTTCTTGTTATCTTTAATGGTGCTATAAGCAAACAATGTTCTTAAGCAGACAGTGGGACAAAGTGGTTGAAATCTGGGCTGCACACGGTTTTTCCAGACAACAATACGGATTGGGATGCATAGCATTATTTACGAAAGTACTGGGCAGCGCATCCCACAGGTTGATAGCTATGGTATCACCAGACAGGATGCAGTGTTCACTGAGGTGTAGGTGGACCATACTTATATAAACTCTGCATTTGTCAGGAGGCCCTGGGAGCTCTCACAGACCTACACGTTTGCAGATGTAATAAGGTTAGACCCCTCCAGAGGACCATCACACAGAAACTTAGAAGGACACATATATTTTCAAAATTAATTTTTAGGTCAGAGCAAGAGGTAATGGGCGTGGCCTAAAGTGTCGCTATGGCCGGAATTCCCTGTGTCTGTTTTGAGAACATCATCCAACCCTTCCAACCCGGCTCCTTCAATAATTAATTATATTCCTGTGAGAGACTGAAAATTCCAGTGAATGTGTACGGCTACTTCCAGCCTAGAGAGGTTGGTTTACTTAGTGACAGGATTTATTGGATTTTAAAATGTTTTCCTTTTTGTGATTTTCCTGACCCAGAAATATGCTTTTTATTTCAGCAGCTCTCAAAAACAGCTGAATAAATGACAGTTTCCAAACAATCACCGTTAACTGTAAATCCAAATGTTATGTTTCCTCAGTTATGCTAAGATCCTTCAGTTTGTTTTCCTTCTATCAGCAATGAAGTATAATCCACCACCAGAATGATGATTAAAGACATTCTACCAGAAATATTTACTCCATTCTGTGGCAAACCCTTGTCATCTCCAACTTAAGTTGAACAGCGCTTGCTTAAGTGTCATTGTGCTGCTTCATGAAATAGAGGCATCTGGAATTTATTTTCTTATTCTCTTTCTAATTATAGCTTAATTATCAACCACACATTATAAAATGGTTATTCTTAGTATCTTTTGCCATTACAAAACATACTAGAAGTATTCATTTCAAAATAATATTGTTTTTACTTTTCTGAGGGGTAAATGTCACACTTGTTTTTATATAATTTTTCTATGTATACTCAACTGTATAATTTGTAAAGTTCTATTTTCCAAAATTATCTCCCTACCCCAACATCCCCCCACCTCAATAAAAAGTCTCACCCTCTCAGAGGCAGTGTTTCTGCTACATGGCAGACCTTGGTCATGACCTTTAGAACTAGAAATGACCTTAGAGATCATTAGTTCAATGGTTGTCAACTTTGCAGCATATGATAATCTCTTTGGGGTGCCTGTTTTAAGAGCAGATTTGGGGACTCCAGTCCCAGAAATTCTTTTTTAGCAGCTCTAGGGATAGAGCCCAGGAATGTACATTTTTTTAAAAAACACCCCAAGTAGTTTCGAGCCCATAGACCACACATTTAAAAACCTTAATTACTCTAAACTCTTTTTTTTTTTAAAGATTATTCATTTATTTATTTGACAAAGAGAGAGACAGTGAGAGAGGGAACACAAGCAGGGGGAGTGGGAGAGGGAGAAGCAGGCCTCCCACTGAGCAGGGAGCCTGATGTGGGGCTCAATCCCAGGATGCTGGGATCATGACCTGAGCCAAAGGCAGATGCTTAATGACTGAGCCACCCAGGCACCCTCTAAACTCTATTTAAGAATTATTTATTTATTTGAGAGAGAAAGAGAGAGAGAGTACACATGAGCAGGAGAAGAGGGGGAGCAGCAGAGGGAGAGGGAGAAGCAGACTCCCCACTGAGCAGGGAGCCTGATGTGGCTTGATCCCAGGACCCCAGGATCATGACCTGAGCCAAAGACAGGTGTTTAACCAACTGAGCCACCCAGGCGTCCGTACTCTAAACTCTTGTGTAGGTAAGGATGCTGAGGGTAGAAGGTATGGCTTGCCCATGATCTTTGGTGATCTGATTAATGTAACTGTCATCAAAGTGTTTCCGCAGCTCTTCTTGACATCCTTCTACTTATATTCTAAAACAACAGGAATTGGAACATGGTTGTCTTCTTGTGAAAAGCTTCTATTCTTACCTTGAGGGGTGAGGATGGGGTTGGAAATTTTTGAAAGAATGCTATTGCTCTACAAAGTGATCAAATGTTGGCATCATCAAAAAGCAACAACCATAGCTCAGTTGGTTAAGCATCTGCCTTCAGCTCAGGTCATGATCCCGGCTGAGTCCTGGGATCGAGCCCCGCATCAGGCTCCCTGCTCTGCGGGGAGTCTGCTGCTCTCTCTCTCAAATAAATACATAAAATCTTTTTTTTTAAAAAAGCAACAACCATAAAAGTATAATGTATAATGTTTCCATGTGGCCCTTTAACAATATTTGTGGACAGAGGGTAGACACTGCATGAATGAATGAGTACATGGTGAATAAATGAATGAGTGAGCCAATGAATCCTGCCCCAAAACAGGATGGAAAAAGTTCAGGTAGAGTGATGACTATCTCAGAGTACCTGAAAAGTCCCCATTTTGGTCACTAATAGTCAAAACTTCTGTCAGGTGGCAGGAGGAGAATTCATCTCTAGAAAAGGAGAAGCTTCTATGGTGAGTACAATTCTATTATTTTAGTCGTTTCTTTTTTATTCCTTGTTAATAGTTGAAAAGTACTTGCAGATTTCAATAGTTTAGGTATAGTATTGGGTTATAATTTACAAGATTTTATTTAGGTTATGTTTAGAAAAGAGTTTCTCTTCCCTTTTTTTCTTCTTTGGGAGGTAGAGAAGGTATCAGTGTGGGAGGTTTTCACTCTTTAACTAGTTGACTTTTGCTGATGAAGAGTTACTTAAGTTTGTTTGGCTTTTTGATCTATCATGTTATTCATCTGTAGTTTTGCTTCTAGTCAAAATGGAAAGCAATTGTAGTTTGTCTTCCTTTAATGCTGGGAGATGACAGGAAGCTGGGTTTTATTTGTTTTTCTCTTTGAAGTGATACAGCTGAGTGAGCAGACGTAAGTGTTTCATTTTAACCAGAAATTTTGCTTAGCCTCATAGAAATAGCTCCTTCATTGAGAACTGGTGGGCCTGCTGGGCTTGGCTTCTGAAAAATTATCAGAGGAGAAGATGGAAAGGTAATGTGTGGTTCCAGAAAATTCTGGAGGAAGCACACCAGTGACCAGAAATCCAGTTTGATTACATATTTATAAAACAAAGCAGACCTAACCAGACCATGTTCTGTGAGCCATATGGGCTCAAGGCCTCCTCCCTCTTGTCTTTAATCCTAATTTACATTCCCTACAACCATAAATGAAAGAGACGACACTAACAAAAATAAAATAACTCCTCAGAGACATTGTGAAGACTGCTCCAGGACACACCATCTCCATTAAAAGGCACAGCCTCTATGTGGGACAAGGACAGCATGGAGCAGAAGAGAGGGAGCTGGTACAGAAGGGAGAGTACAGGCGGTAACTTACCACAAATCTGCATTTTTATGTAAAATCTTCATGTTTCTTTGTTGTTGTTGACTCTTTTTCCCCCCCTTAAGGCTCCTGGACTGCAACTAAAACTACATTTCTTTTTTTTTTTTTTTAAAGATTTTATTAATTTATTTGACAGAGAGAGACACAGCAAGAGGGAACACAAGGAGGGGGAGTGGGAGAGGGAGAAGCAAGCTTCCCGCTGAGCAGGGAGCCCGATGCAGGGCTCGAACCCAAGACCCTGGGATCATGACCTAAGTCGAAGGCAGATGCTTAACAACTGAGCCACCCAGGCGCCCTAAAACTACATTTCTAAAGTCAAACCATTTGCCTTCTGGAGTCTAGAGTCTACTCTATTTTGTAAAAAAATGAAATTCTGGGTCTCTTCCGGAGTTCCATATCAGCCTATAGAATACACTTATGAAAATAATTCTGATACAGGAATTGTACTTTTTAATTTTCTATGGAACAAAATAAGATATAGAAGGGATCTCTTGGAGATAGAGTGGTGGAGGGAGGGTAAGCAAAGTCCTCATGCGTGTGTTATCCTAAGTTTAACAACAAAGGGCCTCAAACATTTCCATTGATGATATTGATATAAAAAATGGCTATTAGGACAGATACCTTCTTTCTGCATATAAAGCACCTTAGTAACCTTCTTTAAATGCAGTCTTTAAGGCACTCTCCTACTTGTTGCCTGTCAATAGTTGCCTGTCTATAGCTCCCTGTTGCTTTTCAGAGCTAAATCTGACCTCCTTAGCACAGTGTTCAAGGCCCTTTATATGTAAGTATCTTTCCAGTCTCATCTTTGCTATTCTTATTTATTTGCACTTATCTAATTGAGCCAATACTTATGCATAATGAAATGCACAAGACTTAAGTGTACAAAGAGTTCTGAAAAATGTATATACCTGTGTAACCAACCTCCCTGTCAAAATGTAGAATATTCCATCACCCCACAAGTTTCCCTTGTGTTGCCTTCTGGTTGATGCCCACTCCACATTTTCCGATTTCCATCTCCATAGATTAGTTTTGCCTCTTCTTACACTTCCTGTCACTTGTACCTGACTTCCGTTTTCTTCCGTGTATCAATAGTTTCATTTTTTTAAGTTGCTGAGAAGTAAATAACGTGTTGTATAAATGTATCACAATTTATTTATCCTTTCTTCTTTAGATGGGCATTGGAGTTGTTTCCATGTTTTGGCTCTCGTGGATACAGCTACTAGGGGCATTCTTATGCAAGTCTTTTAGCGGACATTTGTTTTTACTTCTCTTGGATAAACACCTAGGAGTAGAATTTCTGGGTTTCTTTTATAAGGAATTACCAAATAGTTTTTCAAAATGTTTGTACCATTTTAATGCCCATCCACAACGTGTGAGATTTCCAGTTATTCTACATCCTCATGCGTACTTGGTGCTGTCAGTTTTTTAAATTTTAGTTACCCTACAGGATACAATGGGATCTGTTTGTGGTTTTATTTTGCCTTTCTCTGATGACTAATAATGTTGAACATCTTCATTTGCTTAATGGTTTGTAATCTTCTTCTGTGAAATGCCTGTTCAAGTCTTGAGTGTTTATAGGGTTGTCTTACTGATTTGTAATTCTTTATATGTTCTGGATACAAGACTTTTGTTAGTCTTTAGTTGGTTGCCTTTTCATTTACTAATGGCATTTTATAATGAGCAAAATTTCAAAATTTAAATTTTTTATAAAGTTAATCCATTTACTTTTATGTTTAGTGCTTTCTTGGTACTTTTTCTTAAAAAATCTGCCTACTAAAGTTTGTAAAAATATTCTATATTTTCTTCTGGAAACTCTATAGTTTCAGCTTTTACATTTAGGTTGAAGATTCATCTTGAATTTCAATATATAGTGTGACATAGGGACCATAGTCCAATTTTTTTAAACATATTTATTCAGTTATCCCCAGCATCATTTGTTGAGAAGATATTATTTTCCCATTGAAAAAGTACATTTATAAAAATCTTTAGACCATGTAAGTTTGGGTCGATTTCTGGACTCTATTCTGTTTCACTGATCTGTCTATGCCAATACCACACTGCCTTGATTACTGCTGTATATTGTCTCCTTATATTAAGTCTTGAAATACAATTGTGGAGTCCTCCAACATTGTTCTTTACTTCCAAGATTATTTTGGCTATTTTAGATCTTTTGCATATTCATTTAAATTGTAGAACAAACCTGTCAATTTTACAATAAAGCCTTTTGGGATTGTGACTGGGAATGCATAGGTTCTATAGATCAGTTTGGAGAGAATTGGCATTTTTAACCATATTGAGTCATTTAATTCAATAATAAAATTTGTCTTTCTATGTATTTAGTTCTTTAACTTCTCTCAGAAATGTTTTATAGTTTTCATTGTACGAGTCTTATTCATAGTTTGTTAAATTTATCCTTAAGTATTTGATATACTTTGATGCTATTATATAACTTAATGCTACTATAAATAAAATTTCAAATACTTCCAATTTCTAATTATCCACATAGTGCATAGAAACACACAATTGATTTTTGTATATTGACCATGTATCCTACAAACTTAATTTATTTATTAGTTCTAGTAGCTTTTGGTAAACTCGTTAGGATTTTCTATGTGCATGATTATGTTATATATGAATAAAGACAGTTTTTTTTCTTTCATTTCTCTCTATATGTCTTTTATTTCTTTTTCTTGTATTATTTTACTGACTAGGGTGTCTCATGTAATGTTGAATAAAAGTGGTAAGACTGCACATCCTTCTTTGCTTTGTTCTCCATCTTAAGGGGAAAGAATTCAGTGTTTCAGTAATTATAATAGTAACTAAAGATACCCTTGATCAGATTCAAGAAATTCCTTTCTATTAGTTTGCTAAGAATTTTTATCATGGATCGATGTTAGATTTTGTAAAACACTTTTTCTGCATCTATTGAGATATGCATATAGTTTTTCTCTTTTATTCTGTTAACATAGTAGATTACATTGATTTTTTTTTTTTTAAAGATTTTATTTATTTATTTGACAGAGAGATAGCGAGAACAGGAACACAAGCAGGGGAGTGGGAGAGGGAGAAGCGGCCCTCCCGCCGAGCAGGGAGCCGATGTGGGACTCGATCCCAGGACCCTGGGATCATGACCTGAGCCGAAGGCAGAGGCTTAACGACTGAGCCACCCAGGCGCCCTACATTGATTTTTAAAATGCATATTCCTGTAGCAAACCCAACTAACTTGGTCATGATGCCTTATCTTTTCAATATATTTCTAGTTGTGATTTACGTATTTTTTCTTAAGAATTGTTGCATCTGGATTCATGGGGAATATTTGCTTGTCATTTTCTTTTCTTGTAAATTCTTTGGCTTTATAGGTTAATATTGGCTTAGAAACGGAGTTGGGAAATGTTCCCTCATTCTCTATGTTCTGAGTTTGTGTGGTTTGGGATTGGTTTTTTTCCCAAATGTTTGATAAAATTAACCAGAAATCACTGGGACCTGGAGTGGTTTTTTTGGGGGGGGGGGTTCTCTATAAAAATTTTATTGAAATTCATGTGGTGAGGTTTTCAATAATATATTAAATATCTTTGATATAGAATTATACTGCTTTTTAAAATTCCTCCTTGTATTGGTTTTTATAAATTGTTTTTTAATAAATTTGTCCCTTTCATGTAAATTGTTAATTTATTGGAACTACAGTGATATTCCCTCTTTTACATCTGATATTAGCAATTTGTATTTTTTTTCTTTTTTTCTTGACCAAACTTTCTAGGTATTTATCAATTTTATTAATTTTTTCAAAGAGGCAACTTTGGCTTTGGTAATATTCTTTATTTGTGGTTACCATTTTTTAAATTTCTGCTTTAATGATTATTTTCTTTTTTCTATCTTAAATTGAGTTTCCTTTGGTTTTCCTTGTTTCTTAATGTAGAAACTTAAATCACTGATTTAAAACTTTTATTATCTTCTAATATAAGCATTTCAAGCAACAAATTTTGTTCTAAACACTGTTTTAACTACGTAATACGTTTTGTTAGTTTGTGTTTTCATCATTCAGAATAGTTTTTAACATTCTTTGTGATTCCTTTTCTGACCCAGGTGTTATTTAGAAGTATGCTATTTAATTTCCACATATTTGGGATTCTCTTGGATTTCTTATCATTTTCTAATTAGTTTTTCTGGGGGCTGTCAGAAAATACTATGTAAGATTTCAGTCTTTTGAAATTAACTGAGACTTGTTTTATAGCCTAGCATATGGTCTCTTTTGGTGCACGCTCCATGTATGTGTATTCTCCATACAGAACACGTGTTCTGTAGTTGTTGGAGGTCATGGTCTACAAATGTCAATCGGGTTAAGGTGGTTGATAGCGTTGTTAAGATTTTCTGTATCCTTACTAATATTTTTGTTTATTGTTCTATCAATTACTAAGAGGGTGGTGGTAAATCTCCAACTGTCACTGTTTGTCTGTTTCTTTTTTAATTTATATATATTGAAGGTTTATCATTATTAGGTAATCCATACTTAGGATTTTTATGTCTTCTTAATAAATTGATCCTTTTATCATTTTGAAATGTCCTTCCTCATTTCTGGTGTTACTCCTTGTCTTATATAAGTCTACTCTGTCTGGTATTAATATAACCATACCAATTCTTTTTTTTTTTTTTTTAAGATTTTATTTATTTATTTGACAGAAAGAGACACAGCGAGAGAGGGAACACAAGCAGGGGGAGTGGGAGAGGGAGAAGCAGGCTTCCCGCTGAGCAGGGAGCCCCATGTGGGGCTCGATCCCAGGACCCTGGGATCACAACCCGAGCCGAAGGTAGACGCTTAACGACTGAGCCACCCAGGCACCCCTAACCATACCAATTCTTATGCTCACAGGTTGATGAAGTATTTTTTTCTAGCCTTTATTTTCAACGTGTCTGTGTTTTTAGGCTTAAAGTACATTTTCCACAAATGGTAGATGGTTGAGTCTTGCTTTTTAACCCAGTCTATATATATCTTCCTGTTAATTGGAGTGTTTAGTCCACTTACAAATGTAATTATTGATAAGGTTGAATTTAGGTTTTCAATTTTGCTATTTTGTCTTCTATATGTCCCATCCGTTTTTCATTTCCCTGTTCCTCCTTTCCTGTCTTCTTTTGTGTTCATCAGATCATTTTTGATATTTCATTTTCCTTTCTCTGTTGGCTTAGCTATCTCTGCATTTTTTTTTTAGTTGTTCGATTACAAGATGCCTCCTTACCTTATTAGAATCTACTTTGAATTAATATAATACAACTTCATGTAAAATATAAGCTCCTTGAAACAGTATAGGACCTTTCACACTCATCTTTGCACTAGTTTGAATCTATATACATTATAAAGCCCACAGAATGGCATTACAATTTCTGCATTAAACAATCATGTCTTTTAAGAAAATTAAGAGAAGAAAAAAATATATTTTCATTTGCCCACATAATTAACATTTTTAGTTCTCTCAATTTTTTTCTGAGATCCAAATTTTCTTCTGACCACATTTTATTCAAGCTTGAAGAACTTCCTTTGGCATTTCTTGAAGTCTGAATTTGAGTGGTATTTATGCATGGATGAGGGGGCTTCTTTCCTCTGTAGCTCCCTCATCTCTGAGATAACCTCTACAATTTCCAAATACTCTAGCACCTTTGAATTCTGTCAGCTGACATATCTCAAGTCAAGTAGACTTGGGAAATATCCTAACAGAAATGCTGTATAGATTTGGGTCTCACACAGGAGGGCCCATCTCTCAATGGTTTAATCCCTTTCAGGGTCTGCCCGCTTTTATTGCTCTCCAGTGTCTTCAAATAGTTGGTTTTAATATTTTGTGGAGGAGCGCCTGGATGGCTCAGTTGGTTAAGCATCTGCCTTCAGCTCAGGTCATGATCTCCGGGTCCTGGAATGGAGCCTGGTCCTAGGATTGAGCTCTGCATTGGGCTCCCTTCCGAGCAGGGAGTCTGCTTCTCCCTCTCCTTCTGAACTTCCCCCTCACTCATCCTCTCTCTCTCTCTCAAATAAATAAAAATATCTTTTAGGGGCGCCTGGGTGGCTCAGTCGTTAGGCGTTTGCCTTTGGCTCAGGTCATGATCCCAGGGTCCTGGGATCGAGTCCCATATCGGGCTCCTTGCTCCGCAGGAAGCCTGCTTCTCCCTCTCCCACTCCCCCTGCTTGTGTTCCCTCTCTCGCTGTGTCTCTCTCTGTCAAATAAATAAATAAAATCTTTAATATATATATATATCTTTTAAAAAAAATATTTTACTGAGAGTTTATAAATGTTATCTGTGGGAAGCCTAGTTTAATACAAGCTACTCTGCCACAAGAGAAACTTACCATTCACTTATTACTCTATAGTAGGGGTTAGCAAACTTTTTTTTTGTAAAAGGCAGGTTAATAAATATTTTAGGCTCTGTAACCCAAGAAACAAAATTGAAGATATTATGTACATATTTATAGAAAGATAAAACAAATTTCCACAAAAAATTTTTAATGAAATTTAGAACATAGTAATAATTGAGTACAATTTTGTCTACTAATGAGAAGAATGGAATTTGGGGGGGTAATAACATTTTGCTAGATTGGGGTTCAATATTAGCATTCCCTATTATTACAATTGATTGTAATTTTTCATCTGGTGATGCTACTTCTCTAATAAGATTTTATGGATTTTATCTTTGAAATGTCTTTTTACAGAGATAAATACTGCCAAATACTGTTATTAATCCATTAGCACACAATTTTAATTGAACATATTCATTGCTTAAAAGGCATTTACAGAATTCTATTAGGTTCTTAGTATTTGCCTTTCAACGTGCCATTACGTTGCAGATTAATCGCCTCTAATTGAAAGTTAGGGGGCGCCTGGGTGGCTCAGTTGTTAAGCATCTGCCTTCGGCTCAGGTCATGATCCCAGGGTCCTGGGATCGAGCCCCACATCAGGCTCCCTGCTCCGTGGGGAGCCTGCTTCTCCCTCTCCGCCTGCTTGTGTTCCCTCTCTCGCTGTGTCTCTGTCAAATAAATAAATAAAATCTTTAAAAAAAAAAAAAAAAAGAAAGGTAGAAGCTCCTCAATTGCACAGTTAAACTGATTTTGAAATATGAAAATTTCCTTTGGATCTTGCATTGAGCTGCAAAGAATGCTGCTGATTTTAGAACTTGGAAGATATACTCTATGCAAATTTCTGTAGAAGCGGAGATCTTCCTTCTTGTTTCACTTTTTATAACATGGGAAGTATATAAAGCAACTTGACATTATTCATGATTTAAACAACATTGTCTTCAAAATGACTCTTCCACAGTATGTGTCACATAAGAGAACTGTAACTTTGTAACTTTGGTTCAGTTTATTAAGAAACATTATCGGATTTGAAGCAAAAGCTATTCCAAAGCCATTTGGTGTTCAATAATAGTAGATGAGGGTGGTTTTCATTCAGAAAAAAAAAAATCAGTCTTAGCCCTAAACTTTAAGAAAATTACAATAAAACTTCATTAAGCTCTTGAACTGATTTGTAATTAAGCAAGTCAAGATGTTCAGCTTCTATTTCTGACAAAAATTCATGAAACCCACAATTGTTAAGTCCTTGAAAGTAAGTGAAGTTCACCACTGACATTACTGTTTCAATGACACATGATAGATTCACAGACTTTCTGCAAAGTTGCTGCCGATGAACAATACAATGAACAACCTTACCATTTTACAAACTTAGTAAATCTTTCCAACTAAGCCTTTTTATGCTGCACACATATTTTTATCACCGTCAGCCGTAACACATCCTGGTAGATTCCACTTCAGGTTGTACTGCATTAGCATTTTCTCAACTTTTATCTTGCCTATCCTTTCTCAATGCATACTTTTCATAGAAGCTAATTCTTCGGTCACTTCAAACTTGGCCTAGCTCCTCAAATAACCAGTCATTAAGGAGTATGAGTAACATCTGTCAACTCATCAAGAGCCAAAGGACAATTCAAAATCATTTGCCTTGTTTTTAAATTGGTTATTGACCTTGCTCTCCCAGTCCTCAACTCCACAAGCAACTGCTCTCACAGAAAGGCTAATAGTCTTAAACATGTTCTTTTTTGTATGTACATATTTCTTCAAATGCTGGAATCAAGCACAATTTAATTAACTTGTATTGGTAGATGGCTTTCTGCTTGAATAACAAATCACTTGGAAAGTTACTTTGATTGCAGCCTCATTTTCACTTTTTTTTGTGCAGAAATTTTGCTGTGATGAGATATTCTGTTTTAAATTAAAATTATCTGGTTGTTTTTTCTGTTACTTTCCTACAGGTTGGAATGCTGAGAGGAGGGTTTAGCCTGGTGACATCAATGTATATTCTTTCAGCACAGCTATTGTGCGGTCCCACATTAAATGCAGTGCTTTGCCACATAGTAACATAATAATCCACACTCCACTCTGCTTTCAAACATACTATTTGAAACCTACTTTTCTTTTCTTGTTTTGACATGATAGGTATGCATGGGTAATAAACCTAAGTGGTTTGGTATAGTGATGTATGTGGTACTCAAAAAGGTACAGTTAAAATTGCATCCCTGTGATTTATTGTACATGAAGCAGCAGAGAGAAGCAGTGAGAATGTCATATACATTCTGTGTTTCGAGTACTCAGCTCTGCAGCTGTGGCGCGAATGCAACCATGTACAATATGCAAACAAACGAGTGTGTCTGTGTTCCAGTAAGACTTTATTTGTGAATATGGAAATTTGAATCTCACATAGTTTTTATGTGTCGCAAACTATTCTTCCTCTGATTGTTTTTCAAACACTTCAAAGTGTTGTAAAAATCAGTTTTAGTTCACCGGCCAGTGGCACTATTTGACCTGTGGGTCCTATTTTGCCAACCCCTGCTCTATAGTAATTCTGAATCATTTACAGTCTTCCTTATCCCTTTCGCCATCATTCCATGCCTCCATGCCTTTGCACATACTGAATCTTTCCTGCTGGAATGCTCCTCCTCTCTACATCTTCCTGATGTCATTTTCTTTTTTTTTTTTTTTAAGATTTTATTTATTCATCTGAGACACAGAGATACACACACACACAAACACACACACACACACACATCGAGAGAGAGAGCATGAGCAGGGAGAGAGGCAGAGGGAGAGGGAGAAGCAGGCTCCCCTCTGAGCCAGGAGCCCAATGTGGGGCTCGATCCCAGGACCCTGGGATCATGACCTGAGCAGAAGGCAGACGCTTAACCATCTGAGCCACCCAGGCGCCCCCCGATGTCATTTTCTAAGATACTGATAGATGTTTTATATGGTTCAATAGCTGTACTTTGCGTGATTTTGCTATTGCAGAGCTAAGTCCAGAAAGAATGTATAAAAGAGTGAAAATCTGTTACTTCACTCTTTCCTGAGTCACATAGAAACAGCCTGTTGTTTTGTTTTGCTTTTAAGTGATTAACTAGAAATTGTCCTGAGAGGGAGTGGAGGTTTTCAGGATCAGAGAGAAAGTGCAGAAGAATATGATTTACACCAAAGATTATGATGAGGATTAAATAAGATGGAGAATGAACGTTCTAAGCATAAAGAAGGCTGGTAATAAAACTGGGTTTCTTCTCTCTTTTCTCCTCTGAAAATGTTTGATTTTAAGAGCAAACTGGTAAAAACATATGTGCACCACCACACACAAAATTCAGCTTCTGGGCACTAAATCTACATAGATTTTCTTATGCCAGTGTCATCTTTATCTACTAGTTAGATCTCTCTGTGATTCCACTTCTATTTCTGTGAATAATATGTAATGTTCAAAATTATTTAGCTTTATTGAAATGTTTTAAAAACATGTAGAAAGAAAAGAGGAACACTTCCTTTAAGAACCCCCTTGTGTCATAAACCAATTTATGTCACAACCTGTCGCAGGCAGGTTATAAAATAGAGAGGTTAGCAAAGAACCAGTGTTAAAGTTTTTGTTGTGTTGGAAGAAGCTAGTTCTTGGACTGTCAACAGATCTTACGTCTCTCATGCTATAGAATGAAGAACCAGGAAATTAGAAGGACCAAGATTATTATTTTGCCGAGGGTCACTAAAAGGGATCTCATAGTATCCATGAGAGGAAGCAGGATTTTTTTGGCCAAAAGTAAAAAAAAGAAAAAAGAAAAAAAGCACCTCACATCCTCAAAAAGGGAACAAGACTGAGTTCTAGCTGAAGTAATAAAGTTAAATTAGGTCAAGTGGTACTTCCCTCCTAAAGCCTTCCCTGATCTCACTTCACCCATCTCCCTGCCAGAACATTACCTCCTCTGTGCCTCCACCATTACCATATACGTGGCTTGGGCATACTACTTTCAAAACATGACTACTCTCCTTTGCATTTCCTTTTTTACATTCCTGCCTCCCAGTACTACAGCAAGCCACACTAGGTTGGAATCACAGCTCCACCACTTAAGTCTTTCATAACTGGAGCCATGTCTTACTTCTAACTCTCTTTGTGTACCCAGCAGCTAGCATAGGTGTAATAAATATCTATGGAAGAGAGAAATAAAGGACTGGGTGGATGGGATGAAAAAATAGGGGAAGACAGCTAACTGGAATCTCTTACGCTGATGGACAAGCCCTCTGTCTTCCACAGCACTTCTTACTATCACATCTGCCACCACACACACCCAGGTTCCAAACAGTGTGTATTGCCAAGTTCTGGCTCAAGAAAGGAAAATTCAAGGTTCAATTATGACAACTGACAATTCATGATAGGTATAGTGTGTGTGAGAGAAGGCACTGGTCTAGGTAGAAGGGTGTGTGTGTGTGTGTGTTCATGACATGTTCTCCTATGGTTTAATAAACGAAGAGATATCAGGAACAAAAGGGAGGGATAGACTGGAATCATAGTAAAAGAAAGGTGATTACAAATATTGTTAAGCATTGTGCTAAAAAAATCAAATCTGCAGGGCACCTGGGTGGCTCAGTTGGTTAAGTATACAACTCTTGATCTCAGTTCAGGTCTTTTTTTTTTTTTTTAAAGATTTTTTTTTTTTAATTTATTTATTTGAGACAGAGAGAATGAGAGAGAGAGAGCACATGAGAGGGGGGAGGGTCAGAGGCAGAAGCAGGCTCCCTGCCGAGCAGGGAGCCCGATGCGGGACTCGATCCAGGGACTCCAGGATCATGACCTGAGCCGAAGGCAGTCGCTTAACCAACTGAGCCACCCAGGCGCCCCTCAGTTCAGGTCTTGATCTCAGGACTGTGCATTCAAGCCCTGTGTTGGGCTCCACAGTGTGGAGCCTACTTTAAAAAAAAAAAAAATCAGATCTCCAATAAGCCTCCATTTCCATAGATATAGTCACCCAAAATGGTAGTTGGATGGCTAGGTGACCATAGAAATTGTTTTCTCCCTTCTTACCTCGTTTGGAATTTCTTCTTCCTCCCTTTCCTGTTATCTGCAGCTACCTGCACATGGTCAAAATTATTCACCTCTCCTAAATGCCTAGACAGGCAGATCTATGATGGCAAGATCAAAGTACCAAAGGAAAAGGGAAGTTGGTAGAATAACTTCTTGTGACACCTTCTTTCCCCTTCTACTACCTCTCTGAACTCTACTTTGGTGTCCTAGTCAGTCTCTAGCCTTTATACCTATGCTTCTCAAAATGTGATCCTCATTGGATCGCCTACATCAGGATGACCAGGGAAAGCTTATAAAAAAGGTAGGTCTCAGGGCGCCTGGGTGGCTCAGTTGGTTAAGCGACTGCCTTCGGCTCAGGTCATGATTCTGGAGTCCCGGGATCGAGTCCCGCATCGGGCTCCCTGCCCGGCGGGGAGTCTGCTTCTCCCTCTGACCCTCCCCCCACCATGTGCTCTCTCTCTCTCTCATTCTCTCTGTCTCAAATAAATAAATAAAATCTTTAAAAAAAATTAAAAAAATTTAAAAAAGGTAGGTCTCTGAGCTATGCTTGTGGAATCAGAACCTCCAAATTTGGGGCCCTGGGGACAGTGAAAGTTTTTTAGTGTCTGGTTGTTTGTATGGTTTCTTAATTATTTTATTTTTGGGGGAAATAGTATATTCATATAATTCTATACTTAAAAAATGTACAAAGGTATATGGTGAAAATTCTTTCTTCTAGTTATGTTTCCTCCCTCCCAGTTTTCCAGTTTCTCCATTATAGACAACTATAAATTCATTTATTTCGTTTATTAACATCTCTTAGAAATCTTTTCATATTAGTACAAAGGAGTCTTTACATTCCTGTTTTACAACTGCCTATTTTCCCACTGAATGGACGTACCATAATATATATATGGTTTTTACTATATTTGTACCAAAATCTATCATTTATTTTTTTGTTTGTGTTGTTTATATGTCAGACAGACTTTAAAAATGCTTTTATGAAGTCAAAATGATCCATCTTTTCTCTTATGTTTTCTAGAGTTTGAGTTATATTTAGCAAGATGTTAGGCATTTCATTTTCCTTAGCACTTTCACATATTATGTTATTTTTAAAGTGTTTTGCTGTATAATTCCAGCTGGAAAATTCAACAGGATAAAATAACTAATATCCCATCAAGTGTTTTAAATGTTCGGAGCATGGCTAAGTCAACTTAAGGCTATATAGGAATAGAAGTTCACCTATATTAGTGGTTTTATGATTCCCTCTTTTTTTTTTTTTTAACACTTAAATCTTTTCTTCTGTGTTTTAATAAGCCCTCCAGATGATTATTCTATACATCAAAGTTTGAAAACCACTTCTTCACCAGATCTATCTATCTCCTCATCTCACCTCAGAAAGTTTCATCAAGCCTCGAAGATCCACTTTTATCACCACTGTGGTCTCTGTATTTTCCTGTAAGAAGACCTGGTACAGCATTAAGGAAAGCCCATTTCTTATGGTCTAACTGTCAGCGTCATTTAGGGACGTTGCTTCTCTCAGGAACTGAACTGAGATAACTGAATGTGTTCAAAACATCTTACCACTCATGGTGTTGGTAGGTATTTTGACTTCTAAGAATTTCATTTCCTCATCTGTGAGACAGGAGACAACATTGCCTATCTCAAGATTGTATTACAAGTTAAACAATACTATGATCTAAAGTACACAGTAGAGTGCTTGACACACAGTGAGCAGTCAGTAAATGGCAGTTGGTATGAACAAGGTAGGCCAGAAGTTGTGAGGCTGTCTTCTGTCCCACACTGTACCAAGGGAGGAGATAAACACAGTTGGAAATAACAGGTGGTAACAGTGGAAAGGAAACAGGCTGGCCAATCCCTAGGGCTCAGAGAAGAAAGGAAAGAGGGCTTTTGAGAGCTGGCGAAAGACCCGGAATGTCCTTAGAGTTTTATATTGGCAAGAGGCCTCAGCCTCCCACAGCTGCTCACCTACCAACTCTTTGGAATTTTAGATTTCAGGCACAAGATGATTTATATGGTTGCTTGAGAGCAGTGAATAAATGAAGGGAAAAAGTGTCCATGAAAAGACCAGTTTAGTAAAACCTTCTGGTTTTTCTTTCTTTGTTGGTGGTACCCTGCCAAGACCTCCATCCAGACTTGGCTCACAGCTACTCTGCTCTGCGACCCACAGCTCACTGGGGAGGTCACAAGCTGGTTATTATCCCATAACCACACCGCTTATCAGGCTTTGCCGTTGTCTTCTTCAGTGTGAATGCTTGGGCTCTTCACTGTGCAATGAAAATAAACAGCTATGTAAATGGACTCCTGGCTACTTGATTCAAACCATAAGGAAAACCTGCATTACAAGCTTCCACTGAAACTTCTAGTAGAATAAGCAACTGATAATTCTACACCAAATGTCTGGCTTTTAGCCAGGACTAACAACTGTTCCCTTTTTGTAAGCCACATTCTGGTGACCATGGAGAGTCAAAATAGACATTTTGATTCTAGAACATATTTTAAAAGAAGGTGAAATCACAGTGTCATTATGCAAGCTAACTATAGGTTTAGGATGAAGAATAAGTTAGCTTCAAAACTTTAAATTGGTTGACTGTCAATCATTCATTAAAATATTACTGTTTTTCGAATTGTTGGTACTCATTGCTATTAGAGTAGGGTTGCCAGACTTAGCAAATAAAAATAAAGGGTGCCCAGTTAAATTTGAATTTCAGATAAACAAGGGATAATTTTTTAGCAGAAGTATGTCCCATGTAATATTAATTATTTATAATATTTAGTACATGAGACATACTTACACTAAAAAATTATTTGTTTATCTGAAATTCAAATTTCACTAATCTGACAACTTTAACTTACATGCATTTTCACTATGATGCCAAGAAACATGAGAAGGGCAGGGTAACATTTTAAAATTCTGATGAGATAGTTGAACTTCTTTGCTAGGTCAAAAGATAATATGACCTTTTCTTTTTGCCACTTGTCCTCTATTAAAATTAATTTTGTATTTTCCACCAAGCTCTAGAGTTAGGGTTTTTATGATTCTTTTAAAATATGTGTGAGGGAAAGAATTAATATGAAGTATTGAGTACTTGCTAGATGCCAAGCATTTTTCTAGGCATTTTAGATATTATACTACTTAAAATAATTTTCCTGTATAATTTCAGTTTGAGAGCACCTCAGCAGAATAAAATTATTATCATCTGGGTGGATCTTTGTAATATATAGAGTGGCTAAGTCCATTTAAGTCAATAAAAATTTATTAAACCCAAGATGAGTCAGATACTGTGCTACACAATAGCCCTTAAAAAGGATAATATTTATTCATTTATCTTTAGGGAAAAAATAGTCTTCATCTAAAGCACTAATGCCATTATTAGCAGCAGAGCATATTAATTCAAACTTGAGAGGAAAATATAAATGAACTTTTAACAAATTTGCTAATTATTCTTGCTTGTAGATGTAATTATTTATTCAACTAACATTTATTGAGTGGACGTAAGTGCCAGGCAAAGAGGCTGAGGCTATAGTTCCTGAACTCGTATTGCTTACAGTCTGGTGGGGGAGACAGACGGTATGACCTTAGTTGCAAAGAACCTCCTAGAGTGTGAACACAGTTATGCGTTCCAAAAAGGCTCCCCACACTCAACTGTGTGAGAGTACCTCAAAGACTCTGTACACTCAGCACGTGAATTCAGATGACCCACTTGGCACAGTCTGGAAATCCTAAAGAGTTACAACGGGAAGCAAGTAAATAGACTTCTCTAAGAATTAAGTGTAAATATAATTTACAGGAATTGCCTTGGTGACTGACGTCAGACTACGTAACACAGGCATTGTACTTCTTGGGCTGACAATATCCCATTGGTGGATAAGGTCTACTTGAGTGTAATTGCAATTCTGTTTTTCAAATAGTCTATCATAGGCAGACAGAATATTCCATGGTGATAGGTAGAATGTGATAGGTTTTTTTCCATGAGGGAATGTCATGGGCATTCTTGTGATAACTGTACTAGTTTGTTATGAAATGCTTGACAACTGGGATGCCTGGGTGGCTCAGTTGGTTAAGCAGCTGCCTTCTGCTCAAGTCATGATCTCAGGGTCCTGGGATCGAGTCCCGCATTGGGCTCCTTGCTCAGCGGGAAGCCTGCTTTTCCCTTTGCCTGCCGCTCCCCCCGGCTTGTGCTCTCTCTCGCTCTCTCTCTGACAAATAAATAAAATCTTTAAAAAAAAAAAAAAATGAAATGCTTGACAACAAAGACAAACAGTACACATTTGCTGAAGATACAAATCTCATATATTTATTTGTGTGAATACTCACATATATTCACAGATAATCACAAATCTTTTGAAAGATTAAAGAACCAGAGCTACCTCACAACTGTAAGTGCTTGGTCAGATGCAGTGCCTCTTAAACTCAGAGTTGACTTGATAACAGTGGTTGGCATTGATGTTCTTAACGTCATACATCCTATGGGTGTTTGAGATACTCAGTTAGATAGGCTGCAACCAGGAATGCAGGGGGAACTAAAGCACTGAGACAATCCTCCAGTTTCATTTAAATTAAAAAAAAACAAACAAAAACCAAGATGATTGAGTTGTTTGGAGACATCAGTTTTTTAGATTCTATAACTACTTAAGTTTTTCTTTTGACACACTTACTCTATAAAGACACAATATACGAGTACATGAATATATCACTGAGGATATTCAAATTTTAATCAAGTCTGGTTGTTCATGTGGCTAAAGCCTCCAGTGGGTTCACTCATGATATTCAGCGCCAGTGTCTTCACTTCTCTCATTAACGTTTAGGTGTGGGTGACCTGAAACAAATTCCATAGTGTGTTTGGGTTACCCAGGACCACCTCCAATGTATTTAGAGAGGAAGCCTAGTTAAGTGAATAGTCTTAAGGACAAGAAGTCATTAAAGGGCAGTATGCACAACAAGATGTTAGTGTGTGGGAGAAGAATTCCTACTAGTTCTAATTTGATGATAAGCAAGTGTGAGACGAGTTATAAACATGGGGCCATTCCTGTTTCTCCATTGGGTGCCCTTCCATCTTTCCCTGAATATCGGCAGTGAATTCTACCCTGATTTGCCATAATTCAGTGTCAAGTTAAAATGAACCTTACTATTTATTTCCTCAATCTGATTGTATTTGAGGCTCTACCAGTCAACTTTTGGGAAATCATCAACTTAGGACTAATTAAAGGCAAAATAATTACCAGACATCCTGCCACAGTGGAATTTGCTTTTTTCAGTAGTCTATACAGAGTCTCAATTTAATTTTTTACAAAATAATTAGTCAACTGCAATCTTTTCTGTCCCTGTTTAATGTAACTCAACAAATGTTTATCAAGAGCCTGCTGTGCACTCTGTGACGGTAACATTCAAATAGGTAAGGATTAGAGTCTTAGAATTTTATGGCTTGCCGCCAGGAATAACTTTATAAATCACCTGGCCCATGTTCCTTACTTTACAGAAAATTAAACTTCTTTTTTTTAAGATTTTATTTATTTGTCAGAGAGAGAGAGAGCGCAAGCAGGGGGAGTGGCAGGCGGAGGGAGAGGGAGAGGGAGAAGCAGATTCCCCGCTGAGCAGGGAGCCCAAAGCAGGGATTGATCCCAGGACCCCAGGATCATGACCTGAGCCAAAGGCAGATGCTTAACCAACTGAGCCACCCAGACATCCCTGCAACTTCTTGATAAACGAGAAATTTCATACATAGAAAGTAAGTTAGGATCAGGCCACCTCCTTTAAATTACAAGTTACCATTTATTCTCTTTCAAAGTGCTGTGTGTACTTTCAATAAAAGTTTGAGTTCATCCCAAACCATCTTTCCAAGGGAATGAGGAAGGTGGGATTTAGGATTAGAAATCATGGTATTGCCCTTTTTCTTCCTTGCTGGGATAGAAAAGCCCACCTCCCACCTCCCACCTCCCACCTCCCCAGAGGACGTGGAAGGGCAGTAAACCAGCTTCTTTGCTAAGGTATTTGCAGATGAGCTCATGCATCTCTTGGCTGCCTCTACTCTTTGACCAAACCTCATCCTCACCAATGCTTTATGTGGCTCATTCGCCAGGATTGTAGACGTTTTCATTACTGGAAAACAGATGGAAACCAAGGGCTTTAAAGGAACAGACAAAGCAACATTCCAAATTGCACATACATTTTCAAAGACATTCAGTTCCAGTATATATTCCAAGGCAAAAGGTTTTTTATTTTTTCCATGATGGTTCATAATCACATCATTGGATACAATGGGAACAAAGGAATTTTTTACCATTAGATCTTGAGAAATACATAAATACAAGTTATCCTTTTAAATCATATAGATAAACAATTTGAAAGGATAGAGATCCTTATGTTATGAGTGGCTATCTGTGAATGTTGAGTTTATGAGTGATTTTTCTTTTGAGATTTTGCTTATTTCTGTGATTATTTCCAATGAATAGATAACCAGGAGAAAAATTTTTAAATCATGCTTCTTAATTTGTCAAGAGCATACAGATATGGTTATAAGGATAACTATATATTCACCTGAAACTGTTATTACACTGTATAATAACTAACTGGAATTTAAATTAAAATTTGGAGGAAAAAAATTCTCAAATGAATAATTTCAACACATCAATTTATACATAAATCTGAATTTAATTTTAAATATAAATTTAATGAATGGCATTTTAGTGAAAAAAATAGAATAACTATTTTCTTTGTGTGGTGTTTATACTAATGCAGAGACAAAACAAACAAGCAAACTGAATGGTTAAAAAGGATTAAAGACCATGGAATATTATGAATCAAACTAATGTCTATTGGTAGGGATTGGTTAAATTCAATGCAAGACTATGAGCATATAAAAAGGATGTTGTATATTTGCATATATTACATGAGAAAATGTCCATCATAAATGTTACATAACTTGATGTGTAGTATGAACCCATTTATGTTAAAGAGCACTGAAAGGACATATTAAACTCTTAGAAGTATTTTGTTTTATTCTGAGGGTGGGATTATAAGGAAAATTTAACTTTCCTACTTTTATACTATATTAGTTTGCTAGCACCGCCATAACAAAATACCACAGATTGGGTGCCTTAAATAACAGAAATTTATTTCTCACAATTCTGAAGGTTAGAAGTCCAAGATCAAAGTGTCAGCAGGTTTGGTTTCTTTTGCGTCCTCTCTCTTTGCTTTGCAGGTGACCACTTTCTCCCTGTCTTCACACAAGAATCCCTAGGTCTATGGGTTATCTCCTAAATCTCCTCTTATAAAAACACCAGTCAGATTGGATTAGGACCTATCCTAAAGGCCTTATTTTAACTTAATCATCTCTTTAAAGACCTTAACTCCAAATACGATCACCCTGAGGCACTAGGTTAGGACTTCAACATATGAATTTGGGGAGTGGGGAGAGGGGGCACAATTCAGCCCATAACACATACTTTAGTATTTTCTTAATTTTTTTCTCCTATAAATATTTATTAATTTTACAACCAGCAAACAACCATAAATATTCGACTTTGGAACAGCACTATTCAAGTAAATAAATATTGTGTATTTCTGTCTTCCAGGAGGAAATGGTACCTGGATGATGGTTCTTATCTGTGCTAGTATTTTCTTATGGCTGGGCTTGTGATTTCATTATTCATTTAATTTTATAATCATTACTATTTTACATTTTCTTTAAATATGGGTCCTTCAAGATTCTATTTTTTCTAAATATAAAATTCCAAGGGCGCCTGGGTAGCTCAGTTGGTTAAGCAGCTGCCTTCGGCTCAGGTCATGATCCCAGGGTTCTGGGATCTAGCCCCGCATCAGGCTCCCTGCTCAGCAGAGAGCCTACTTCTCCCTCTCCCTCTGCCTGACACTCTGCCTACTTGTGCTCTCTCTCTGTCTCTGTCAAATAAATAAATAAAATATTTTAAAAATAAATAAATATAAAATTCCAGTATAACTATGAAAAGTAAACATAGATAAAATGGTATTAGCTAAATGATCTTCAGTAAAAAATATGACTTCTTATCCTGAGTTCATAAAGTCATCATGAGGATCATAAACTCACATCTACACTAGGATTATTTTGAGCAAGTCTGTTTCAATGCCACTGATGAATATGGAAAAAGAGATAAAATATTTAAGTTTGATTATTAGACCTATAAATTACAGTCTTTCCTAAGTTTTATTAGTGATGCATTTTGTTGTATAATATGTATGTGTTATGTTGCATTTGCTGTATTATGTTGTATAAATAAGAAAACTATTTCAGGGATGCCTGGGTGGCTTAGCCGGTTAAGTGTCTGCCTTTGGCTCAGGTCATGATCCCAGGGTCCTGGGATCAAGTCCCACATCAGGCTCCTTGCTCAGCGGGGAGCCTACTTCTCCCTCTGCCTGCTGCTCCCCCTGCTTGTGCTCTCTCTCTCTGACAAATAAATAAAATCTTTAAAAAAAAAATGGAATATGTTTTAAAAAAAAAAAAAAGAAAACTATTCCAGTGAGTGGAAAAAGAAAAGCATAATTTCTTTTAAAATTCTAGGAAAGTTCATAGTAATTGAGTTTGAATATTAAATTTTTCTATATATAATCTCAATATCCTATCTAATAAGCTAAGGATTTATATATGTATTTATACAAATGATGAGAAAAGATCAAGCTATAGATTTCATTTCCAATGAGCTTGCAGTCAGGTTGAGGAGGGACAGATAACAAAAATGAAAGGGTGACTAGTACAAGGTAGTAAGTAATGGCACATTATGATTGGTGTTGTAGGTCTAAGAAAACATAAAATCATTATGAATTTGGGTAACTGGAGGAGGTACTGGAAAGGAGTTGTGAATAGATCCAGGCCTTGACGGATTGGCAATAAATAGAAGGAAGAAGGAGGTAGGATCTCCCAGACAAGATGATAATATGGAGATGAGGGTAGGGATAACGGTAATGAGAATGATGCACTTTGAGAACAATAAGTACATTGTAGAGTTAGAGAGAATGAGAATATGATATGAAAAACAAAGCTGAATAAGTAAGTACATACTAAGTTATAGAGAACTGTGAAAGCAAGGGAGAGAAGTTTGGAATTGACCCCATTAGACAACTGGAGCCAGTTTTTATTTCCAAGGAGGGAAAAGAAAATGTTAAACAGAGATTAGAGAGACTCACCTGGCAGCAGTATGTAAAGCCATCTGGAGGAAGGAAGATTTTCCGAGAAGACAACTAGGTTGCATTTGCTTAAGATGAGAGAGAGGATAGTTGTAAGAGATATTTCAAAGGAAGAAATGCCCGTGATGTAATACAAAAGAAAATACTTATTTGACCCAGCTTGTTCCCTGACCTCTGTAGCATCCCCTCCCCAGAGATGGAGTCATATAAATCCCCTCCTGATCCCAGTTTCCAGAACCTATTCTAATCTCACAAATTAAATACTTCTTAGCCTCTAGGCTAACACTCAGTGGTTCAGCATCAGATCTCTCTCTCATGGGGTCCAAGTTTGATTACTATGCTTCTTAAAATTGAGACTTGAGACTTGATCCCTTATTAATTTCCCTTTTTAGAATCTTTTAATTACTCTAGTTCCCTATTAGGATTGGGTCCTGCCTTATTCTTGCCAGTTCCCCTTCCAAGAATGAATGTGTTTTCCTTGAAATTGAAATACAAAAACAAACAAGCAAACCTGAGAAAATAAATAAATAAGACAAAATGGTAAATGTGATTATCTGAATAGTAAGATTACTCTTTCTTTTTCATTTTGCTTTCTTGGTTATATAAGCTTTCTTGATGAAGCATGCAGTTTATTTTTTAATGCAAAAACAAAAGAAAATAGGGCGCCTGGGTGGCTCAGTTGGTTAAGCGACTGCCTTCGGCTCAGGTCATGATCCTGGAGTCCCGGGATCGAGTCCTGCATCGGGCTCCCTGCTCGGCGGGGGGTCTGCTTCTCCCTCTGACCCTTCCCCTCTCATGCTCTCTGTCTCTCATTCTCTCTCTCACAAAAAAAAAAAAAAAGAAAAGAAAATAAACATAAGCATTAAAGGGAAAAATAATTGGTTGATATGAGTTATTGCTTATAATACCAAAGTTGATGGCATTGTTAAGAAACACATCTTGTCAAAGGAAATAAAAAAAGAAACTCATTTCCTGCTTATGGGTGAAAAGGGTGAGGACATTGCTTCATTCTAACAAATTCAGAGAAATCATCTGCCTTCTCAGTTCTCATTCTAACATGGAAATAGTGTTTTCTGTATAAGCTTAGCCACAAGGAGCCGTGGGATAAGGCTGTGTGCCCTGAGGAGACAGGCTGGTTTCAGTCAGTAACTTGCTGGCATATAATAATACTCAGTTCTTTTTTTTTTTTAAAGATTTTATTTATTTATTTGAGACAGAGAGAATGAGACACAGAGAGCATGAGAGGGAGGAGGGTCAGAGGGAGAAGGAGACTCCCTGCCGAGCAGGGAGCCCGATGCGGGACTCGATCCCGGGACTCCAGGATCATGACCTGAGCCGAAGGCAGTTGCTTAACCAACTGAGCCACCCAGGCGCCCAATGCTCAGTTCTTTTTAGGCAGTACAAAACTGCTTTGACCTGATCTGACAACTATTTCCTAATGGTTACATCTAGGCCAGACACAGAATAGAAATTTGACCTGAGAAGTCTTCCTTTCAGAACTGACCTAAAAATATTTTTCTCCTCTGGTTTTGGAGGATGTTTGTCTCTAGTGATGAGAACTCTGATGACATAGAAGGGTCTTCACAGTTGAACTCTGACCACCCACCTGAGGGGAGTCAACTCAATGAGAGTATACAGGTGCCACATTAGCCCCCATCCCAACTGAGCCCTACATCCTCCCAGGGGGTATGGCACCACCATTAAGCAGTGATGTGGATGACTCTTGGGTATAAGAAAGTGATCCCTTATCCCCCAGAAGAGCTCCAGTCAAAAAGGGCTCCTCATCATCTAAGCCAGCGAGTCTCAACCCTAGCCACACTTGAGTTTGTAAAAATTATCACTGTCTAAGCTCCCCCCATTTTAATTAAATCAGAATCTCTGTGAGTATGGCCCAAGCATCAATGTTGGGTTTTGTTGTTAAACACCCCATGGTTAAGAGTCATCAGTGTAGGCAATCAAGATGTTTCAAGGAGGGTCTCCAAGGTAAGTGTTGATCTGCAACAGCAAATTATGACCATTGTAGATGAACTGGGCAAGGCTTCTGCCAAGGCTCAGCATCTTCCTGCTCCCATCACCAGTGCATCAAGGATGCAGAGTAACCGCCATGTTATGTATGTGCTCAAAGACACTTCAGCGCAACCGGCTCGAAAAGGAGCCGTTATCGGCTTCCTTAAAGTTGGATACAAGAAACTCTTTGTACTGGATGATCGTGAGGCTCACAATGAGGTAGAACCACTTTGCATTCTAGACTTTTACATCCATGAGTCACTTTAGCGCCATGGCCATGGGCGAGAACTCTTCCACTATATGTTGCAGAAGGAGGGAGTTGAACCACACCAACTGGCCATTGACTGACCCTCACAGAAGCTGCTTAAGTTCCTGAATAAACATTACAACCTGGAGACCACAGTTCCACAGGTCAACAACTTTGTGATCTTCGAAGGCTTCTTTGCCCATCAGCATCCTCCAGCAAGAAAGCTGCCACCCAAGAGAGCAGAGGGAGACATTAAGCCATATTCTTCTAGTGACCGAGAATTTCTGAAGGTAGCTGTGGAGCCTCCGTGGCCCCTAAACAGGGCCCCTCGCCCTGCTACGCCTCCAGCCCATCCACCGCCCCGCCCCCGCTCCAGCAGCCTGGGAAACTCACCAGAACGGGGTCCCCTCCGCCCCTTTGTGCCAGAGCAGGAGTTGCTGCGTTCCCTGCGCCTCTGCCCCCCACACCCTACCACCCGCCTTCTGCTTGCTACCGACCCTGGGGGCAGCCCAGCCCAACGTCGGCGCACCAGGGGGGCTCCCCCAGGGCTGGTAGCCCAAAGCTGCTGCTACAGCCGCCAGGGGGTTTGAATTCCTCATCCCCCAATATAGGCAACCAAAAATCGAAGCAGGGGGAACAGGAAACAGAGAATAGGTCTGCCAGTGAGGAGCAGGTCTTGTCACAGGCTGGGTCTGGGAAGGAACACATGCACACAGTTCCTCCCCAGGCCCAGGCCCTACCAGCCCAGGCCTGGAGAATGGGTGGGGACATGTTCAACACCAGGTTCATTCAAAACTTGCAGGACCGTCGCAGCACCAGGCCTTGGTGACCGCAACACCCCCTCACACCTTCAAAGTCAGTATTCTCACTACAGGAGGTAGCCAAAGCCCGCCCTCATAATGGATGTATTCATGCATTCATTCATTAATTCAACAGGCTTTATCAGTGCCAAGTCACTTGTATTTTATTTTTAACCTGAGTAATAAAAGTATTTGTTTTTATCACGAGAAAAAAAAAAGATGTTTCAAGGAACAGAACAGAATCAATGCAGTTACTCTGAGCTGATACTGCATCTAGAAAACCCCAGCGTCAGGAGAATGCTGGGAGAGTTACAACTCCCAGGAAGCTCACGTTGGTATACCATCAGACTTGCTCCCCCTGGCACCATAACTCCTGCTGCCTCTGATATTTATGAATGACACTAGCCTATGTGACCCTGAGCCTACAACGAAAGTTTATGCTAATCTGTTTGCCCCAGTCTGTGGCTGGATGCAAGGGTGCGCACACACACACCCTTCCACCTGGGTTCTACAACAAAGCATTAAATGCTACTGGGTTTGTTTGTTTTTTCTCAAATGCAGACTTTTCCTTTTCTACAACCTTATCTTTTGGATCTGATATGTTCTGTATATAATTATATTTTGTCATGTCTGTTCACTCTAAAACCATTGCTCCGTGGAGATCTTTGTTCTACTTTACTGGCTCCAAAAATGAATCTAACCTACCTGGGCAGTTAGCCATTGTCATCACTTGCTCACATTTAAAATCACTAATACCGGGCGCCTGGGTGGCTCAGTCGGTTAAGCGACTGCCTTCGGCTCAGGTCATGATCCTGGAGTCCCGGGATCGAGTCCCGCATCGGGCTCCCTGCTCGGCGGGGAGTCTGCTTCTCCCTCTGACCCTCCTCCCTCTTGTGCGCTCTGTCTCTCATTCTCTCTCGCAAATAAATAAATAAAATCTTTAAAAAAAAATAAATAAAAAAAATAATAAAATCACTAATACCAGTGTCACTATGACACAATATTGAAAAAGTATAAAATTGTAAAGATCTTTGTAGAATTCGTTTAAATTCTCAACTCCTTTAAAGCAAGTTCTTACTCTACCCATTGAAATTTTTTGCTTTATTTCTGAAAAATGTCAACAATTCTCTATAAATTTCAGAAAGTAAATATAGGCACTTCTGTTTTTTAAAAAATAATCTCAATGTCTGTGGACTTCAATTTTCTCATCTTTAAATGAGAGGATTACGGGGTGCCTGGGTGGCTCAGTCGGTTAAGTGTCTGCCTTCGGCTTGGGTCGTGATCTCAGGGTCCTGGGATCAGCCCCATATGGGGCTCTCTGCTCACTGGGGAGTCTGGTACTCCCTCTCACTCTCCCTCTGTGCTCGCTCTCTCTCTCTCTTTCTCTCTCAAATAAATAAATAAAATCTTTAAAATAAATAAATAAAATGAGGGGATTAGGGGCTCCTGGGTAGCTCTGTTGGTTAAGCATCCGAATCTTGATTTCAGCTCAGGTCATGATTTCAGGGTCCTGGGATCGAGCCCCGTGTAAGGAAGGCTCCATGCTCAGCATGGAGTCTGCTTGTCCCTCTGCCTCCCCCTTTACCCCTCCTCCACTGCCCCTCCCCCACCCTGCCCCGTGCATGCATGAGCTCTCTCTAAAATAAATAAATACATAAATACATAAAATCTTGAAAAAAAATGAAATAAAATGAGGGGATTAGACAAGATAATCAAGTCCCATCTAGTTCTCTGACTTTATGATTCATTTCTACAACTTGTTTTTCCCCTAACCCATGGGAAACAATCCTGAACAATACATACTAGGTATTGTTTTTAACAAAACATATTTACCCATGAGATAGGATATATTTTTAAATAAATTTTTTTTAAAAGGCATTTCTTTCTAATAAAATCAAAAGAGTTTGTTTCAAGTCCTAGTTCTTCTAAGTCATGTAAGTTTGGGCACGGTGCCAAGATGGCTTAGTGTCCACATTTGTTATTGTTAAAACCACTACCATTTACCTCAAAAAGGGCTTTAAATATTGAAGTACTTATGAATGAAATAGGGGTTTATTTTCTATTAAGTGGTTGCAAGGAAAAAATGAGATAAAATGACCAAAACCTCTGAAAAGTTTTAAAAAAAAACTTTAAAATTTTTACCAATGCAAGGTCTTTGTAGCAAATCTTGATTTACATATGTGTGACCTAATATGGGCACATTCCATGCCTTTCTGAAATTGGAAACTGGCTAAATAAAGTGATCTTTTTTCAATGCACTCAATTCTAAAGAACACACTTCAGCTGGACTCTAACAGTATTTCACCTCTGAAAAGTAACTTATAGTGTCTGAAATATGCTCACTCAAATTATGTAATCTTCCTAAACAAATTTTGACAGGAAAAGCAGGTATTTGCAATCCCATTTTTCAGATGTGAAAACTGAGACCGAGTATGATTTTTTGCACTATGCCAGAAGTTTTCTAATTATTCCATGTTTAACGTGCTTACTAAGATCTCAAGGAGATATGTGGTTTGTTTTTTGTTTTGGGTTTTTTTTTTTTTAGTTCTAATCTAGAACTAGAAGCTCAGAACCACGCATCTGCTTTTAAAGTGGATTATATCACTACATATTTTGTCCACACCCATGGCTTTTGTAAACTGCATTATGGTTGTGTTTAAGAAGCTTGCCATAAAACCCCATAGGCTTTTCTTGCTGTTGCGGAAGTAGGCCTCAATGCACACCAAACTGGAAAATCATGTTATAACCATCCATACCAACTTGTCTGAAATCTAACTTGAGAAAAGGTTAATTGTAAATATCTCCAAAGGAATTTGGTCCTGAAAGAATGTGAAAAAAAGGGCATGAACAGCAGGCCACGCCTCTAAATTTAGGAAGGCATTCAGTGGCTAGTGTCTATATGGAGAGACCAGCAAGAGTCATAAGGCCGCAGGGAGTTTCCAGGGGTGATGACAGACCATCTCCTCCTCTTCCCACAAGATAGAAGTGGGGATTTCTTCCATTGCTGAACAGTCCTTAGGACTTCCCCAGGCTCCTTAAGAAAAGGTACCAAAATGGAGATCCCCATTGTTGGGGACTCCTGAAGGTTTCTTTAAGCTGGGGTTCTTAACCCAGGCTGCATTTGAGAAACACTGGGGGAGTTTATAAAATACATCCCCGGACTCCATCCCAGATCAGTGAAATCACCTGGCTGGAGATGACAAGCTTAGCTTGTTTTAGAACCTTCGGGGTGAGGTTAATATATAGAAGTTGAGAATCACTGCTTTAGGCTCTCTGCCTGATCACCACAAGGGCCCCTGCACCCCACTTTCATGATCACTCAGAAAAACTGGAGCATATGAAGATTTGGGGTTTGGCACTCTTTTTCTTTCCTATCCTTCAATAGCCCTTCTCCATCCCTCTTCATATACCTAGTGCTCTATGTTCTATTTGTTTCTGCCTCTCTCCTGTATGTCCTCTCCTACAGACATCAGTTCACAGGAAATGATCAGGAACCCATTTACATTAAAATATATAAAATTGATTACCTTAAATGACCATTCTGTCAGTGGCCTTAATATATTATTCATGTATACTATAGAATACAGTTAAGGGAATAGAGCTTTCATATACCATGGACAATGGGCTTTGGTGGGGCACTCCCATACCATGTCCTCCATGACACCCATGCTTAGGAAAAGCAGCATCTGTTTGTCCAGAAGAAGCCTGCTTCCTTTGCCCTACTGATCAGAACTCTGAGGGCTTCACTTGACACAATGTGTCTTGGTTGGGTGCCCTTGGGAGCAAACTCTACAAAACCTAAAAGAAGCAGAGAAACAAAAAAAAGTATGTGTTGCCATCCAAAGACATTCTGTATGACTTGAAAAGTGATCCGAAAGCAGAAAAATTCTGTTATGCCAAGGACCACATCTTTTTTCCCTGAAAAAGGAATATTTTGCCCTGAGCAAACATAGGGAGATGGAATATAATTTAGGAGTAAGAAATCAAATAAATATTTAGCTGTATCCTATTTAACTGTATGATAAACAGTCAAAACCAAACTGGATGTATCTTGTGTGGTTTGAATTGAAGCCGATAGATCAGCGAGAGTGTGAAGGATGAGTCATTTCATGCTTTCAGGATGTTTCACAGGAGAATGGGCACCGCTGCCCCAACAGTGCAGGTTTAAAACAATCCAAACAGCAAAAGCCCCGTGCTCATCACAACCTCTTACCATCAAAATCAGTTTTACTGTGTTTACATCCTCTGGGAAAGTCACCACAGAACAAATAATGAGACTTTTGTGCATACAGCATAGCAGTTATCAGAAGAAACCAAAAAGTTGTCCTTTTAGAGTGGCTGGTTTAAAATATTTATTTACTGAATGCAACCAATGTTTGAGCCCAGATTGCTTATTAAATATCAAGTCCAGAATTTGAAATGTGACAAGCTAACTTAATTATAAATGACATAAGAATAATGTGGGAGACTTAGCTATGTTGCTAACTCACCCAAGAGCTCTGAACCAAATTTCTGTGAGTAATGTGTTATCAGCGAAGGTGAGGGGCAAAGAGATAGAGCAGATAAGTCTATATTCTGTCCTAAGACCTAGCGTGTGACTGATGAAGGGCTGCCATGGTCAAGGATGAGAAGAGAACAAACGGACAATTGATACAAATACATTAAATTCACAAAAACTCTTCAGGACCTGTTCTGTTATGGAACAGAAGCAGCACCAGCCAAGACATTTTTAGATGGCCCTTTTGTGGTAAAAATAATTTGAGGTTATTCTATTCTTAGAAGTTTGGAAGGAATCTGTTGACATATGGCTCTAACAAATTACAAACACCCCCAAATTTTTGTTAGGAAAACATACTGCCTACTGTGAAACGTGTAGCTCATTACTATTTGGGAAATGCTTCTATAATAATTTAATAATAATCATAGCAATACTTTTAACTTCTGACTGTTTTAGAAATACTATCAACCATATCCTGTTGGCTAACTTCACATTAGAGGTTTCAAATTTACTGTGATAACAGAAGTAACAATAATAATAATGGCATCTAACATTCATTAAACCCTATCCATGTGCCCAGAGTTGGGTCAGGAACTTTGTGTGTATTATGTTATAAAATCATCATTGTTGGGCGCCTGGGTGGCTCAGTTGGTTAAGCGACTGCCTTCGGCTCAGGTCATGATCCTGGAGTCCCGGGATCGAGTCCTGCATCGGGCTCCCTGCTCGGCAGGGAGTCTGCTTCTCCCTCTGACCCTCCTCCCTCTCATGCTCTCTGTCTCTCATTCTCTCTCTCGCAAATAAATAAAATCTTTAAAAAAAAAAAATCATCATTGTTTCCATTTTTGCCTCCGAGGAAAGTGGCTCTGAGAAGTGAAGTGACTTGCCCAGTCGTGGCCGCTCTGCATGGGCTGCAGATTTCAGTTCCAGGTTCATCTAGTTTGCATATCCTTGCTCTTAACCACTACGCTAGATTGCCTCCTCATAGAAATTCATCAGCACACTAAGAAAATACAGTCTAGCTAAGCTATAAGGTGGAAATACAGACCTGTCCAGTTGGGTAATATTGAAATATTTCTCTAGCACTTTATACCACTCAGTAGCATTTTTTAAAAAATTTTGTGGGAGTCAAAATAAAACAAGAAAATACACATTATGTTATGGGAGAAAATCTTCACAGCTTTGAGGCAAGCAAAGGCTTCTTGAGATACAAGCTCAAATAATAAAGAAAAAATTTGGTAAGTTGAACTGCATCAAAATGTCTTCTCTTCAAGGGACACCAGTACGAAAATGAAAGCACTCTGTCCACTGGGAGAAAATATATGTGGTGCAAATACCTGACAAAGGAAGTGTGCCCAGAATATATAGAGAATTCTTACCACTCAGTAAGAAAACAATAACCCAGCTAAAACCATGGGCAAGTGACTTGAACTGCTACTTTACCAAAGAAGATATATGGATGGCTGATAAGCAAATGAAAAGACACTTAACACTATTAGTCATAGAGAAATGCAAATTTAAACCACAAGGAGATACCACTACCCACCTACTAGTATAGCTAAAATTAAAAAGACTGAAAATATCAAGTGTTACCAAGGATGTAAGAGCAACTAGAATGCTCATATGTTGCTGGTGAGAATGTAAAATGGTACAATAACTTTGGAAAACAGTTTGGCAGCTTCTTATAAAGTTAAATATGTACTTACCATATGACCCAGCAATTGTAGGGATTTACCCAAGAGAAATGAGAACATAGCCATGCAAAGTTTTATACAGAAACATTTCAGACTGTTTATTCACCTTTACTTGTAAGAGTTCCCAACTTGGAAACAAATCAAATGGCCATAAACTGATGAATTAATAAACAAGTTGTGGTACATCCATAAAATAGAATACTCCTCAGAAATAAAAATGAACTACTGATACATGCGATAATACGGATAAATCTTCAAAAATTATGCTGAATGAGAGATACCAGACACAAAGAGTATATACTGTAATAGTTCCATCTATAGAAATTCTAGATGATCTGCATCATCTATTTTTCTCTATTGGATCTTTCCTATTAGAATAAAACATGTTGTTCTTTCTCCCACACCCAACCCATGATTAAAGAACACATCAGTTGTTGCCTGGAGCCAGGGTTGGGAAGATAAATTTACTGCAAAGAAAGGAGCAAAAGGAAGCTTTTTGGCTTGATAGAAATGTTCTATATCCTCATTGTGGTCATAGTTACATGTGTATAAATGTGTCAACCTCATGAAAGACACTCTTAAAATGAGTGTTTTGAACTGTATATAAACTACATCTGTGTGTGTGTGTGTGTGTGTGTATAAAGTTAAATGTTAGCAAATGGTAAAACAAAGCAAGGAAGAATGGGAATGTGGTGTTGATGTCATTTTTAAGTAGGTAGAAGCAGGGAGACCAATTAGGAGATTATTATAGGAGAGAGACGATGATGATTTAGTTAGACCATAATGGCAGCAATAGAGATAGTGAAAAGTGATCAGATTTGGATAGATCTTGAAGGCAGAGCCAATAGGATTCACTCATAAATTGTATTTGGGGTGTGAGTAAAAGAGAGGAGTCAGGTACGAGTCCAAGATACTAACCCTGAGCAACTGTGAGGAGGGCATTGAGTTGGGGCAAGCCTTCATGGAGAGGTCTTCAGGGAAAGACCAGGAATTCAATTAGGACATGTTAAGTTTGAGATATATGTTAGACATCCAAGTAGAGATATTGAGTAGGCAGATATGAATCTAGAGTTCAGAGGAGAATTCTAGACCGAACATATATATTTAGAAGTCATTGCCCTATTTATGGTTTTTAAAGCACCAGACTGGATGAGTTCACCAAGAGAGTAGAGAGAGAAAAGAGTTCCAAGGACTGAGCCTGTAGCACTTCAATGTCAAGAAGCCAAGGAGAGGAAGAGAAATCAGGTTGGAGACAGAAGGATAGACCAATGAGCAAGGAGGACAACCAGGAGTGTGCATTTTTTTCCTAGAAGCCTGGGGTGGGGGGTGTTTTTATTTATTTTTTTTAAGATTTTTTTATTTATTCATTTGAGAGAGAAAGAGAGAGAGCACGAGCAGGGGGGAGGGGTAGTGTCAGAGGGAGAGGGAGAAGCAGACTCCCTGATGAGCAGGGTCCCCAAGGTGGGGCTCAATCCCAGGGCTCCGGGATCATGACCTCAGCCAAAGGCAGATGCTTAACTGACTGAGCCACCCAGATGCCCCTGGCAAAAGTGTTACTGAAAAGGGAATGAATACCTGTGCTAAATCCTACTGATAGTTCAAGTAAATTGAGGACTGAGCTGACCATTGGATTTGGCAATGTGATGGTCCATCATAACTTTGACAAGAGTAGTTTGGTGGAGTAGGGGGGCAAAGCCTCATTGGAGAGAGTTAAACCAAGTGTGTGAGGAAAGTGATTGGAGACAGCAGTGTAGAAAAAATTTTAAAGGACTCTTGTTATAACAAGGGAAGTGAAATGGCACAGGAACCAAAGGGAAAAGGAGGGATAGAGAAAGGACTTAGGAGACATAAAAGAAATAACAGAGTTAATGCTGATGAGAATGACCCAGGAGAGAGGAAGAATTGGCAATGCGGGGAAGGAGAGGGATGACTACCAGTACAAGGTCTTTGAGTTAGCAGGAGGGGATGGGAGTGAGCAGCAGATAGGCCATAATTTGAGAGACGTAAAACAGGAAAGGACCCTCAATCAGACTTCCAATGACACATATGTTGTGATTCTCTGGGTGCTCCCAGTGTAGCCCTGGCTCGATATCTTCCAGATGTGGACCATAAAGAAAACCCTCCCCTTGCTCAACTGCATGTCTGGCCTCTCACCCCGCTATGACCCTGGCTGGCTGTCCATGCCACGAATCCTATTGCCAAGTTTCTGAATGTTGCAAACACCCTTCTCCAATTTATGGGATGTGACTTTTCCTTAAAAGTAGCAAATACATTTCTTTTTCTCCGAATTCTGACATTTTTCACATTTGATGGATGTTGAATTATTCTCCCAAATCGTTTCTGGCAGGATGAAACCAAGTGAGCTTATTTTAGCTCTCTGTTGTTTTTCCTGTGGCATTTTCTCTTATGCCAACCCAGCTAAGGAACGAGGCATGGTGGTGAGTGGCTGCTGTGGAACTAGTAGGCTGTGCTCCTAATCCAGGAGGTAAGTCAGGGAGCAGTCCTGTGGAGTCCACAGAAACCACAAAGTTAAAAAAAATACTTTGTAAACAATGCCACTAAAAAAACAACAAGGGTTACATAAAGTCTCTGACTGGCCAGTTATATCATCTGAGATGGAGTACAAGAATTTTTAGCAAAAAAGCCCAAGGTATATATTGTAGGATGAAGCCTTAATACCCTTGCCTAATCAGTTCAACCACTGTAGTGGTGACGCCTTGACTGCCAGGAGCAGAAATATTTTGAAAGTCTTTGCCATTTGTATTATTGTAAGAGTGAGTTTCTAGTTTCCATGTGATAGAATTGAAGTACATGCTGCTATAATTACCTTCCTATCTCTGGTTATGCTGCAGGAGAAAATATGGTTATGTGAATTCATTCAGAAACTTTAACAGCCTTCTATGTGTCAGGCGTTGTTCTAGCCAGCGGGGATTTTAAAATGATGAAAGCGTGCTTCCTGCTTTTCGGGATCTCACTGTCTAGTTGGGGAGACAAACAAGAAGGGAAGTGCAGTAGGTGGTAAATGCATTGAAAGTGATTGAGGGCGCCTGGGTGGCTCAGTTGGTTAAGCGACTGCCTTCGGCTCAGGTCATGATCCTGGAGTTCCTGGATCGAGTCCCGCATCGGGCTCCCTGCTCAGCAGGGAGTCTGCCTCTCTCTCTGACCCTCCCCCCTCTCATGCTCTCTGTGTCTCATTCTCTCTCTCAAATAAATAAATAAAATCTTTAAAAAAAAAAGAAAGTGGGGCGCCTGGGTGGCTCAGTTGTTAAGCGCCTGCCTTCGGCTCAGGTCGTGATCCCGGGACCCTGGGATCGAGCCCCATGTCGGGCTCCCTGCTCCGCGGGGAAGCCTGCTTCTCCCTCTCCTACTCCCCCTGCTTGTGTTCCCTCTCTCTCTCGCTATGTCTCTGTCAAATAAATAAATAAAATCTTTAAAAAAAAAAAAAAGAAAGTGATCGATAGGTGGGACGCCTGGGTGGCTCAGATGGTTAAGCATCTGCCTTCGGCTCAGGTCATGATCCCAGGGTCCTGGGATCAAGCCCCACATCGGGCTCTGTGCTCAGCAGGGAGCCTGCTTCTCCCTCTCCCTCTGCCTGCCTATCTGCCTACTTGTGATCTCTCTCTCTCTGTCAAATAAATAAATAAAATCTTTAAAAAAAAAAAAAGAAAGTGATCAATAGGTTATTAGACCTATCCTTAGCCCACCTGGGGGGTCTGTGCAGGCTGAGAGACCTCTAGAAGTTTCACAGATCATGGGAACACCAGAAACCAAACAGATGACAAGGAGATGAATGGGGAACCCATGATGTTCAACATTTCTGAACCACAGAGTAGGAAATTGGGATGGGTTGAGCCTTAGAGCTAGAGGGGTAAGCAAAGATAAATAGGGGCCAGCCTTGAATGCCACATGAAGGCATCAAGTAGGTAGTGAACATCTACTGGAGGCTTTAACAGGGGAGTGACGTGGTCAAATCTTTCTTTCTTTCTTAATTAAGTAAATAAGTAAGTAAGTAGGCTCTACACCTGACGTGGGGCTTGAACTCATGACCCTGAGATCAAGAGTTGCATGTTCTATTCAACTGAACCAGCCAGGTGTCCCTCAAATTTTTATTTTTTTATTTTTATTTTTTAAAGATTTTATTTATTCATGTATTTGACAGAGAGAGACACAGCGAGAGAGGGAACACAAGCAGGGAGAGTGGGAGAGGGAGAAGCAGGCTTTCTGCTGAGCAGGGAGCCCGATGCGGGGCTCGGTCCCAGGACCCTGGGATCATGACCTGAGCCAAAGGCAGATGCTTAACAACTGAGCCACCCAGGCACCGCTCAAATTTTTATTTTAGATAGATTTCTGGTGAAGGGATTTTAGGGGCCGGTGTAAGTTGGATTGTCCAAGAAACAGACCCCAAACCAAGGACTTGAGTTCAAGTCATTTTTTTAAGGAAATGATCTCACAAGAAACTACTAAGGAAGTAGAAGAAACAGGATAGGGAGAGGCAAGAAGCCAAACAGAAGAGCCGTTTCAAGTGAAGTCCCAGACAGCCTGATCCTGTGAGGAACTCTGGAATATAAATTACACTTCAGAGTTGGCCCCACCTTAAGGCAACGAGCTGGGTTTTTGTACGCCCACACCAGCCAGTTGTCATCTACTGTCCAGCCTGGGGAAAATGAAGACTCTTGGGTAGTTCCTGTTTTCCCTATCGGCTAGCAGCTTCATTGCCAAAGGACAGTCCTCTTTCACTTACAGGCACTGGCAAAGCATGCAGAAGCTGGGGGATGTAAAAAACTGAGCTGCTGAAAGAGATGGAAGCAATTTGAATGGGGCACCAACAGTATCCATGGGGGAATAATTTTTGTTTGGTTGGTTTTGGAATAATTTTTGAACTATGTTTTAAATAAGTAATTTGTTCAATAGATAGCTTGAGCCCCGACCCCATTCCTAAATCTTACCCCATCCCTGACTGACATTTCACAATGAGTGATGGCATCATCAGCATCCTTGGGCTAACTAAAGGGATAAAGGACAAATTGATAATTGGGGATAGCGAGAGCACACATTAACAACTGGTAATGAAAAACAATGATTTTTTTTTAAAGATTTTATTTATTTGAGGATGGGGGGAGAGCAGAAGTGGGGGAGGGGCAGAGGGAGAAGCAGACTCCCTGCTGAGCAGGGAGCCCGCCTCTGAGCTGGATCCCAGGACCCTCAGATCCTGACCTGAGCTAAAGATGCCCAGTGAGCCACCCAGGCGCCCCAAGAAACAACGATGCTTTTAAAACTGAGTCAAACATCTCCAATAGCAATATTTCCAAGTAAAAGAGTATGTATAAAAATGGCATTTACGGGGCGCATGGGTGGCTCAGTCGTTAAGCATCTGCCTTCGGCTCAGGTCATGATCCCAGGGTCCTGGGATCAAGCCCCACCTCAGGCTCCCTGCTCGGCGGGAAGCCTGCTTCTCCCTCTCCCACTCCCCCTGCTTGTGTTCCCTCTCTCTGTCAAATAAATAAATAAATCTTTAAAAAAAAAGGCATTTATCTGGCTTGAGATAAGAAACCAGTTAAGAGGGTGTTGCCATATGAGGGTGAGGAATGAAAAGGGCTCATTAGACCTGTCCCTTGGGAAGGGCAGCTGGGTGGGCTCTGCCCTTGGAACATGATGCCTTTTATTTTACACATAATGTCTATATCTCCAGAATAGGGGTGCTTGGGACTGGCTGACTTGCCACAGTTAATAATTACATATTTTTGGAGCTTCTGCTCATTAAATCTTCAATAGTCTAGACAGTATCTAAAGAAACAAGGCTCCTTGAACACTGTCAACTGTGCTGATTTAGCTTTTAACTTCATATTGGTCCCAAATCATAATCTGAGATAAATATTAAAAGCAGATCTAGATCAATGGCTCTCAACAGGGGAGAGGGAGTGCAGTTTTGCCCCTCAGGGGACAATTGGCAATATTTGGAGATCGTTTGGGTTGTCGTAATGGGATTGTTCACAGAGTGCTGCTAAGTATCTAGTGGGGAGGGGCAGCGAGATGCTGGTAAGCATTGCACAATGCACAAGACAGTCTCCATCAACAAATAATGATCTGGTCCAAAATGTAAAACACAACAAGGTTATAAAATCCTGATTTAGATAGGTCTGTGGCAGTTGGAAAATCCTGCAACAACAATAAAAACAAAAAAAGGAGAGAATATTGGGGAATGTCCAACTTGGAGTCAAGTGACCGTATCTGAGCTCCTCTAACCTCTCTGCTTGGCAACTCATCCTATGTAATCCTTACCTCCTCATCCATCAAGGTCTGTCTCAAAAGCCCATCTCCTCAAACATACTCCTTCCCTCCTTTGTATCCCTGTTGCTTGGTGTTATGTCCATTATGACATCACCTTACTTTGCCTTGTGTTAGTGTCTTTTTGGAACTTGTCTCACTTCCCCCTATGTGACAGGAAGTCACACAGGGGCCTGCAAGTTTGACATTCCCCAATATTCTCTCCTTTTTTTGTTTTTGTTTGTTGTTGTTGTTCGGTTGAATCAAATAAAAATGGATTAAGTTTAATGACTTGCTCAGTTTATATCTAGTGATGGGATGAGTGAGAGTAGACAATGATGTTTACTTTTAGTCTACTTGTGGTCTGTCGTTTTCAGTCTTCTCCCTGGAACATTTCAGTGAACTCAAGGGAATTGAATGATCCTTGTCCATTTTCCTTTTGTTTCACTGCCAGTTCCCTTATAAGAAGTGGCCCCAACCATGGAATTCTTTGGAAAACAAGTCCAGAACTCTAGTGAGTAGATAGTCAGTCAAGAATAAACACTGAAAGAGAGAATACTCCAAGCCTTATAATATTTAGATGTTTTCAGGTGGGGTGGTAGGCAGAATTACGGCCTCCCAATGATGCCCATGTCTAATTCCTGGAAACTGTGAATATGTTACATTACATGGCAAAGGGGAGTGAGGTAGCAGATGGAATTAAGGTTGCTAATCAGCTGACTTTGCAGTGATTGATTATTGGATTATGGGGGGGGCAGTATAATCACAGGGATCCTTAAATGTGGAAGGGGGAAACAGAAGAAGTGTCAGAGTGATGTGAGACCTACCATTGCTAACTTTGAAGATGGAATAAGGGACCGTGCATCAAAAGCAAAGTGGGTAAGCTGCTAAAAGCTGCAAAAGGAAGCATGTACTTCCCTTTGCATCCAAATGAAATCCACCCTGCCAAATTTTTTATTTTGGCCCATTGAGCCCTATTTCAGAATTCTGACCTCCAAAACCATAAGATAATAACATATGTTGTTTTAAGCCACTAAGTGTATGGTAATTTGTTACAGCAGCAATAGGAAACTAATACAGGTGGAAACTTAAGTTTGTTGTCTGCACAAATCAGGTGACCACTTTATGCAGCAATTCATAAAAAAATTGCATCTTACTGTACAATTTTCTAACGTTTCTTCCTGATCACACAAAGTTCCTGACACAGGGGGAAGAAAACTGGAAAAGCGTAAACTGAGATAATTAAGGAAAGCCTGAATCTTATCAAGACTTCAGCAACTGAAGTAAGAAAAATGGGGTCAAGATGGCCTTATTTTCCAGGCTCTGTTTCTTGAGACTCCCAGATACCTCATATTCAGAAAAAGAGTGGGAATAAAAAAGGTCTAGAGCTAAAACAAAACAAAACAAAACAAACAAACTTTAAAATACTATGCTTCCCCACCAGGGAAACCACTTCATTTGCATGAGACCGTAAGAATGGAGTGGGGGGGATTGGTATGGACAGAAGCGAGATGAAGTGGTGGGTCTGCTGACAACTAGTTAGGTGTCAAACTTGAAGGGGAACAAAAATGTTACCGATTATTAAGACATTACTGAAAGTGTAAATGGACATAGAAAATAGTACTTGCCAGAATTTCTCTCTTGCAGAAAATGTGGAGAGCTACTCCGCTAAGCAATGTGGGGTAGGGACCCCCTGCCTTTTAAGAAAAATGAGTCCTGTTGAATTCAGGGTATGAGAGGGTATGAAAGCTTGGAGCCATAGCTGGACTGCTGAAAACAGTAAATGTGAAGCTCAGAACACCTGCCCGCGATCCACCATCTCTATCCTTCCTTACGTGGCCTTTCCTCAAAATAAACAGTGAAGAGGTGCTTACAGAGTATCCTCTGGAAAGGGCGCTAACCTGTTATCCTGTCTCTGCTTGGCACTGGTGTTCGTGCTGTGTGTGTGATGAGATTCATCTACAGGGACGTTCAAGGTCATTTTTCTAAACTGAGGGTTTTTGAAGTAATCTCTGACTTTTAGGAGCCTAAGAATATTAACTTGTCTCCTTAGTTTTATTGTAACCACAGTCTTAGAAGTGACAAGTTGTTTGGTTGGCATGTCAGAATAGAGTTACATTTTAAACAGCCAGACCTTTTAAATGATTCTCACTTAGTATTACAGTGTTTACATGCTATACTACAACATCTTATGGAAAATATAAACAGACTAGCTTTCAAAAAAGAGATAATCCACACTAATTCTGGTAGTGCTCTGTTTTAAAGTGTATATATTTTGTGATGAGTCTGGTATGGAGAAGTTGGAATTAGAATGTAGTATTTTAGGTTTCAGATCCTAGATCCCCTTCTTACTGCGTAATCAAAATAAAAATGAGAAAACTCTGAGTTAGTAAAAAGTGTGCTATTCAGTTTTCCTGGTGCTTGGATAGAATTGGGAAAGGTGATATATAGGAGTTTTCATCCCCCAAAGAACCACCGTAACCCCTTTAAAGGATTGAAAATAATATAAAAGTAAGCTAAACTTTAAGTTTTCAACAGAAGGATGAGCATTTTAGTTATATAAAACCAATCAACAGGGTTTGAATACAGGCATTTAACTGTAGGTAAGAATAACTGAAGTAAGTTCAAGCCCCCCCTCTGGCTTCTCTAAGAAAAGTCAATTACATCACGTAAGTGAAGAAAACCAGAAGGGAATACAGATGTTCAAAGAATCCTTTTCCTTCCCACCAGTGGCAACTCCATGGGGTGGCTTGCGGGGGAGAAGGGAGATGGACTTTAGTTCCCTATAACCTCCCCTGCCCCAAAGTCATCTTCCAAAAAAGTCAAAATGGTGATTGTTTGGCCAATGTAATTTCAGAAGAAGTTCTCCAGCCCATTTTGTCAACTCCATCCGTGTCCCTAAACCCTCCTTTATAGAAATCCTGGAGTCTTGACTGCTTCTCACTCAAGGACACAGTAAGGGGGAATTTAGAAGGCATGGCCCCACATTCTTGTGACACCTCATTAACACCTTGTAATAAAGAGTCATCTCTTTGACCTTGATATTTTTTCCAGAAAAGTGAATTATTCATATCTTCTGGTAGCCACATATGCTGCCCAGAAGCCACCCATTTATCTGACATGTTTTATTAAGGATACCAGATGTTCCTGCAGTAAGTTTTAGGTATCACACCCTCTGACAACAGAGTCTAAAGGAAAAACAGACCTTCAAGTAAATGTATACAGAGACTCCGTAAGCCTCTGTGGATGAAATTTATTTTCTGAGACATTAGCATCCAGAGGCCGAGAATTGCCCATTTCTACGTCATCAAGGGTAAATAACAATTTATTCACATACCTTCTCTTCCCTGCCACCCCCTTCCCCAGCTGCCCGTCTGCCCTCCCCCCCACCCCCACTCTCCACTCCCCTAATAACTCCCCCAAGCCAGGAGTTATTGAAAGCTATTACAACTTGGAGTTTTACTGTCTATGTATCTGTTAAGTCAGGCTTTTGGACAATAGTTTCCTTTGATTCTCCTGATGTCTACACAGGCCAGGGTAATTAGTCATTAGCAATTATGTGCTGCTAATTACCATGAGTGTGAAGTGCCTGGGAGACGCCAACACAGGGTGTTAATAGCAATTTGTTTCGTGGCTTGGAGTGGTGGTTTGATTCCATTTCCTATTACATCCTCAGGACAGTGTATCTAAGTGGCATTGTAGATTTGAAGTGGCATTCAACTTTCAGCAGAAGACATTCTGCTTCCCACTTGGACATTTTCATGCTAAAACAGCCCATTTGTCAAAACTCTTAGCTCTCACGGTGACAGATGTTACACGATACACAACTAGGTAGAAGCTGGTCCCCGACATCTTTTAGCTGTGCGGGCGCACACGTCAATATGCCATAAAATGCAGACACTTCCCCAGGGAATCTGGATAAACACTTCTTACTGAGCCTTTGCTGTATCGATTTGGAACAGATGGGTTGCTATTTTTCTGATGTATTACGACAAGCAGAACAGCTACTAATCATAGCACCAAGAACTGTTGGTGTCTAATGCTGGTCTTTTTCGGTGTCACATTAAGTCACTGCTCTGCTCCTGAACAGAGACTAAAACTTTAAATTTTTAAAAAAGAGGAAAAAGATTAATTGGTAGTCCCGAGAGAGAATGTGAGGGCCTTTAAGACTAGGGTTCTTCTCTTCTTTTCTCATGCTTTCAGATCTTGGTCTGCACACCGCCGTCTGTCCTGAATTCTGGACATTTTCCTCGGCCCCAAACTTTGAAACCAGGTATCTGGGCAGCGTGTTAAGGAGGCAGGCAGGGGGAGAAGGGTTGGGCTAGCCAGGGCCCGTTAGGACCTGAAGCTGCCCTCGGCACCGTGAATCTTCACGGTTGGTCCCTTTTCCCCACCTACGTGCTGCCATCCGAAGGCCCAGCGGATTTGCTTTCATCTGGTTTTATTCATATCCAAGAACACCAAGAACGTACACTGACTGAGCTCCCCCGTGTGTATCCCCGCGTCACGCACGCCATCCAGGCGGCCCTGGCACCTCGAACCAAGCATATCAAATCGCCCGAGTTTCGTGGTCTGATTGGGGAGCGGAGGCTGGTTTGGGGAAACAGGGTGCCAGAAAAAGGAATCAACGTTAGCTCAGAACGTCCCCGCGAAGTCCCCGAAGCAGCGTTGCCTTTCCTCACAAACTCCACTTTCACGGTGTGGGGGCCCAGCCTGCCCCCCGTCTGACTTCGGCGCTTCATGGGGCCGGCCAGGTTTGTTTGCGTTTGGAAAGAGGCTGTAAAATGACTTCGTTTCGTGAGTGACAGCTACACTGCTTACAAGGTGGCTGATGTAGACGGAATTCACGGAGTGTGAAACAGGCCTCTGTGGGTCAAAAGAGGAGGGAAAACCGCAGAGTGATTTATAGCCTCGAAGGCTCTATTCACAGATAATAGAAAGGAAGGAGCATGGTCCAGATCCAGAAGGGGCGGTGGCCTCTTGTCTCACGACTAGGTAGTAGGAAGCAAAGGTAGTTTCACCGGTAATTCCACGACATTTATATTCCTTCTTATAATATCGAAAATGCAGAAATTCCACCTGGAATTCAGAAATTGTGTCCCGGTAAAAAGATGCAAAATATAAGTAGTGGTTAATAGTGTGGAACTTGGAGTCAAACATTCATACTCCAGCTGGCTGTGTCACTTGCTTGCTGTATGACCTTGGAAAAATTACTTAAACTTGGCTTCCTCATCTATAAACTGAGGATAATAGTATCCATTTTACAGGGGCATTGTGAGGATCAAATGAAACATTGTTTGTAAAATGTTCAGAGCCCTGTCTGACAGAAGAAATGCTGTGCAAACCAACATATAATTATTGTTTCGATTAATAGAGCAGGGGAAGGGAAAGAAATGGTGAAGGCAGAAAAAAGTATGATTTATACGGGTGCCTGGGTGGCTCAGTTGGTTGGGCGTAGACTCTTGGGTTTCAGCTCAGGTCGCAGTCTCAGGTAGTGCGATCCAGCCCCCTGTCCAGCTCTGCGCTCAGTGTGGAGTCAGCTTGGGATTCTTTCCCTTTCCCGCCTCCCTGCTCCTCCCCCTGCATGCTCACTCATGCTTACTGGTGTGCACACTCTCTTACACTCTCATTCTCTCTCTCCCTCTCTCTCAAATAAATAAAATCTTAAACAAACAAACAAACATACGGTTTATATATGACCATGGTTACTTGTAAAGATTTTTCCCTAAAGTGAATATATTATCATGAAGATTCAGTAAATTCAACCTATCCCAAAAGGAGACTTAGAAGTCCTTTGCATTCCTATCTGCAGGATGCAATCTGATATTTACTGCCACCTTATCGATTCAAGTTTGCAGGGACTTTTATCTATTCCAATTAATTTTGCCTGGAAGCAGGAGCCACTGTCTCCGGCTAATGCCTGAGGATGGCCTCCTGGAGGAAGTATACCATGGCACGGAAGAGTGACAAAGGACTTAGTTCTCTTTCCCACTCAGTCATTTTTTTTTCTTTTTTCAATAGGTGACATAACTATCTAGTAAAGCAGCCAGGTATAAATATAAGTAATACTGGTAAAACTGTATGTTTAAATAAATATAAAAGAACCTCATTCCCAATTTCTTAAATGACATAAAATTTAACTTTGATTTCATCTCCATGCTTAAAGAGAACACTTCTTTTTACTCACCATAAATCTTTACCTCTGGGTATTCAAGGGTCAGCAATTTTATTCTGATAAATACCCACTAATACTAAGTAGCCCAGAAAATAGTCCTATGACAGCTTCCTTAAGTGAGGGATAGGAAACTTTTGATAATCAGATAATATTTTATTTAGGGTCAAAGATTCAGATTTTATCCTCAGTACAAGCCTTTTCAATTTCACAAAGAAATAAAAAGCCTTCCCCAAAAATACATAAACATCAGAGGCAATTGAGTTAAAAATCCCTTGACTTTATTTAATTAGCCACCTATTCACACTTAATCAAAAGACAAGAAGTAATCTTAATAATGCACTCTCTGTTCTTAGAATACCTGGTTGCAGTTTTGTTTTTCTCAGTGTCTCCCCTGCTTTTACGGTTTTCTGATTCCTCATTCTATTTAAAAAGAGGAGAGATTTTAAACAACAAAAACAAACAAAAAAACATATAGTCTCTTAATATGATGGAAGCAGGTCATATTTTATTTTCTAATGAAACTTCTATTTTTTTTTAAAGATTTTATTTATTTATTTGAGAGAGAATGAGATAGAGAAAGAGAGCATGAGAGGGGGGAGGGTGAGAGGGAGAAGCAGACTCCCCGCTGAGCAGGGAGCCCCATGCAGGACTTGATCCCGGGACTCCAGGATCATGACCTGAGCCGAAGGCAGTCGCTTAACCAACTGAGCCACCCAGGCAGGCGCCCTCTAATGAAACCTCTTTCTAGCTCACTGCAGGCAGCCCCCTCTACTTTTATATACATTTCTGTAAATGTGTTTGAAGATCAGATGCGTGAACATGGAAAATCAGATTCACATGTTGTCATAGGCTGACTAGTGGCCCCCAAGGACACCCACATCCTAATCCCCAGAACCTGCAAATGTGTTACTTTACACCGTATAAGGAATTTCACAGCTGTGATTAAATTAAGGCATTTGAGCTACATAGATTATACTGGATCATTCAGGTGAGCCCAATGTAATCACTAGGGTCCTTATGAGAAGGAGGCAGGATATCAGAGAGGAGAGGAGATGCTACACTGCTGACCTTGAGAATGCGGGAAGGAGCCTCTAGAAGCTGGGAAAGGGGAGGAAACAGATCTCCCCAGAGCCTCCCGAAGGAACGCATGCAGTCCAGCAGACTCCTTTTAGACTTCTGACCTACAGAAGTGTACGCTAATATATTTGTCATATTTCAGCCATTGCATATGTGGTAATATGTTATGGTAGCAATAGACAATCAATATACATGTTATAGGAGGCCTTTGGATCCCAGAGGAATAAAATATATTAGAAAATTTCTTAGAGTTCCCCCTGTTGCTACTGCTTTCAGGAGCTGAAAGATTCTGCACAGGAAAGAATGTTGCCAGGTCCCGGGATGGGAGGGGGCGGGGTGTGTGTAGTGAGAGACTGGTCAGGCTGTCCCCTGGCATCCCAGGGCTTTAGGCAGTTAAGCTAGGTATTGCCCCATCTGCCTCCAGTTCTCTCTCCTGTCTCTGCCCACTCGTGCACCGCCTCTCACCCTGCCGTCTTTAGATCGTAGGCAATTCTGATAACTAACCAGCCTCGTGCAGATGCCAGGGGTATGCACATGAAAGGGGTCTCTCTTCCTCGGACAGCCAGCCAAGTGGTGCTCTGGTCTACCATCCGCCCCAGTGCCTACAACTAACTACCAACTAAGCTGCACCTGGCTGATTGCCAAGCCAACCTACCTTTGCTCCATGCCTACCCTTGAGAATTATGAGGAGGCACGGTAAGGCAGGACAGTGGGATGACACCTACCCTGGATGTTTTCCTTGTGTAAGCCAGCAAGCTCAAGGGCCCCAGCATACGAGAGGCTTGGCGATGGGGCTGGCGAGCAGAACAGTAGCGCAGGTCGGGGGCACAGGCAGGACGTGCCTGTCAAAGGTTTTTAAGCAAAGATACAAACTTGTTTCCACATTCACCCCAAATTTCTGCTCAAGGAGTAATAGAAAATGATCCAAAGAACCAGTTCAGAAAGTCTAGGGAACAAAGGCATAATTCATTTAATACGGTTTGGAGGTACCCCAGTCTGCTTCATAGCTGACAAACTGAATAGCAAATATGGCCTTCATCACTTTATGATTTTTTGAAGATTTTATTTATTTATTTGACAGAGAGAGACACAGCGAGAGAGGGAACACAAGCAGGGGGAGAGGGAAAAGCAGGCTTCCCATAGAGCAGGGAGCCCGATGCGGGGCTCGATCCTGGGATCACAACCCGAGCCGAACGCAGACGCTTAACGCCTTAACTGAATAGCAAATATGGCCTTCATCACTTTTAAATAGAGGTTAAGTTTGATAGTATTTTGTGAAGATGGGGTGTTGCGGTAGATTGGTCACATTCAAAATGGAATCAAACCCCTTTTTCTCCCTAAATTTAATGATCTAGAAAGCTAGTCTCCCAATCAAACTAATATTCTATTGGCCTAAAATCTTTGTGTTAACGGGCTGCTGACTTTGATTCTAAATAGTTAATCCTTTATACTATAGAAGTGGTTTTATTATCTATTTTAGATTTCAATTTTAAGGGCTCAGATTTTTTTTTTCCAACTGGGCCAGGAGAGGATTCCAAATATTGAGACAAAATTTGGTTTCATGAGGAGTGCCTGGGTGGCTCAGTCGTTAAGCATCTGCCTTGGGCTCAGGTCATGATCTCAGCGTCCTGGGATCGAGCCCCGCATCGGGCTCCCTGCTCAGAGGGAAATCTGCTTCTCCCTCTCCCTCTACTACTCCCCCTGCTCGTACTCTCTCGCTCGTACTTTTTCTCTCTCAAATAAATAAAATCATTAAAAAAAAATTTGGTTTCATGAAAGGCAGAAGAAGATAATAGAAAGAGCCCTGATCTTATCCCCAGAAGACTTTAGTTCTCTCTGCTCTGCAGCTTCTTAGACACCGGCCAAAGCATTTAACCTCTCTGAGGCTCTGTCCACATTCATAAACTAAAATAATCATAGTACCTATCTCTTGGGGTTATTCTGAGGAGTAAATGAGATACTCTACGTGAAATGTCTAGCATAATGCCTGGCACATGGGATGTATTCAAAAAACATTAGTAATTCTTGGTATTTTATTTTTATCACTATTATCTTTTTTCTCTCTCTCTTACTGAGTTGTTTGGAAGCCAAATGAGGTCACTGCCTCCAAACATTTATTGAGTTCTTGCTATGTGCCAAGCATTACAATAGATACAGAATACAGATGTGAGTGCCTTCAAGGAACTTGCACAGGAAAGGCACGATTTGATACCTATTAGGTACCACAGGAGAATCAGCAGAAATAGAAGACATGACAAGTTTATAGGTAAGTCAACAACCTAGTTAATAAGATAATAAAGCACATGAAACAACTTAATCAACTCAATGTATATATTGGCATCATCTTTGTGGGAAGTCAGACGAGGGAAGGATCAATGGGTAGAGCTATATTGCCTACCCTCGGTGATGGCAAGAGATAGAGTAAGAACCATGATCAGTAATTATGGCTGAAGATGAGACACTGAGAGAATCATTTGCTAGGACCCTTCTAGAAACCAGCAAGCAAGTGAACTTCAAAAGCTTACTTGACCCTGCTTTGCACCCAAGCATTCTTCCCAATTCTATTTTCTACTGACGAACTTTTCTTTTTTTCTTTTTTTCAAGATTTTATTTTTAAGTAATCTCTACACCCAGTGTAGGGCTCCAACTTGTAACCCCAAGATCAAGAGTCCCATGCTCTACCCACTGAGCCAGCCAGACGCCCCTAGACTTTTCTTATAAAAATAATTTGTCCTCATTGTAGAAAACTCAAAAACATAAAAACAAAATAAAAATTGTTTATCATTCAATACTACAGAGGAATAATCTGCCTTTTCTCTAGGAATTTCTAGAAAAGTTAGGATTTCACATATGTACCTGAGATGGCCACTGAAATTACCCTCAGCCCTGAGCTTATAGAGTAGGTTGGCTCAAGGCCCCTCCCACCTCTCACTGGAGTTAACAGTTCATTCTCTAAGATTGCTTCAAGTTCCCAGGGGTTTACAGTCTCATAACTGGCTCCCAGTTCTGATTCTACCGATTTTAATCATGAGTCCACCTTCTCAAGCTGTTCTTTTTTCTTTATTCCCCACCAGTCTAACGGTGGAACTCTACCCCTATGGTTTGATTTTTCTCCCCTGAGACTGTCACATAAGACATTCCTGTATTGGGGCACCTGGGTGGCTAAGTCGGTTAAGCATCTACCTTCAGCTCAGGTCATGATCCAAGGGTCCTGGGATCGAGCCCTGTATTGGGCTCCCTGCTCAATGGGGAGCTTGCTTCTCCCTCTCCCTCTGCTGCTCCCCCTGCTTGTGCTCTCTCACTCTCTCAAATAAATAAATAAATAAATAAATAAATAAATAAATAAATCTAAAAAAAAGACATTCCTATATTTAGCAGACTTTACCAAATGAGAAAATGGAAGTTTATATTGAATATATGAGACTTAAAATTGAATATTAATATCCCTTTCCTAAAATCTTTTACCCCACCAAGGAGCATTTTTTACCACCTCTCTCTGTAGGATCCAGCCTCTATCTTCAATGTTATTTAGAATTGCTTTGTCAAATGATCCCAAGAGTGCACTGGGATTTTGATTAGAGTTGTATATTAATTTATGGATGCTTGATACATATACAATATTGGACATCTCATATCCTTCTTAGTCGTTTTTAGTCACTCTCAGTTTCAATTGTGCACTGATTTTTTTTTAAATTAAGTGATGGCCATGTATATGTACTTTAATTAGTCACCTTATGAGCTATTGTATTAGCCTTAATAGTTTTGTTTTGTTTCTCATTTTAATAGTTTTTTTCTTTTTATTTTACATCTTTGAGGCACCCTAGGTAGAAGGTAATATAACTTATAAATAGTACATGTATTTTGCTAACTTATTTTCAATTTTTATACCTCTTTCTCTTGCACCTGTGCATTGGGTTAGGAATTTCAAATTAATGTGAAATAATAGCAATGATAGCAGGCATCATGGTCTTGCATCCAAAAATTTCAAAGACTATTGTATAGTAGTGGTCTCCAAGTCCTCACTGGGCTTCTACCCCCAGGCTTCCTTCAAAGGCATGCCTACCTCCACCCTCTAACCAGAAATACAAAGCTTAAGTTGCACTGTCCAGTCACCTCGTTAGCAGCTCTGATCACCTTCGACCTCTTTGCAGTATTTGATGACTGACAATTCCTTCTTCAAATTCTCTCCTTCCTGGGTTTCCATGACACCACATGATCTTAGTTTTATTCTTTTTTCTCTTTATTCACACACTCCTCTGTTTTCTTTCCCATTCTTCTCTTCCTTCATGCAACAGCATTTGTTTTCTCCTTTGTCCTCCTCTCTAAGCCTTTTCCATTAAGGAACTGTTCTTTTTCTTGCACATACCGCTCCAGCTCTTGACCTCTCACCTGAATGTGAATCCTGCCTGTATCTGACTATTGTCTAAACACCTCTACTAAGACATTCTGCAGGAAATGCACATTTGTGTCCAAAATTAAACTTTTTTTTTTTTAAAGATTTTATTTATTTATTTGAGAGAGAGAGAATGAGAGAGCACATGAGAGGGGGGAGGGTCAGAGGGAGAAGCAGGCTCCCTGTGGAGCAGGGAGCCCGATGTGGGACTCGATCCCGGGACTCCAGGATCATGACCTGAGCCGAAGGCAGTCGCTTAACCAACTGAGCCACCCAGGCGCCCCAAAATTAAACTTCTGATTGTTGCTCAAGTCCACTCCATCTTCTGGTTTCCCATTTCCCACACACACCCCAAAAAGATTATATCTCAGAATTACTTTGGACGTATTTTACCTACATTTATACTCCTTCCTAACTCCAAATTTTGGAACATTCTGCTTTCTCTATGTAATACCTTACTCCCTTCTATTTGCCAAATTTTATTTGTCGTAAAAGTTTTAGGTTCCTCCTGCCTGTCTCAAGTGGCCAGACATGACTGACTACTCCCATCCACACCAGTGTCCTCCTTTCTGCATTTCCCTAGCACTGGCCTGTTCCACTTGTGGTGGCCGCGGACACCCCTAGGAAGTGATGGGCCTGAATTCAAAGCCAGGTCTGTCCGATTCTAGAGTCCGTGCTCCTTAACTACTGGGTCTTGTCCACTGATGGGTTTTAATAGCTGACTAAAACAATCTCCTGATAAACAGACATATATTTCAGGTAAAACACTAGCCCTTCACAAAAAATTTAATATAGTGGAGGAAATGCATATGATGTATTATTTCTGCTTGATATTATTGTACTTGCTCTGCAGGATGATGATGCCATTGAATTATACCACCATTGAGAGGTGCAGTTACTAGTGCTATTTATGGGAGCCTGTTCTGGACCGTCCTCATCCTTTGCTCATGGCCTTCCCTCCATGGATCAGCCTTCCTGGCTCCTCTTTGCCTAGCTAATTCCTACTCCTCTTTAAGTATCAGCCAATACTTCACTTTTTAAAGAAAGCCTTTGATGCCCCTCTTGACCCTCCCCCACACCACAACTGATTGATCTAGAAGAGAGTTTCTCAATCTCAGCACTATTTACATTTTGTACTGGATGGTTCTTTGTTATGGGGGGAGGGGCTGTCCTATATGCTGTAGGATGTTTAGCAGCATTCCTTGGGTCCAGCCACTAGATACCAGTAGCACCCTCTCCACCCCCACCAGTCATAACAATAGAAAATATCTCCAGACATTGCCAAATATCCCTTGAGGGGCAAGACTGCCTGCAGTTGAGAATCACCAGTCTAAGATGAACATGTGACCCAAACTGGGTTGATTTGAGTTCTTCCCTGGGGATTTTTAGATTATAATTGAAAAAGGGGATCCCGTCCTCTCTGAGTCAGACCAGAGGTTGATGTGAGGCTTCGAACTTATGGAGGCCTTGCTTCTTGACCTCTCACCTGAATGTGGAGAGAGCTGGTCTGTGGTAAGGGAGAATGAAGCCTACACGTGGAAAAAATGTACAAGACCCCTGGGGATATTCTAGTGCCTGGTTCCAGTTGGTACCAAGTTCTTGCTGTAGCTCCGTCCTTCCCAGAGCATTGTTATTCCAACTTTCTATCCCTAAGCCAGTAAATATTAATACTTTTGCCTAATCAATTTTTGAATTGGGTTCATGGCTCTTAAAACCATAAGATTACAATACTCCTCTTTTATGCTCCCTCAACAATGTGTGCTGTATTTACTTAACCTGTTTCTACAACTAGACTATAAACTCCTTGAGAACAGGAACTTCTCATTCACTGTTATGTCCCTAGCACCTAATATGCGACTTGGCACATGGTAGATAAGCAATAAATACTTGTGGAGTAAATTTAATTAATAAATGGATGGATGGGTGGATGGATGGATGGATGGATGGATGAAGCAAGATATGTTATTCTCTAGCTCTCTTATACCTTTGCTGTGTCCCATCCTTTATGCCTCCAGAGGAGCTAAGCATGGGCCCCCTGCATAATTCTTTTTTCTGAACACTGACTGTTTAGGAACCACAATGTTCAAAAAAATCACAAGGACTAGTTACCATAGCCTCAAGGGCAATGCATGACTAGATGAATTCCTCTGGCAGTAAGGAAATAAGATGGAGCCAAATCCACCAGAGAAGAATCTGTGATGCAAGAGGCATCACATGACGAGAGACAATCTTCTGGCAGCGCGGCCTGAGATCTGTCTGAGCCAGGCAGGAAGGAATCCCAGCCATTATCAGAATCTAGTGTAACTGTAAAATATGACCTAATTAAGAGGTGTGTCAGCAACAGATTGAGAGCGTTCCCTCATACTTTTCTTAGAGCAATAAACAGAAAAAACAATTGCATTCTAATGTAAGGGTAAAAATAGTGACCACCTTATTTCAAATTAACTGATACACTCTCACTAAGGACTCTGCCTGGAAAGTAGCATGAGCCAAATAAATGGCGGCTATTGGTATTATAGATTTGATTTTGATTCCCAAAGTATGTTTTCTCATTTTGGAAATCTTTTTTCTTCTTCACAGGTGAAAGTGTCTCCACAGAAAATCTTGGGGGGAAAATGAATTTTTTTTTTCTCCTAAACCTTCAATGAATTTAGACGTTATTTTTCAAAAGCTTTTTTTAAAAAATCCTCATACTTCCAATTATGGCAATCTAATGAGTGAAAGGGGTTTTTCAAATGTCTTACTGTAAGTGAATCTTACGTTAATAGCCGGAAGTAAAGGATGTCCAAAAAATAAGTTCCTTCAACAAAAATTTATTCTATACCTACTAAGTGTCAGGCAAATTCACTGCCCTCATGGAGCACACAGATGAGCATCTGGAAAGGCATTGAAAATTTCTGCAAATATAATGATGATAATACTGAGAAGGAATACAAACTGTTTCCTAAGGGGGTGCCTGGGTGGCTCAGTTGGTTAAGAGACTGCCTTCAGCTCAGGTCATGATCCTGGAGTCCCAGGATCGAGTCCCACATCAGGATCCCTGCTCAGCAGGGAGTCTGCTTCTCCCTCTGACCCTCCCTCCCCAATGCTCTCTCTCTCTCAAATAAATAAAATCTTAACAACAACAACAACAAAACTGTTTCCTAAGGGTCTGGAAGATTGGTTCACAAAGCCTTTTTTGAGTATGGGGTATTTATACCAAGAACTAAAGAATAAGGTATCTATGTTAAAGTTGGGGTCAGGGGAGGTCTGGAGAATTGTGGGAGATGACAGAGAAAAGACAGGAGTAGGGGCCAGAACATTAAGCTAATGTATTCCAGGCAAAGTCCCAAGGTAAGAAGGAGTGGGACTCCTCATTGAAAAGAACTGAGAGGCCAGTTTCTGGAATGGAAAGAGTGAGGGACAGAATGACGTGAGATGAATACAACTCGGCAGAAGGAAGATCATACACAACCTTAAGGATTCGAGCCTTTATCCTAAAGCCAATGGGAAATCATTGGAGTGTAAGGAGAGAAGTAACACAGTCACATGTGCTTTAGTGGGAGGGTAAAAGACTGTCACAGAATACAGTTGAAAGATGATGGTACCTTAGAACTTAGCAGCATTCCTTGGTGGTGACCATGACAGTTTAGGGAAGTAAATGGATTGAAGTGTGTAGGAAATAGACTAGAAAAGTCCTGGTGATTAATGAACTGGAAGAGGGGGCATGATAAGGAAGAGATGAGGGTAAATCAATGATGACTCCTAGGTTTCTGGATTAAGCAACTGAGTGGATGGTGGTGGCCTTTACTAAAATAGAGAACACTTGAGAAGATAAAAATTTGCAAGTAGGAAGACAATGAGTTCTGTTTCATTTATTTTATTTATTTTTTAATTTATCTGAAAGAGAGAGAGTGAGCAAGAGAGAGAGCACAAGCAGGGGGAGGGGCAGAGGAAGTGGGAGAAGCAGACTCCCCGCTGAGCAGGGAGCCTGACATGGTGGGGCCCGATCCCAGGACCTGGGGATCACGACCTGAGCTGAAGGCAGACATTTAACCAACTGAGCCACCCAGGCGCCCACTGAGTTCTGTTTTAGAAAACACTGAGTTTTGAATACCTATTATGAAAAATCTTATAGACATATCCATTTGACCACTAGATAGACAGATAGGAAGTTCTGGGAAAAGTCTTTGCTGGAGAAATGGATTTGAGAATCACCAGCATGAAGATGGAAATGGGAGCCTCAACAGCTTATGAGATTCCCCTAAGGAGAGTTTGTAAAGTGACAGCAGAGGAAGTCAGGATGGAATCCTTCGGAACTCCCAAGTGACATGAAGAGCAGAGGAGAGCCATCAAAGGAAACTGAGAAGGGGCAACCAAAGTAGGCAGTCACCAGGAGAGTGTAACGTCACAAAACCAGCGAAAGAGAAGGCGTCACAGAAGGGTGATCAGTTGCGTCAAACACTACTAAGAAGTTGAGATTTAAGTCTGGATTTAGCAGCAGGAAAGTCTTTGTCAACCTTAATAAGAATATACTCAGATAAGCAAAGGCAGCAATGTCTTAGGGAGAAGATGAAAGGCCTCTTGAGGCCAGACCAGCTGTTTTTATAGCAGGCTATGCTTTATCCCTAGAGTGGACCAAAAAGTCACTTTGGGTGCTGTGACTACAAGAAACCTACTGAGATGGGGAAAAAAAATCATATAAGGGGAAATGGAAGCATGTGGACAATTTATGTAGTGGGCACTACAGGCAATTTTGTATATTTCTTTTATTACACTATTGTATAATACTTTAGAAAATTTTCAAGGGTATACCTTGGGGGAAAAATAGTATTCCTAGAGGAAAAGGGAATGCGGACACTAAATTGGGAGGTGAGGAATGCAGAGGACAAAATAGGTTGTTAGAAATAGAATTCACTGGGGTGCCTCGGTGCCTCAGTCAGTTAAGCATCTGCCTTTTGCTCAGGTCATGATCCCAGAACCCTGGGATGGAGCCCTGAGTGGGGCTCCCTACTCCGCAGGGAGTCTGCTTCTCCCTCTACCCCTCCTCCCACTCGTTCTCTCAATCTCTTTCGCTCTCAAATAAATAAATAAAATCTTTAAAAAAAAAAAGAAATAGAGTTCTTTGGACATGTCTGACATAAGGGATAGAGCGTCAAAGCAGTGCTACGTGGGAACCTTCAGTCTGGGAAGGTATGAGAGTGTTTAATATTGATGCAAAAAAGCTGTAGAGGGCAAGATTAGAGTCCTGCGGAGAACAGAAGACGCAGAGCGCTCAAAGTTCCCATAAAGAGTAGGATGCTTCAGACCAGAAAGGAGGTCCAGGGGGAAGGGGAAGGCTGTCATCATGGTGGTTTGGGTACAGGACGTTGACAGTGATCTCATCAAACCACTCTAGTTTCCCTGGGAGGTTGGAGGTGAGGTCACCAGTGAGAATAAGAGGGGACAGCAGGTGGTCAAGGAGCTGAAGGGAGTGAGTGGAGAAGGGCTGCAATATGTTTCGAAGAGCTCTTTATTAGAGTAAGCGTGGTTTGGGTCCGAGGAGCTTATAGTCTTGACTGTAACTACTCTTCACAATTAAGGAGTAAGTACCTACTCAGGAGCCTTGACATGGTTTACATTATACTCTAGAGATCAATTAAAAAAATGATATTAGTCTCAGAAAGTTAATGATCGCAGTGGAATATATAAAACATTAATTACCATTAACATATCTTTTGATTAGTTATATATGTGATTACATTTTAACACTTGAAGTTATGTTTTTAAAACTTCACATAAACTTGCCACAGTTTTATGTTGGGCCTGTATAAGAATGTTCTTTTCATCAAAGTGATTTTAAGTGGATTTTGCCCCTGTCCTTTTGCAGTATTTTATTACTTTTCTGCTATTTTCTAACCCATGTCATAGTATATTGTTGTATATCCATTCTTTAAATGCTTTCTAGACTCTCCTACCCTTCTGAATAAACTGCCTACTACTAATACAATACAACTTTCTTCTCCCAACACACTAATTTCCCCTTTATTTAATGGCAATAACTAATATATATTGGGTGACACATTTTTCAAACTGCTATCATATACATTACCCTATTTATCACCAAAACAAACTGAGTATTTTTGATCATTATTCTATAGATAAAGAAACTGATAACTTGCTCAAAATTACATGACTAGCAAAGAGCAAAACTAGGATTTGAATTCAAGTCTTTTGATCCTTCAGCTCAAGGCACTACACTATACCAGTGTTTCCTAAGTGGTGTATGAACAGACTTTTTTTTTTAACTTAAAGAGGTCTGTATTTTAATACAACTATGCACAAATTATTTGAATTAAAATTTGGTCAGTTTGAATAAAAACACTAAGTAAATAATAATGGAGATGGTATGCAGATTTGGCAAAATTCATAAATATATGTGTGCATGAATGCAATTTCATAATCTCATAATCACTGAAAGATGAGCAAAAACCAGGGTAATTCTCCTATTTTAAGATAAAGGATAAGTCGGGGCACCTGGGTGGCTCAGTCGTTAAGCATCTGCCTTCAGCTCAGGTCATGATCTCAGAGTCCTGGGATCGAGCCCTGCATCGGGCTCCTTGCTCACCGGGAAGCCTGCTTCTCCCTCTTCCACTCCCCCTGCTTGTGTTCCCTCTCTCGTTGTGTCTCTCTCTGTCAAATAAATAAATAAAATCTTAAAAAAAAAAAAAAAGGGGCGCCTGGGTGGCTCAGTCATTAAGCGTCTGCCTTCGGCTCAGGTCATGATCCCAGGGTCCTGGGATCGAGTACCACAGCGGGCTCCCTGCTCGGCGGGAAGCCTGCTTCTCCCTCTCCCACTCTCCCGGCTTGTGTTCCCTCTCTCACTGTCTCTCCCTCTGTTAAAAAATAAATAAAATCTTTAAAAAAAAAGATAGAGGATAAGTCAGTGAAGGATGTGACCTCAACTAGGGTAATACAGAGGTGTGCCTGCCCTTTAGCAAACCTGATATTTAAATCCAACACCCTCTCCTCTAAGAAAAAATCAACTGAAGGGGAAATTATATTACAAAATGACCTTTCATTATGAAGATCTTTAATAATTATAGGTAACATTTATGTGCCTGGTGCTTTGCTCTCAGCTCATGGGAGCCTTCTACCATCTTGTTGAGTAAGTACGTTTATTAATCTAATTTTTCAGATGAGGAAGCGCAGTAAGATTCCAACCTGTTATCAAATTAATAAACTAAGTACATGTAGTTTTGTGGAGCAGCAGATTCCACATTAAGCAGCAGCAATTAATGACAGCATCTAATGAACACTCTGTAAAGGTTTTGTTTCCCCTTTCTTTCTCTAAGAGGAGACCCAGATTCTTTTTTTTTTTAAAGATTTTATTTATTTATTTGAGAGAGAGAGCAGGAGCAGGGTGGGGTGGGAGGGGGTGGGCAGAGTGAAAAGCAGGCTCCCTGCGGAGCAAGGAGCTGGATGCGGCACTCAATCCCAGGACCCTGGCATCAAGACCTGAGCTGAAGTCAGACACTTAACTGACTGAGCTGCCCAGGCACCCCAGGAGACCCAGACTCTAACCCTGTTTCTATCTATCACTAGCTGAGTCACGGTCCTTAAACAAATCACTTAAATTCTAGGCCTTGTTTTTCCACATCTATTAAAAAAAAAAAAAAGTTGAATTTTGCCATTCCTAATATCCTCTTTATTTCTAAAACTCTATACTTTTACCCTTCAAATTATTAATAATATTTCTGTATGTCAGGTCAGGAATGCGTAGACTGTATAAGTCAGATGTACTGCTGAGGACCTAAAGCTAAAATCAAGAATTGTTCTCAATTGTTCTGGTAGAGCACCAGCATTATAATTCCTATCGCTTGTCCTAAAAGAAAGAAACTGGGTTAACTGACCTATTTCAAGCAATAGGACTGGAGCAATTATTAATGCACAGCACTTGAAGTGATAACCCAGAAAACCAACAAATATTTCTGGAGCAACCATTCCAGCACGACATTCTGGGGGGACACAAAAAGATAGTCTTGTCCTTAATAAACTCCTGGACAATTGAGGAAACAAGATCGAAAACCCATGAAAATGTAAATTGCTGATCAAGGTGTAGAGTTGGAAAGGCCCTTTGACCTCGTCTAGTCACAGATTCACAGAATGGGAGAGCTGAAAAGGATCTTAGCAAAGGATGCATCTCTTCCCCTCCCTGTCCCACCCCTCATATGTGGATGAGAAGACCAGGAGCCAGAAGAGTGAGATCACCGGTCCGCAGTCAGGCAGTGTGTTAACTAAAGAGCCGGGATTAGGCACTCAAGAGCCACGGTAGGTCAGCTTAACTGGAGTGGAGAACTCAGGCCAAAGAATGGTTGCCAATTGGGTTGTGTTGTGGAGGCCTTTCCGTATCATATCTGGGCCCTGAGAAGCAACAAAAGGTCTTGATGGTGGAGAAGATTTCACTGGACAGTCCAGAAGTTACTGCATGGAAAAGAGCCGTTAACAATTAAGCACGTCTCTGCGCTGAAGTGGAGCCATCAACACGCACTGTTTAAAAAAAAAAAGAAAGAAAAAAGCAAGGTGTACGAGTCTGTGTCTGTGTGTGCACACATGTGTGTAAATGCATAAAAATTCTCTGGACAGATAAGTAAAAACCTGCTTTATTGCATTTGCAGGGAAGGAAACTGGACGGCTGGAGTGCAGGTGTAGGAGCTGGGTACATTTTTCATTGTATGTTCTTTTGAACATTTTTATTTTGGGGACTTTTCCACCTATTACATAAAATCATCACTTATTAAGAAGGTATTTTTGTCTGGTCTGAAAAGCTCTTTTTTTTTTAATTAGATAAAATTTTTTTGAGGTAGATACTACCTTTTGGTAAAGTCGTTGTCTGACTACGGAGTGATAAGATCAAGGCTAATTATACAGTTGCTGCCTCATTCATATTCAGAAAATGTTAGAAAGGGTGCGATATCCTGACATTAAAAGTTGATTTATTTCTCCCTGTGCTTGCTCTCCAAGCAATGACTACAGTTGTTGAAAGAGAGCCAGATACTGTCACACACAACTCAGATGGGAATCTAAACGTGGCCATATCCTCCCACAGCTGGCTGAGGACTTAGTGTGTGCCATAAATAGCAAGGACAAATAAAATCAATCCGGCTTTCAAAATGCAGTTCATGAGATATCTGCAGAAAAGCGAACTTGATAACATATTGGAATCTTTCTGTAATGGAATTGGAAGAGAGGAACAATAAGTTTCATCAGCCTTTGCCTTCCCTAGTTGTCTAGTTTTAAGACCACAACTGGACCCATAGCTCATCCAAATCCACTGAGCAAGCCCTGTTTTAGCAGGCTTAAACTAGTTCTGTTCCTCCAGAGAAAGACCCTCCCAGCTGAGTTTGGGTGATGGAGGAACATCTGCTCCATCCAAGATAATGTTTCAGAGCTTTTGTGAATGCATCCTCAGCCTCATAATTGCCTATTTTAGCTGGGTTTAGATTTTCTAGAAAGTAAAAAAGCATCTACCCAGCTGCTTTTGGGGTAGCAGAAGTAGCAGCATGACCTGCTCCTCTAGAAATTCTGCCCAGTAACTCGACTCTTTGGGAAATTTTCCTGCGTGCTTTATAAACCTGAGTCAGACCCTGATGCTCACAGGTTCAAACTGATCATAAGGAGCAAGTTTCAGATTGGCTCCACCTCCATTCTAGTTGCTTTCTACCGGGCTGGCGGTTCAGAACCAACAAAGGAATTTGGGGGAAAATTAGGAACCTGGGTCTTACCTGTCTCTAAATCTCCGGAGCTGTGCAGAGCCCTGAGGAGAGCAGGGCGGGTGGTGGAGAGGATGAGGAAACAGTGAAGTATGGGAGCACCCTGGAGAGTTGAGCAAGGGCCAGCTCATTCATGGCCTCTAGGCCAAGGTGTGCATTTTGATCTTCAGGCTAAGAGCAGAAGGGAAACCATTGGAGGCCTAAGGAGAAGGATTGCTCAAGTTTATGCTTGCTTTTTTAATCCACCTGGCCATAGTACCGGGACTTGGCAGAGGGGACAAAAGTCGATGGATGTAGCCCACTTGGAAAATCCAGGCATTCCCACCCACAGTGCAGGAAGGTTCCTTTTACTCCACATCCTTGCTAACACCTGTTGTTTCTTGTGTTGTTGATTTTAGCCATTCTGACAGGTGTGAGGTGATATCTCATTGTGGTTTTGATTTGCATTTCCCTGACGGTAAATGATGATGAACATATTTTCATGTGTGTGTTGGCCATCTGATTGTCTCCTTTGGAGAAATGTCTGTCTGTTTATGTCTTCTGCTCATTTTTTAAATTGGACTATTTGTTTTTTGGCATTGGGTTTTATAAGTTCTTTATAGATTTTGGATACTAACCCTTTATCAGATATGTCATTTGCAAGTACCTTCTCCCATTCGGTAGGTTGCCTTTTAGTTTTATTGATTGTTTTCTTTGCTGTGCAGAAGCTTTTTATCTTGATGAAGTCCCAACAGTTTATTTTTGCTTTTGTTTCCCTTGCCTCAGGAGACATATCCAGAAAAAAGTTGCTACGACCAATGTCAGAGAACTTACTGCCTATGTGCTCTTCTAGGATGTTTATGGTTTCAGGTCTCACATTTAGGTCTTTCATCCATTTTGAATTTGATTTTGTGTTTGGTGTAAGAAAGTGGAGGTCCAGTTTCTTTCTTTTGCATGTTGCTGTCCAGTTTTCCCAACACCATTTGTTGAAGAGACTGTCTTTTTTTCCATTGGATATTCATTCCTACTTTGTTGAAGATTAACTGACCATAGAGTTGAGGGTCCATTTCTGGGCTTTCTATCCTGTTCCATTGATCTATGTGTCTCTTTTTGTGCCAGTACCATACTGTTTTGATGACTATAAAAGGAGGGGGGGTGGGGGTTGGGTTAAATAGGTGATGGGGATTAAGGTGTGCACTTGTCCTGATGAGCCCCAAGTGATGTATGGAAGTGTTGAATCACTATATTGTACACCTGAAACTAATATAACATTGTATGTTAACTAATTGAAATAAGAATAAAAACTTTTTTAAAAAATCCAGCCAGTGTGGCATAGGAAAGAAGCAATAGACTTAAAGAGGAGTGGATAGTTGGAGAGGTATTTAGGGGGTAGAACCAGTGGAGAGACAGTGGTAATTGATTGGATATAAGAAAGAGGGAAAAGGGAAGAATTGAGAATAATTCCCAGATTCCCAGGATTCTGACAAAGACAGGAAGTTATACGTCTGACTAGTCCTTCCTGGCCTGGGCAGTGCTCTGGTGTTGGCTGAACTTGCCCCGGGGCCTGGCCGAAGGCCACTCCTGCCAGTGTTTCATGAATCAATGGTTCACCAGCCTGTTGTGTCCTAAAGGGCTGGGTGCCCACATAACCACAACTCTGGCTCCAAACAATAATGCAGTCACTGAATCTTTTGTGCCTCTTTTTAGCTACAGAATACAGTTTACAAGTGGTAGGGAGACATTTTATTTAATATTTAGAGACTCAATCACCAAGTGCTCCTTGGGGACGTTTGGACTACGCAGAAATAAAATTGAAAGGGCACATATTTATGGAAATTTTTTTCTAGAGGTTAAAAAAATAAAAGCTATTTAGAATTATATCTTAATTCAGTTATTTTACCTGTATGTGTGTGTAGGAGTGTGTGTGCATGTAGGTGTGTGTGTCAGCAGTTTTGAAAATATGATCGATCTTTCATATTTTTTTCTTAATTAATCTCTGAAAAGCAACATATTATCACCATGATGTGTATGGTTAAGAAAATGATTCTATCTTGACAGAGTAAGTTTGATTTTTAATGTGCAGATCAACATTCAACAATTAGTTGAGCCTAGACAGATTGGTACTAGACCTCTATTCTCTTGATTTGGCTGATAAAAAGGTTCTAAGAGCTTGAGCAGCTCAGTGGTGATCTTTTGTAGTAAGAGCAGGGAGACCAAATTCCAGAGACTCCCCTTTGAGCTGCTACTTACTCTCACCCAGTGTTGGATAAATGCACATGTGCCCTCTCAACCGAGCCAAGACTCCTAAAAAAAGCATTCCCATCGCAGAGGGAAACTATTTTAAAGAACTTGACAGCAGGCACTTTGAGTCCTCCATCTTCCCTCTCTTTGTTGAAACGGCTTATACCAGTAAACGGCAGCTAATGAGGTGGTTTATCTGGTTTTATTGTCCTTAATTTTATTACCTGCCCAATATAATCTTGGCCCAAGCTTCCCCTGCTTAGAGGCATGGTAAAAGCTTTATGTCTAGGAAAGCCCCACCCAAGTGGAGATTTTGCTTTCTCGAGTGTGGGCTCTGAGCCAGGCCTGTAGGCTGAGGTGCTGGTTTCTGTAACAGACCAATTTAGAAACTCTAAACCTTTCTGTAATCTTATTTTCTGGCTCAGGTGGAGGTAGAAACAATCCAGAGACCTAAGATTAAATGAATAAGCCAAGAGAAAGAGGCAAAGACCTATTTCTCCATCCCCCAAGCTTATCAGAATCTCTGTTTTAGATTTTCCTTGCCTTAGCGTCCAACCACTGAGAAGGGGTCGTAGCCAGAAGTAGACATCAGTCATCTAGAGTCATGGATGGGGGCTAAGCTCTAGTGAAGTCCCTCAAAGAAGTCAAATAAAGGAATTGGGCTAAGAGCAGTGAGGTGGGAGAAGGCACAAGCAGGTGGAAAATGGAGGAAGTTAAGTCTAATTTTCAGTGAGGAAGGGCAGAGCGTTCCCTCTCCTTCATCTGGCACTAGGCCCAACCTTGGTATCTTGCTGTTTCCTTTCTCTGAAGGGATCTCTCTCTCACCATCCCCCACCCCCCCCCACTTCTGGAGAGCAGGTTTGTCCACAGGGACCCCAAGGCCCTTCTTATGCCCACATCCACAGACTGTGCTTTCATATGCAGCTGTGGCTACCACTTTAAAGAGCCTGGTGTTCCTGTACCCACTGCCTTTTAAACCCTTATAGAACATTCTTCTTGATACCTTTTATTTAAATACATGTAATAAAACACTTTTGGGTGCTAGTGTCTGTCTTATGTCAATTTGATTTTACTCTTGTTGCTCTTTCCCAACTACTCATGGAAAATTTGTTTTTTCTTCCTTCTTTGCTACCCTCAGCCACACCCCCACTCTCTGCTGCTGGTTTGACCACAGCCGGCCACAGGCCAAGAAAACATGGGTGGGCGGGTGCCAGTCTCTGACCGCTAGGAGCTGCTGGGGATAAGACTGGGGAGTTCGGGGGGTGGAGAGTGAAGGAGGGTGTAGCCTACAGACTTTCTCAAAAAGCTGAAGAGAGGTTTGGTTTGTGTGTGTGTGTGTGTGTGTGTGTGTTGAGACTATTATGAAATCCTCATTCTGAATAAGAACAATAATCGCTGCCCTTGGAAAACTCTCCAGTGTATACTATTAAGTGAAAATGCTAATGATAAACAGTAGTATCTAATTTCATTTGCTGTTGGTAAAGGATGCGCATATATATACTTGTAGAAGCACAGGATTTTGGGAGAGAGGGCAAACAATTGTTTATAGTGATTACTTCTGAAAAAAGAACTGGGGGGTCAGTTTTTTATTGTACATGCTTCTGTACTCTTTGAATTTGTTTTTGACTCTAGGGCATGTATTGCCATTATAGTAAGCAAGTTTAAATATTTTTTAAAAGAAATGTTAATTTTCTGTCCCTTAGTGATTTGCTGAAAACCATTAATAAGATACTAAGTGGAAGTTGAGGCTGAATAGGCTGGCCAACATATAATACCATTTTTTTAAATTTTATTAAGATTTATTTATTTAGGCGCGCCTGGGTGGTTCAGTCGTTAAGCGTCTGCCTTCGGCTCAGGTCGTGATCCCAGGGTCCTGGGATCGAGCCCCGCATCGGGCTCCCTGCTCCGCGGGAAGCCTGCTTCTCCCTCTCCCACTCCCCTTGCTGTGTTCCCTCTCTTGCTGTGTCTCTCTCTCTCAAATAAATAAATAAAATCTTAAAAAAAAAAAAAGATTTATTTATTTATTTTAGGGGGTAAGGGGCAGAGAGAGAGATGGAAAGAGTCTCAAGCAGACTCCACACTCCCCCCACGATATGGGCCTTGATCCCACAACCCCTGCGATCACGACCTGAGCCGAAACCAAGAATTGGACGCTTAACCGACTGCACCACCAGGCGCCCCAATGCCATTTTGAACACTTAGCATAGCTGCAATCATTGCTTTCTACAATTATTTAATACTTATCAAAATCAAATAAGGCAGTAATTTACAATCCTCAGTTTATGAATGAGGAAAATAGGCTCAGAGAGGTTATATAATATTCACAAGGTCACACAGCTAGTTAGTAAGTTCTTGGGAGCTGACCACTTCCTAAGGGCAAGCTACACATCTGCCTTGTCTACTAACGGAATCCCCAAATCCTAGCAAAGTGCCTGGTACGTGGCAAGGGGCATAAATACATTTATTGAATAACTTAATGTCTAATACAAAGCTTATGCCATTAACTAATACATGAAATTCCCCTCCAAAGTTATACTTGAGCTGGGCAAAAGGCACTTTATCAGCATATTCACAGCTGCAGGCACAGATTCTGAATCAGAGTGGCATCAAAAAAGACCCAAACCTAAGGTAAGCCTTACCTCCTAGCACTGTACTCAGGTTTGTTCTCTATAACTTTTGTTCTATACTCCCCACCTACTCAGGCAATAAAAGACATTTTTGTTTTTCCTGACTGATTTACTACCCTAGTAGTTCTTTCATTCATTCATTCCCTCATCAAATATTTATTGAATACCTACCACCTTCAAGGAATTGAGGATATAGCAGTGAAAAACACATATAAGGAGCTGAAGGAGTTCAGCACCACTAAATTGGCCTTACAAGAAATGTTAAAGGGACTTCTCCAAGCTAAGATGAAAGGATACTATTTAGTAAAAGGAAAACATATGAAAGTATAAATCTCACTGGTAAAGGTAAATATATAGTTAAATTCAGAATGCTCTAATGTTGTAGTGGTGGTGGATAAATAACTTATAAATCTAGTATGAAGATGAATAACAAAGCATTAAAAATAACTATAATTATATAGCTATAATAATTTGTTAACAGATACAAAAGATAAAAATAGATGAATTGTGACATCAAAAACATAAAGCGGGGAGTAGAAATGTAATGCTTTAGTATGTGTTCAAAGTTGAGTTGTTATAAGCTTAAAACAGACTATTATAAGATGTTTTATGTAAGCCTCATGGTATCCACAAGGCAAAAATGTATAGTAGATACACAAAAGAAAAAGAGAACAGCATCTAAGCATACCACTATAGAAAATTATCAAATCACAAAGAGAGAAGAGGGGGAGACAGGAACAAAGGAATTATAAAACAACCAGAAAATATAAAACAGCCATGAAAAATGGTAATAATAATAAGTCCATACCCATCAATTATTACTGTAAGTGTAAATGGACTAAATTCTCCAACCAAAAGACATAGAGTGGCTGAATGGATTTAAAAAAAAACAAAACAAAACAAGATCCAACTATGCTGCCTACAAAAGACTCACCAGCTTTAAGGACACACACAGACTGAAAATAAAGCAATGAAAAAAGATGTTCCATGCACATGGAAGCCAAAATAAAGCAGAAGTGACGACTTATAGCAGACAAAATAGACTTTAAGCCAAAGACTGTAATAAGAGACAAAAAAAAAGGTCATTATATAATGATAAAGGGGTCAATTTGACAAGAGGAACAAACCCAAAGGGCAAAATAGCAATATAATAGTAGGGGACTGCAGTGTCCCACTTTGAACAAAGGATAGATCATCCACACAGAAAATTAAGAAAAAAATAGACTTAAACTACATGTAAGATTATCTGAACTTAACAGGCATTTCCAGAACATTCTATCCAATAGCAGCAGAATACATATTCTTCTCAAACATACATGGAACATTCTCTAGGATAGATCAAATATTAGGCAACAAAGCAAGTCTTAATACATTTATGAAGACTGAAATAGTACCAAGCACCTTTTCTGACCACAATGGTATGAAACTAGAACTCAGTTACAAGAAGAAAACTGGGAAATTTACAAATATGTGGAAATTAAACAACATGCTACTCAACAGCCAATGGGTCAACAAAGAAATCAAAAGAGAAATCAAGAGGCACCTGACTGACTCAGTCGGAAAGGCATATGACTCTTGATCTCACTGTCGTGAGTTTGAACCCCATGTTAGGGGTAGAGATTACTTAAATAAATAAATATATTTTTTAAAGAAATTAAAAAAATAACTTGAGAGAAAATAAAATGTAAATATACAAAAATCATCTAACAAAAGTGATCCTAAGAGGGATATTCATAGCAATAAATGCCTAGGTTAATAAAAAAAAAGATCTCAGGGCACCTGGCTGGCTCAGTTAGTAGAGCATGTGACTCTTGATCTTGGGGTTCAAGCCCCACATTGGATGTAGAGATTCATCTAAAAGAAATTAAAAAATAAATTTTAAAAAGCTCTCAAATCAACAACCTAACTTTATACTTCAAGGAACTAGAAAAAGAACAAACTAAGCCCAAAGTTAGTAGAAAGAAGGAAATGAAAATACTCTGGTGTCTCTTCAGATCATATAAATCTTTCACCTTTTACTAAAGAAAAAAAGGAAATAAATGAAAGAGTAAAAAAGACATAGAAAAGTTCAATAAAACTAAGAACTGTGGTTTTGTTTTGTTTTGTTTTGTGTGTGTGTGTGTGTGTTTTGTTTTTTTTTTTTTTTGAAAAGACAAACCTTTGGCTAGACTTACTAAGAAAAAAAAAGGACTCAAAATCAGAAATTAAAAAGACATTACAACTGATAGCACACAAATGCAATGCATTATAAGAGACTACTATGAACAATTAACACCAACAAGTTAGACAAGCTAGAAGAAATGGATACATTCCTAGAAACACACAGCCTACCAAGGCAATCACAAAGAAATAGAAAACTTAAACAGACTGATAACCAGCAAAGAAATTGAATCAGTAATCAAAAACCTCCCAAAAATAAAAGTCCAGGAACAGATGACTTCAATGGTGAATTCCACTAAACATAGAAAAATTAATACCAATTCTTCTCTGCAAAAAATTAAAGAGGAGGGGCATGTGGCTGGCTCAGTCAGTGGAGCAAACGACCCTTGATCTCGGGCTTGTGTGTTTGAGCCCCAAGCTGGGTGTAGAGATTACTTAAAAAAAAAATAAAATATTAAAAAAAAAATGTAAAGGGGAAGAAACACTTCCAAATTCATTTTAAGAGGCCAGCATTACCCTGATTTGAAAACTAGGTAAGAACATTCCAAGAAAAGAACAAAACAAAGAACATTCCAAGAAAAGTAAATTATAAGCCAGTATCCCTGGTGAATATAGATGCAAAAAAATCTTAAACAAAATATTAGCAAACTGAATTCAAAAATACATTAAAAGAATCATACACCATAATCAAGTGGGATTTATTCCAGGATTGCAAGCGTGGTTCAACATCCACAATCAATGTGATATGCCACATTAACAAAATGAAGGATAAACATCTATGATCATCTCAATAGATGCAGAAAAAGCATGTGATAAAATTCAATATCCATTAATGATTTTAAAAAACCTCTCAAGCTGGCTAAAAGGGAATGTACCTCAACAGAATAAAGGCCATATATGACAAAACCACAGCCAGCATCAGACTCAATGGTGAAAAGCTAACAGCCTTTCCTCTAAGATCAGTAACAAGACAAGAAGGCCCAGTCTTGCCACTTTTATTCAACATAATACTGGAAATTCTAGCACAGCAATTAGGTATGCAAAAGAAATACAAGACATCCAAATTGGAAAGGAAAAAATAAAACTCTCTATTTACAGATGACACGATATTATATAGAGAAAACTCTAAAGACTCTACTAAAGACCTGTTAGAGAACTAATCAACTAATTCAGTGAAGTTATAGGATACAAAATCAACACATAAAAATCAGTTATGTTACTATACACTAGTAATGAACTATCAGAAGGAGAAATTAGGATAACAATCCCATTTACAACTGCATCAAAAGGAATAAAATACCTCAGAATAAATTTAACGAAGGAAGTGAAAGACCTGTACGGTGAAAGCCATAAGACATTGATGGAAGAAACTGAAGAAGACACAAATAAACGGAGATATTCCATGCTCATGGATTGGAAGAGACCTCTGTACTCCCATGTTCATTGCAGTATCATTTACAGTAGGCAAGATATAGAAATGACCTAAGTATCTGTCAAAAGTTGGCTGGATAAAGAAAATGTCACACACACACAGGATTATTATTCAGCCCTGGGAAAGGAGGAAATCCTGCCATTTGCAACAAATGGATGGACCTTAAGGGCATTATGCTAAGTGAAATAGATCAGGGGTGTCTGGGTGGCTCAGTCAGTTGGGTGTCTATTTTCGGCTCAGGTCATGACCCCAGGGTCCTGGGATCGAGCCTCACATCGGGCTCTCTGCTCAGCGGGAAGTCCGCTTCTCCCTCTCCCCGCTGCTCATGCTCTCTCTGGTTATCTCTCTCTCTCTCAAATAAATAAAATTTAACAAAAAAAAAAAGAAGAAGAAGAAGAAAGAAAGAAATCAGAGAAAGAGAAATAGTACATCTCATCCCTTACATGTATAATCTTAAAAGAAAAAAAAAAAAAGTCATAGAACCAAAGTAGAAAAGTAGTTGCCAGCATCTGAAGGGTGGTGGAAATAGGAATTGAATAGGTAAAAGGGTACAAATTTTCAGCTATAAGATCTAAGGATCTATAATTGATATCACTGTATTGTGTAACTGAAATTTACTAAAAAATAGAACTTAAATATTCTCATAAAAAAAAAAAAGTGAGGTGGGGCGCCTGCCTGGCTCAGTCAAAAGAACATGTGACTCTTCATCTCAGGGTTGTGAGTTTGAGCCCCATGTTGGGTGTAGAGATTACTTAAATAAATAAAAACTTAAAAAAAAAGTGAGGCGCTGGATGTGTTAATTAACTAGATGGAGGAATCCTTTCAAAACGTATATATATGTAGCAAATCACCATAATGTACACTTCAAATATCTTACAATTTTACATGTCAATTGTGTCTCAATAAAGCTGAAATTTTAAAGGAAAAGTATAAAAATAAAAGAGACAATAACATAAGTTGACAAGGCTATGAAGACAAGCACATTTCTTGTTCTGCCTTCTTATCTTGTTGGTGAAAATGTAAAATGGTGCAGCCACTTTGAAAAATCATGGCAGTTTCTTAAAATGGTACACATAACTTTACCATATGGTCCAGCAATTCTATCCCTAGGCATCCAACCAAGAGAAGTGAAAGCATTGATCACACAAAGACTCACACAGGAATGTTCTCAGCAGCATTATTCATCATAACCAGAAAGTGGAAACAATCCAAATGTCCACCGGCCTGTGAAGAGGTGAGCAAAATGTGGTATAGCCCCACAATGAAATACTGTTCAGCAGTACAAGAAGGCAAGACTGGTACTTGCGGCAACAGAGATGAACTTCAAAAACATTGCAAAGTGAGAGAAACCAATCACAAAAGACCATATATTATGTAAGCCCACTTAGATGAAATGTCCAGAAGGGCCAAATTTATAGAAAGTAGATCAGTGGTTGCCTGGGGCTTGGGATAGGAATGGAAATTTACTGCAAATGGGCAAGTGAGATCTTACCAGGGTGATGGCCAAGTTCTCAAATTGGACCATGGTGATACTTGTACAACGAGGTACATTAATAAAAGATAATTGATTGTATATTTAAAACTGGTGAATATTACGGTATGTTATCCTACCTTAATACAATTATTTTTTCAAAGAGTTTATTTGTTTGAGAGAGAGAGGGAGGGAGCACGAGGGAGAAGCAGGCTCCCCACTGAGCAGGGAGCCCGACATGGGGCTTGATCCCAGTCCCCTGGGATCATGACCTGAGTCCAAGGCAGATGCTTAACCGACTGAGCCATCCAGGTGCCCCTCCTCAATAAAATTATCAAGAAAAAATATCTGGAGACTTTGGGCCAAGATATCACAGTGAGTTCCCTCTCTCGAAACCAACCCGATCACTCAAGAGCAAATTAAGACAAAAAGTTCAAAGCAAAAAGTTACTAGAAAAAAAATTTTTTAATTCATTATAGAACCCTGTATTAATTTTAAAGAGTTACTGATTAGATCCCAGTAAAAATTTCAAGATTCGGTTTTTAGGTTTCCACTCAGTCATCCACTAGCCAGATAAATGAAGAAAACTTCCAGTTGGATTTCCAACTATATTTTCTTGATAGAAAGGAACGGGGGAAGGGATCCTGGTGAAGGAACAGCGTTTACCTTCTGAAATGTGTTCCTTCTTTTTGCATGTGATGCCTTTGTCCTTACTGACAGATCTACTCTTCTATCAGTCTCCCTAACTTAGTTTAATGGGCCTCCCCCGGGTTTGATTTTCTCCATCCCATCAGCCCCACCCTTCTACACATAGACCAGCTTTCCTCCCTGGTTCATTTGCCCTTGTTCTCCAGCTCCTTTTTTCTGTGCCTCCCTGCCTCCTCTAGTCCTTCTTCCTAGTCCTCCTTGCTAAGTGGAGAAATAGAGAAATATTCTTGTCCATTCCTTTCGGAGTCCTGTGTGGTTCTCCTGGCTGGTGGAAGGTGCTGGAATGTGACTTCAGCACATTCCAGTCAACCCGAACCGGGTTAGGGAAGAATGAGCCCTTGCACAATTAGGGGGAGTGTTTTATGGCCTGTTATTGTTACTCTTACATTGTCAGACTTTTCAAAGAAACAGAGGATTAATTATTGACGAAGTCGAATGAAACTTTCACTAAAATACTTCACACTTAGGGGGAAAAGGGGACCTAAAAACCAAGCACTTCAAGGAATTAAAAAAAAAAAAAGGTGTCTCCCTTCTTAAAAATTTTCATTTTTCTCAAACACTCTAAAATTGAAAGAAAGGCTCTGTGTGAGAGGGAACCATTAGAACTTTTAAAAGTATACTGTAATTTTTTATCTTTTTTCTAGCTACAAATAGAGATATAAATGAATAATAAATTTCTTTTAACGTCTGATAATTTTTTACAGCCTATAGAGGAACTTTCATGAATAATCATAAATTTCCTTCCCCTCCAGAGTGCCTGTGTGAAAAGAACATTCCATAAGAGAGAGATTATAATCATTGGTGGTAATTACACAAAACTCTGAGTCATTAGACACTATTAATTGTCTGAAATATAACTAGAAGAAAAATAAACATCGGGAGGAAATCTAGCGTGACTACAATTAAGTTTAATTATGATCCCTCCAGTCTATAGGAAAAATCTCAAAGTCAGTGTTTCAAAATTGATCCAATTAACTTTTAAGTAACTTTTTAGTAATGTTTAAATAGCTTTTTAGTTATTTAACCAGCTAGAAATCTTTGTTCTTTATTTAGCTGGATATGACTCCAAAACTCCTTTTACCCATGTTTTCTGGTGCCATTTTTTTTTTAAATCAGTGGTGTTCACGCAGTTACCATTTGGTAGGAATCCACTCAAGTAGAACACTTGACCGGAACCAGCTGCTCTGACCATCACGCCAGGCAAATGGCTGCTAACCCCGAGCCCACGGCCAGGGCCTTGGAGCCTTTCTCAGCAACTTCGGAGCTGTCATCTGCCTCCCGTCACCTTAAGCTCCACACACCCACACCCCAGATCCTCCGTTCTTCCTGCCCTAGGTAAATACACCCATCCCCCAATTCGGGGTCCTTCCCAAATTTGAAACAATCTACACGATCCCGCCCTTCCTGTCCTGCAGGCCACCTACAACAGCAACTCAAGTCCCGTGCGCCTCACTTCTGAACTGTCTCTCACCCCACCCCCTGCCCATCCTTCCTTGGCATTTCATGTCTGTACCACGTGAGAGGTGTCCCTCAGGTGCTTCCCACCAGTCGTCGGACCTCCAGTCTCCCTGCACCTCCATCTGCCAGGCACTCGGAGACCAGCACACTCGCTCACAAGCTCGCACACCACCTCACTCCTGGCCTTCAAACCTCCACGAGGCTCTTGTGCCTCGTGAACAAGTTAACCTCCTGTGCCTAGCGTCTAAGAACTTCTGGGCTCTGGATACACCGTTGGTCCAGGGTTACCTCACACGAATCCACTACGGCACTTTTTACTTCTGTTGGAGTAGACCACACGCCATGTCCTGAAAAAGTTGTGTGTGTGTCCCCCACACCTTGTTTTTGCCTCCCCTACTGGGCATAAGCCTTTGTCAAGCATCTCTATCTGCCGGCTTTCACCTGCTTTGAACGCCCTTCCCCAGGAAGCATTCCAGAAGAGTTTGCCTTTGGCGGGGAATGATTTCCAGCCTCGCCTTCATTCTTGTAGCAATGAGCTTAAACTTCTCGGAGCATGGTGTTTTATTTTTAGAGCCATACCTTTCCTCCCCAAACAGACTGAAAACTCCACAAGGGCAGGCATGCAAAATGGTTTCTTCCTCTTTTGACATAATAGACAACAAAATACAGTGGAAAGACAATGAGTTTTAGAGCCAGCAAGTATGAGTTTGAATCTTGATTCCACCATTTACCAGTTGAGTTACCTTGAGGAATTGACTCACCCACTCTGAGCCTGTTTTCTCATCTGTGAAATGGGGATGCTACGTAATACTAGCATCAGCCTTTAGTGAGAATAAAATGATATGGTATATATATCCAAGATATTCCTTCAAAAAGCATTTGTTTTACCACTTCTCTTCGTGTGTCAATGTCTGTACTGTGCGTTATACATAGTAAGTGCTCAATTATAATAAAGGCAAAAGGATTCTGATATACGTCTGACTTGGGTTGGTAGCCTTAACAGCTCCATCCTGCCCACAGGTGAGGCTGTGGCCCAGCAGCTGAATGGCCACACCTATATTCCTGTGGGTCTGCATTCCAGCCTGCCCTGGTGGTTTTCAGAGTCCCCCCAGAGTTTCTTATTTATGGGGTACAGGGTGAGGCCGATTAAAAGCTCCCGCAGTCCTTTTCCTATGTAGCTAGAGTGGTGAACGACTGGCAGTCCCACAGCCTGATGATGTGATGAGAAAAATCTGCCTGGCTGGTTTCAGTTTCATTTCAGTCCCTTTTTATCTGTTGCCCTCACTATAGAGAAACCCTCTTCAAGGTACTTCCCAGACCCCACCTGAGCCTAGGCTGGGAACTGTGCTCTGGGAAATAAGATAATGAGAAACGTACATCAAAAACACAGAGGATATCTGTCAATGAAGAAGCAATGTGTTCATATTTACTAATGTATTTTTTAAAGATTTTATTTATTTTTTAGAGAGAGAGCAGGAGGAGGGGCAGAGGGAGAGGGACAAGCAGACTCCTCGGGGAGCATGGAGCTTGACGTGGGGCTCGATCTCACAACCCTGAGATCATGATCTAAGCCAAAATCAAGAGTTTATTGGTTAACCGACTATACCACCCAGGCACCCCTATTAATGTATTTTAATACAGACTTCATAGCTGTTTTCTTGCAGCCACTGAAGTAATACCTGCCACTCAGTTGACTGCGTAGATGATATATATTGATCTGTGTGTCCCTTTCTCTATACTCAGTTTTCCTGTTGTATCAGGATTTGGGTGGAAAGAAGGGGAGAAGGGGGACTAAAAAATGTATCAAGCTACTTTTGAACTTCAGAGTACAGAAGACTCACCTGGAGCCTTTGCTGATCATGCAGAGGAACACTGGAAATATTTGAGTTCAGTCAGTTAAACATGCAACTCTTGATTTCCGCTCAGGTCATGATCTCAGGGTCATGGGATCAAGCCCCACACCAGGCTTCTCACTCAGTGGGGAGTCTGCTGGACATTCTCTCCCTCTGCCCCTCAACCCCGTGCGCATGCACATGCACTGTCTCTCTCAAATAAATAAATCTTTTTTTTTTAATAACTGAGATGGTAGATACCATAGCAAAGAGGGGACCAGGAACATGGTTTCATTCATTTATTCATTCATTCTTGCCTCTATTCAACAAAGATTTATTCAGTACCTCTTACGTGTCAGGTGCTGTTAGACAGGAGATACGAATATGACTAAAATAAAGTTCCTGCCGCTACAATGGCAATCACATAACAATATATAAATGTATCAGATAAAATTTATCCAATGCTATATGTCAAATATATTTCAGTTTTAAAAATAAGTGAGTAGGGCGCCTGGGTAGCTCAGTTGGTTAAGCGACTGCCTTCGGCTCAGGTCATGATCCCAGAGTCCTGGGATCGAGTCCCACATCGGGCTCCTGGCTCAGCGGGGAGCCTGCTTCTCCCTCTGACCCTCTCCCCTCTCATGCTGTTTCTCTGTCTCTCCCTCTTTCTCTCAAATAAATAAATAAAATCTTTTAAAAAATAAAAATAAGTGAGTAAAGTTCCTGCTCTCAGGGGGTTTGCACTCCAAATAAGTCAACAATTCCCACAAACATTTATTGAGTGCATTTGGTGTATAGGACACAGAGCCAGACATTGGATTAGGGGGATTAGGGGAGATGCTCCCTTGGGAAGTGATGATAGCCAGTTAGTCCAAAGACACTCATGTCTTAGGCACTCTGCTAGATTCTTCAGATACAGAGATTAACATGGGGTGGTCCTCACGCCTTGGAATTGGGAGTACAAGAGCTAGTTAAACAACTAATTCTAATACAATGTGGAGATATACCTGGAGTGTTTGGGGAGCATGGGCTGGTGAGAGATGAAGCTGGAAAAATATGTTGGGGCCAGACTGTGAAGACATTGAATGCCATGGTCAGGGGCTCGGACTTCACTTTGTGGGCTATGCAGCCTTAGAAGGTCGTGGGGGGAAAAGTGGCATGATCAGACTTGTATTCTGGAAGTGACCTGGAGACAGGCCAGTTAAGAAGCTATTATGATAGTCTAGGCAACTGATAATGAAAGACAGAGCTAGGATTGTGGCAGTGAAGATGAAATGAGAAGTCAAATTCAAGACTTCCAGAATCAGAAATGGCAAGATACATAAGAGGAAGGAGGGGAGAGGGAGGAGGAACTGAAACTCATAAGACCTGGCTTGGGTGACTGTGTGCATGGGGAGCCTATTAACCAAGCTAGGAAAGAGGGGAGGAGAGCTCAGTCTGAGGCATGGGAATGAGGGTAGAAATAATGACCTGTTCCAGTTGGCTAGCTGTGAAAGGTCCAGTTGGAAGATTTATGAGCAGCTGTAAATACAGGTCAGGAGTTCGGGAGCAAAGTTGAAGCTGGACATGGAGATAACAAGAGATAGTTGAAATTATGGGAAGAAAATGGATGTCCAAGGGATAAGTAAGGTAAAAGAAACCAATGAGGGGTGCCTGGGCAGCTCAGTCGGTTAAGTGTCTGCCTTGGGCTCAGAGTCCTGGGATGGAGCCAGGCGTCGGGCTCCCTGCTCAGCAGGGAGCCTGCTTCTCCCTCTCCCTCTGCCTGCCGCTCCCCCTGCTTGGGCTCTCTCTCTCTCTCTCAAATAAATAAATCTTAAAAAAAAGCAAAACAAAACAATGAAAGAGACCAGAGAGGATCTATCACCAAAGTAGCAAAAGTAGAATAGGTTGGAACTTTTGGAGCCATGGATAAGAGTTTCCAGAAAAATATACGTGGTCAAACTGTGAGAGCTCAAGAATGAAGGTTCACCTTTGAAAATCTCATCTCTCTCATGATTCAAACATCATCAATGTGCTCATGATTCCTAATCTATATCTCTCATCCAGAGCTCTCCTCCAAATTCCAACTCATTCATCCATCTCAACAAAATGTATAGCCCCCTTCTATAGGCCAGACACTATGATGATTGGAAGACAGTGTTCCTCAAAATAGTCATGATCTTGCTCTCTAGGAGCTCCCAACACAGAGATTTACAGACACACACCAGTGTGATGACACCTATGAGAATAGACAGGAGGGGTCCCTCACCCAGCCCAGGCTTCCTGGAGGGAGCAACATCTTAGCTGAGACACGAAGGAGAACAAGTTAAACAGAAAAAACGGGAGGTGAAGAGTTCCCAAGTCTGGAGATGGGAGGAGGCGGGTGTTTTCTGTGAACTGGGGAACTGTAATGCAGCCAGAGGAATGGGGATAGGTGAGTCTGAGATGCGAACAGAGGACAGACAACACAGGGCTTTGGAAGCTGTGTTAGTTATAGACTCATAATAGCAAACACACAATTCCATGTGCACTTAATATGTTTTCAGTATTTGAGTTGCATTAATGAATCTTTAGAATCTAGGAGGTAAGTACTACTAGAATTGACATGTATCTAATGGCAATAGTCGTTCATTGAAAGGTTTGAGTAAGGAATTGGTGTAAGCAAGATGTCCCTACATGAAATATGAAAGTCATGGGACGCCTGGGTGGCTCAGTCGGTTAAGTGGCTGCCTTCGGCTCAGGTCATTATCCCAGGGTCTTGGGATCGAGCCCCGCATCGGGTTCCCTGCTTGGCGGGAAGCCTGCTCCTCCCTCTGCGTCTGCCCCTCCCCCTGCTTGTGCTCACTCTCTCTCTCTCTCTCTCTCTCTCTCTGGCAAATAAATAAATCTTAAAAAAAAAAAAGAAAAGCAATACGGAAGTCCTCATCCTGGCTCTCCCAAACCAGCCTCTTCTCAGCCTCTGTTGATTCTTTGCCTCAGCTCTGGTACCACGATCCTTCCAGTCAGTAAGCTAGAACCTGGGGAATCCACCTTTACTACCCACTTCTAAACGCTTACTAAACCTTGACAATTTTACCTCCAATTCCTTCTGCTCATTCTCACCCCCTGGTTTCAGAACCTCCTGTCTCTTAGGTACCCTACGACTCTGCCACAACCTCCCACTGCTCCTGGACTCCTCAAGGTCTATTTCCGTTCTTTAAGTCTGTCTCTCTCTAAAATGCAAACATGACCACCCGAGGCCTCTACTTTCAACACACCACGCCTTCCCATAGCCCACGAGTGTGGCGACAGCCGGGCCACTCCCACTGTTACAGTGGCTCGCTTCCAAGACAGTGACATGCCAGCCGGGTGACATGTTCACGCCGGGAGGCTCTGCTCTCAGCCCTTTCCATGAGTTAACTCAATTCTCACAGCAATGTCCAGCTCCCAGCCCTAGGCCTGAGTGGGCTCTGCCGCGCAGCTCTCCTCTCCCCCTCCTCCAGGCTGGCAGCCCACTGCCTAGCCCAGGGGCTGGAACAAGATGGTACCGCCAAAATAACGTTGCCCACAGACCACTGGGTTGACCTGCTCTCCCTAACCCACCTTGGATTTTTCCCCCTTCTATTCAGTTTTACAATGTTATGCCAATATTGGAACTCAGGTTTGTTTGTCTGTTTGATTGAAACTGACAGAGACAAGGTCTAAATTAGCTCCATTCATTCAGCAAGTCTTTTTTCAAGTCCTTCTCTGTGGCAGGTACTGTGCTAGGTGCTGGAACAAATAAATAGTATAGACCACCTTAAAAGATGGCCCCCTTTCATTTTCCACACCAAGATGGGACCGCAGGGAAACACAGCATATGGTCCCCGGCCAGTTCCCATAGCACGAAGCGCACCCTTGGCTCCCTACACAACACACAGGATTCCAATTATCTGTCTACCTGTCTGTCTTCACTCTAGACCAGATTCCCTGAAAGCTGGGACGTGTTCTTTTCTCTTTATATCCCAAAGCCTAAAGTAATCATCTATGGAATGGAAATGAATTTGAGTACTTTTCAGGAATACAGCACTCAAGTTCTAGCACACATTCTCACGTGTGCTAACTATGCACCAGGGAACCCCCCCCCCCCTTCAGCCCCCATGCTTCCCTCACGTTAGCTCAGGTAATCCTCAGGAGCGGATGAGGCAGGAACCAGTACTAGCTCCATTTTCCAAATGAGAAAAAGGGCGAAGAGAAGGTAGGTGACTTGTCCTAAGACACTCTTCGATGCAGAACGCCGTGTATTCCTCAGGTTCCACTGTTGGTCTAATTTGAGTCTTCATTTAGCTACAACCCGAAACTCCCTAATCCTACCAAAATCTCCAAATCTCTGTGTATCTCTCTGGCACATGGTGTGCTTGTTCGGAAAAATGTTTCCAAGCGTGCTGTCATTAGAATTCACTACTCACAGCAGAAGCAGAAGAGTAGAATTCTATTTTGTGCTCACACAAGGTTTAAAAGGAGACCTGGGTGTGTACACATACTATGGACATGTGTGGGGGTAGAGGAAAGACATATTTTTCAAGCAAAGTCAAATTTCTCTCTTTTGTAGCCAGGTCATTTTTGGAGCATTTAAATTCCAGCCACAAAAAGGGCTTTTGTTTCTTGAGTTCGCTTGGCCTCCCACTTTAAAAGGAAGAAACCCTTCCCCACACCACCCCCCCCACACACACCCCCACAACTGGATTTAGATAAGCCTAGAGCCAAAACCACCCTGTAGATTGCAGAACAATTGGCCTTCAGGTGGGGCCTAATGAAAGACTTGAATTCTTAGGGGTCACCTGAGTGCCTTTTGCAGCACCTCCCCCTGTTCTCCCTGGGGGGGTTTCTCTCTCTCCCCTCTCTCCCTCTCTCCCCCTCTCCCACCCTCATTTATCTATGTAAAGGTACTTCAGAGACTACTTGCTGACTCCCCGCAGATATCCAGCCTGCAGTCCCCACCCCTCCCACCCACACCCTCAGCACCCAGGATGAGTCCCTGCTGGGCCTGTTACCCGACACTGAAGACCCAGGTGGGGGAGGGCTGGGCAGGGCAACTCAGCTGCCTCCTTCCGGGAAATCCCAGGTGGCCTCACCTGCTTCCCTCTCTCCAGTCCTCCCACAATAAGCAGCAAATGAACTTTCTCCAGCCTTGGACTTTGCTCCCAGGTGTCCCACACCCCCAGTTCCTCTCTGGCCCCTAAATGCTTTCCACTCCGGGGCCACCAAGTACCAAAGCATCCCTTACGGTCCATTTCCATGCCCTACCTCAAAGATACTCCAAGACGTAAAGTCGAAACAAATTTTTCATTTAGTAAAAACCCAATCTTTTCCAAAGACGCGCCAGTAACTTTATTAGCATTAACTTGAAATGTCATAACATATATATGTTTGCTTATATTTGTTCATCGCCCTCATATTTTTACTGAGCAGCTATTATTTGCCTGCCTGGTATGGTGTTATGCGCTGATAAAAGTCCTGTAAGAACATGCTTTTTTCCTCAAGGAGCAGGAAGCCCCCCAGGGAGACAGACAAGTGCCAACATGAAACTCCCCAGGGCCACGTTAGGGGCAGATTGGCACAGGGGTGAAGGCAGCCGAGGAAGGGCAGCCAGGGCCTTCCACTTCTCCCTTCGACCCTCTGCCTTTACCTGAGACGCACGCAGCAACCCCTGAATTTCACTGCGGCTTCAGCTTCAAGTGTGTCTTGTGCCTCCCTCCCTCCCTCACTCATTCTTTCCCTCAACACATGTTCTCGGAGCCCTGCCTGTGGGGAGGCCCTGTTCTAGGCACTGGGGAAATGGTGGCAATGGGATTGTGACCTCTGGGGGACACACACTCTCGTGGTGGAGGAGTCTGGACGTAGGAAGGTAAAGAAGCAAACGTAAAATGAGTTCAGATGGTGCTAGGTGCTGAGAAGATGTAGAAGGCGGTAGCTAGAGAGCTCCTGGAAGTAAGAGGGGGCCATTTCTGCAGAAAGGAGGGAGCAGAGAGGGAGAGCATGTGGGTCTGAGCCCAAAGGGACATGCAAGTCTCCTGCGCAGAAGAAGCAGGCTGAAAAGAGAGGCGGGGACAGGGCCAGAAGATGGGAATGAGCCTGGCCTGCTGGAGGAGCAGAAGGAAGACCAGTGCGGCCCCCGGTCCCAAGGTCCCAGGGAGGGGAGGAATGGGAGGCGCTGAGGTCCCCCATGGGACGGGTCAGGTCGCGTCAGGGGCCTGGTAGGGGTAAGAGGCAGGGATTTGATCCTAACCGCAACAACCTGGGAGGGAGTGTGCAAAGCTGGACACTTTCAGTTCATTGTTTTGTAAACAAACAATATAAAGCTTACTCTGTACCAGGCTCCCATCTAACTACTTTGTAACATGTCCTCGCATATAATCCTTACAACAACCCTGGGAGGTTAGGTATTCCGATCCATTTTGGGGAGGAGAAACTGAAGCCTAAACTGATTAAGTAGCTTGCCCCACGTGACTCAGCTGACAGTGTCCGGACTTGAAAGGCAGCGTTCTGGCTCCCGGGTCCTCACATTTGACTAGTATTCCTGGCCTCACAGGAGACTGAAGATCCATTAAATGGTGTCTTTAAAAACAGATGGAAAAAAAAAAAAATCCCTCCCCTCTTTTGTCTCCGACCAGAGTTTTTCAAATTCCCAGAAAGCACTTCTTTGTCCAAGACTCAGGGAAACTCTTAAAATCATTCACACATTCTTTCAATAGATTTATCCGGAGAGGCAAAGAAGTTTCTAGGCCCACTTGCCTGAGGCCTGGGCACGTGCTCCTGGTGTCCTGTTTTGTTTTGTTTTAAATGCCCTCAGTTAAATGCTCCTAAGTCTATAAACCTTTCTTTGTCCTACTTTGGACTTTTTAGAAATGTAACTTTTGGCCTGGTATCTCTCTCCTTTGAAATTCTGATTCCCCCTATAGCGCTTCATCAGTATTCATGGTTCTGAAGGCAACACTTCTCCCGGCCCGCTGGGAACTGATTCTCGGGACTGATCTGCAGAGCGCTAGCCCCGGGCTCCTCACCCTTGTTGTGCACACACATGACCTGGGCGGCGGGTTTCAAATGCACGCAGGTTCTGAGCCAGAAGGTCTGGGTGGGGCCCGACTGTCTGTCTTTCCAACTGGCTCGGGGCGGAGGGGGGGATGATACGGGGGCGGCCTGCAGACGACTCCACGGCCAGAATAGCAATCCCAAAGCTTATCACCGGGCCGGGCGGCTTTTCTGGGCGACGCGGAATAAAGCACAAGAGGAACGTATGACGAAGTTCAGAGAGCCTCACTTCGGGGCTTTACAGCAGGGAGCCTGGACCAGACATGAAACAGTTTCACCATAAGCTCTCTGAACACACTGCGAAACTGGATAAGATCGCCACGCAGCGGGGCTTGACGCAGTCCCGGCTTCCACGTGGTTGGGGGGCTGTCTCCGAATCTGCAAACCCTCGGGGCAAGAACGGGGCTGGGCCAACGGTTCTGAAATTCCTTCCCGGGCAGCAGGAACTTGGGATGGCCACACAGTCGGTGACTGCGGGCTCGAAGGAGCCCCCTTGTGGGTGGAGAGGCTGCTAACCCCCTTCTCCGGCACGGGGGTGGGAGTAGGGGAAACGGGGTGTCAGTCCTCCCGCTCCGCCACCCTCCACACACCTTGAGGTCTAGCTCCTTCCCCAGAGGACTGCCATCCAATAATCTCTCCAAATCCTCAGGGCACCTGGTGTTGGGAAGACACAGCTCTTGAGGGGCGTCACCAAGTGAGCCAGCCCAAAACCGAATGAATATAAAGACTGAACTGAAAACGAAGACTCTCATTTTATAAGATGCAGGGATTAGTTATTCCTTAAATAATCCGTTGGATTAATTATGTCTTAAAACAAGTAAAAAAAAGTCACCAGCCTTACCTCTTAACTGGTCTATGCTTTTATCCATATTTGACTTGAATTCCGTCTTCAATTGGTAGCATATTAAACATTTCTACTTTATAAGCTACAAAATCTAGCAGCATACATTAAGTCACAGGGTAGATGCATGTTCCTTTGTTACCTTATGCTGTGTGTTGGGAGTTTTTAAAAAATTAAATATGATTAGTTTATCCCAGCCCCCTCCCACACCCAGTAGGTCGTTACGGACAGACGTTCTAGAAAGCCTCCATGGAGACTTCCCTCTCACGCCAGGGCAGTGGTCCTCACCGCTGTCTAACAGCTGGTTCCCTGACTGCCGGTCTTTCCTTCCCCACCGCAGACAAAGCCTCCTAAGCATACCTTCCTTGGAGCCGCAGGCCTGCTCACAAGCCTCCAGCAACTCTCTCGCTGCCCACCAATAAAACCCAACTCTAAGCCTGCCACCGAGGGTCCCTTTCCTGGCCTTTCCTACTTTTCTAGGTTACTTAACCTCTCTGAGCCTGCATTATTCATTTAAAAACCATGGCCCATAATACCAACCTGTCCAATGTGTGTTTTAAGGATTGCATGTGGCCTCAGGAAAGACCACCTCTTGGGCAGCCAGGCCCACGATGAGTTCGCAGAAGATTCGATTTCTATTTCTGCCTCACGAACAGACATTGTCCTCCCGATCACTTTTTCTTAAATTTACTGAGCACTTTCCTGACTTTGGCCACTTGCTGGGGTCCGAGGCCCCTTCCACCCCCACACCGTCTACACTTCCTGTCTTTGCTTGCCATTTTACCTTTATTTGTGTGATTGCTCATGAACGTTGGGCTCCCCCATTAGACTGAGAATTCTGTAAGGGCAGTGGGCACAGTGGTCCCTGGTGTCCCTCGCAGGGCCTGACGCATGCAGTGGGCGGTGCGAAAGTACATTTCCAAGCTACAAGCCCAGTTTGACATACCACTACTTCCTAATGTTTTCCATTTTTCCCAACCTACCTCAGCTGCTGGTCTGTTTTAACACAACTCACAGGAGCTCGCTCAGTGGTTACTTATGAACAAATATTACCCTCTGACAATGGCACCACATATTTGCAGTGTGAACATCTGTGGCTTATAAGGACCAAAGAAGAAGAAGGAGAGAAAGAATGAAAGGAAAATAACAAGATAATGAGCAGTGATGTTCCTAAGCAATGAAGCAAGCAGGTCACCGCACAGGCTGATTGGAGTGACAATGAGTGACTTTAAGGATCCCAGAGCCAGGAAAGTGGGGAGTGGTTGTGTCTCCAAGAAATTACAGAATTAACTGGGGGCCCCCCAAAAACCAATACCGTGTCAGTAGACTCTTACTCTATCATAAATGCAACCATAGACTATTTTTGGAAGCTGATTTAAGTATTTTCAAGGGTTATTGTGACGTGGCATAATTTCTACCTTCAAAACCTAACCACTACCACCCCCATAAAATTAAACTCCACTAAATTATAAGCACTTGGAGGCAAATCAGGGTCTTTTACATCTTGGTGTGGTCATAAGTCATAGAGACGGAACAGTTTAGAAATCAATGTATCTTCTGGTGATATCAGCCAACACTCTCTTTTAGCGAATGCTCTTTGGCTGTGTATCAAAACTTATTGAATTAACATACATTCGTCAAAAATTGGTACTATTTAGCCTCATCAATGAATCTGAAATTTCAAACATGGACTTGTAAAGACTCCATTGTGCTGTAAGTATGCTAGATTTTGCCAAGTGCTGATAACATTTTTGGCATAGTTTCAGTTCTTAGTGGTATTACATATTTATTACCTAAATTACATAAGCTATCCGTGCTTACTGTAAAAAAAAAAAAAAAGAAGAAGAAGGTATACACTTACACACTTACACAAAAAGAAGAAAAAATCACATAAGATTCAATTACCCAAAGATAGGAATTATTAATATTTTGGCTTGTAATTACCCATACTTTTTAAAAAATCTGTGTGTGTGTGTATGTGTGTTCTCTCTTAATGAATACTTTAAAATTACACTGATGGTTATAAAAACAAATCATAGAATGTTAGCAGTGAGCGACTATAGCCTAAGCCCTTCATTTGACAGTTGCAGAAACTGCAAGATTCTTTCCTGAGGGTTGAACATGGCTGGACTATAATTATAGCAGCTTTGAAAATATGAGGCCTTTAGGTCTCAGAATATAATTCATGTTTTTGCTTGTTCAAATCACAGTGGCACAGGACTCCACAGACACTTACTATGTTCCAGAACAACAACAAAAAATACACAACAGGATAGAAAGGGGGAAATTAGATCAATGAAGGTTCATAACAGTCAGATAATGCTCTTATCAGATTGATAATGAAGTCAGTTATTCATACTAGAAAAGTACTTTCAAACAAGAGTCACAAAACTACATTGTAATTCCCACCCTACTAGTGACAAGACTTGTGACTTTGGTAACCTCTCTCTGCCTATTTCCTCATCTGTAAAATGGGAAGTATCCCATTTTCCATTCCTATTTTCTACAAACCGAATGAAACACAGAATGTGAAAGTATTTTTAGATGTAAAGTGTCATGCAGAGTAAGGTGGTCGAAAGCGAGCAGAGGAGCCCTAAATGCATAGACTGATGGTCTAACAAATCATAAATTTGTGTCTTCCCTGAGCCAACAAAGCTCTCCCCTGCTTGGTATCCCTCTCCATTTGAACTGATGTTCTGTGCGTATGTATGTGTGTGTGCACGTGTGTTGTGTGTATCGTGTGTGTGTGAGAGAGATTTTATATCACTATATTCATATTTCCTTCACACAACTATCACACTGCATTGTCATTCTTGGTTTCTATTTCTGTTTTCCCCACTAGATAGTAAATTCTTTATTGATGAGGAGGTTTGGGGGGCATTTTAGCCCTGCTCCCCATCTCCTTCAGCCCCCCCAAGACAAATTTCCTCCACTCCTTCACTCAGACTTTGCCAACCAGATTACCTCCTTGAACCCTTCCCACACCTACACCTCACCCTCTCAAGAAGTTTTTAGGAGCACCATTAACTCTCTTCCAGCATCTAAAACAGTGCCTAGCAGCTAACACTGTAGACAGTCAGTGAAGGTTGGTTGAGGGTGAATGAAAGGGAACCCAATCAGTCTTTAAGAATGCTCTCTTCCTGTCAGTCAAGGCCTCCTTCTATTTAAATCTTTGAAATCTGATCACGTACAGTTTTGGTTTGATTGTTCAAGAAGGGCCATGACTTGTAATAACTTGTGATTTGCTGAAGAAAGAACGAAAATGAGTTACAGGGCCAGACCAGGGTCAGACCCTCACCTCCTGGGTAAGCCAGCCCAACCCCCCACCTCCTGAACTTGGCTTTGTTATCACAGATTCAGCCATGTGTTCATTGAAGCTCAGAATCTACCTCTTCTGACTCTGAAGTCCAAGTCCTTTCTTCTATAGCTCTCAAAAAGATTAGTGTTTTCAAAGCGTTTTGTTACCTCATTTGACTGCCACAACAACCCAGTGAAAGTGGGGACTATTATCATCCCCTTTACAGATGAGGAAAGAGGCTCAGAGAGGTTCAACAATTTGCTGAAGGTCACCCAGCTAATAAGTGACAGAGAGGACCCTAGAAATCAAGATCACTGCCTCCAAGTAAATGTTCATTTCTCTATACCATAATATAATAATGTTGGACCAAGAAACCACCAATACATTTACTAACTATATGAAGAAACAACAAAAGTTAGTAGAAGAATGGGGCAAAGGAGACACTGGGGTCAGTTATGTGTACAAATTCGCTCTGTACAGAAACATTTTGGAGACTTAATGAATATTATTTGCTGGTAGTATTTATAAGCCTTTGGAGGGCATGCAGTTATATCTTATATTCTCATAGAGTTGAATACAGTGCTTTCCATAGTAGGGCTCAGTCAGGGTCTACTTGACTATGCCTGGAGATCACTGGATGAGTTTATTGGGTAACTTTCCTGCTGTGGCAGGTAGTTGAGAGTAGGCCTTGTGAGGAGAGGTCTGTATGATCTGGTGAGTGCTACAGGGAGGCCCAAGGATGGGATACAATTCCCCGAAGCACAGACTGTCACATCCTGGGGACACCATCACCAGGAGATACCCCAGGGTGGTGGAATCCAAACTAAGGAGGCCCCCAAGTCCAGCAAGGCAGCATGGGCAAAGAAAAAGCCCTTGGGCCTCTCAGGCTAGGGCCTGGCTCTGCTTTCAGCTTAGTTGTCTTTGGTTTTTAGTTTCCTCATCTGAAAAATGCTTTTTAAGATCCCTTACAGCTCGGGGCGCCTGGGTGGCTCAGTTGGTTAAGCGACTGCCTTTGGCTCAGGTCATGATCCTGGAGTCCCAGGATCGAGTCCCGCATCGGGCTCCCTGCTCGGCAGGGAGTCTGCTTCTCCCTCTGACCCTCCTCCCTCTCATGCTCTCTGTCTCTCATTCTCTCTGTCTCAAAATAAATAAATAAAAATCTAAAAAAAAAAAAGATCCCTTACAGCTCCACTTAATAGAAAAATATTAACTAAGGATAATACAGATGGTATGCAATCTACAACTACAGTCGTTTGATGGGTGATTTCATAAGTTAGCATTTTGGTAAAGTTTACAGGCTCTGGAGACAGGCAGGGTGTGTATCCCAGCTCAGCTACTTATGGTGTGTATGATCTTAGACAAATTACATAGCCCCTCAGGGCTTCAGATTCCTCTTCTGTAAAGAAGGATAATAATTCCTACTTCATAAAGTTGTTAGGACAATTAAATAACTTTCAATGTGCTTAGATCAGTGATGACACAGATGACAGAGTGTTAGCTATTGTCACTAGCATCAGACCTATTGAAGTTTCATTATCTGTTAAGGATGAGAAAAATACAAGAGTGAGAACCTGGGGTAAATCAACTTTTTAATTAGTTTGAAGCCACAGAGGTTGATATACATGTTGATCGAGGGCAAGGGAAAGACAGGAAGTGGTAGGAGAAAAGACCAAATGTCTGACCATTGCCATCGACAGTAACCAGAGTCAGGAAATATTTATCAGAAATGCAAGAATAAATATGAACAAATAGCTCTTTTAATAGTGTAATTTCAAAATACTGGCAAGAAGAGGAAAAAGAAAATGACTTTTATCTGAAACAGAATACACTCTCCAAAAATAGACCCACACTTATATGGTCAATTAATTTTCAACAAAAGGTGCCAAATTAGATAATTCAATAGAGAAAAGAGTCTTTTCAATAATAGGTACTGGAACTACTCAATATTCTATATGGAAAAAAATTAACCTTGACCCTCACTTCCCACCATACAAATATTAACTCAAAATGGATCATAGACCTCAATGTAAAAGCTAAAACTAATTCTACTTTTAGAAGAAAATGGTTGTGACATTAGATTAGGCAAAGACCACTTAAACAGGACACAAAAGCACCTACTTTAAAAGAAAAAAAATGATAAATGGACTTCATCAAGCTTAAAAATGGTTGCGCTTAAGGATAAGCCACAAGACTGGATATCTTTTTGCAAAACATATATCTGACCCAAGTTATGAAAGACACAACTCAATAATAAGATAAACAACACAATTTTAAAAAATTGGTCAAAGAGTTGAACAAATACTTAACTGAAGAAGGTACCTGAATACAAATAAATGCAAATAAAAAGATGTTCAACATCTAGTCAGCAGAGAAAAGCAAATTAAAACCATAATAAGATATTCTGAAACGATGTTATCAGATACATAAAAGTTCAGAACCAGGGGCGCCTGGGTGGCTCAGTCGTTAAGCATCTGCCTTCGGCTCAGGTCATGATCCCAGGGTCCTGGGATCGAGCCCCGCATTGGGCTCCCTGCTCTGCGGGAAGCCTGCTTCTCCCTCTCCCACTCCCCCTGCTTGTGTTCCCTCTCTCACTGTGTCTTTCTCTGTCAAATAAATAAATAAAATCTTTAAAAAAAAAAAAGTTCAGAACTGTTAGAAAGATATATAGTGGCATCATTCTTTAAATTTGGTTTGTTGCATACAATGTTGTGAATATATTCTTTGAATGATATTTATTAGATTTTCTTTAACACCTTTCCTCAAAATATACACAAATATATTTCAAATATATGTGTTACATATAACCTTGCTTGTGTTTTTAAAATTAGTTTTAACTAATAAGTTTTTAGTATAGAAAAAAATCAATGAGCTACAAACCCACAGGAATAGGTAAACGTAAAGATTGGCAATAGTAAATGTTGGCAAGAATGTGGAACCACTGGAACTCATACATTCCTAGGGGGAATGCAAAAGGTTGCAGGCACTTTGGAAAATATTATGGCAGTGCCTTATAGAGTTAAATATATGCATATGAGCCAGCCATCCTACTCCTAGCTCACTACCGAAAAGAAATGAGAACAGGTCCACAAAAAAACATGTACATGAGTGTTCATACAGCATTACTCATAACAGCCAAAAACTAGGAACAACCTAGGTGTCCATAAATAGGACAATGGATAAACAAACTGGAATATCCATAAAGCAAAACATTATGCAGCAATAGAAAAGGAATGAACTATGACCATGTAACAACTTGGATGCCTCTCAAAAACATGCTGAATGAAAGAAGCATTACCACAAAGGAGCACATACCCTATGATTCTACTTTCACCAAGTTCTAAAACAGTCGAATGTAACCTATGGTAGAAATATTTGAAATATCAGTTGCTTCGGCAGGGACGGTTAGGAGCAAAAAAACTCCCAAGAGACGGAGGTTAAAAAGTGTATAAAGTAAGTAGCTCACTGCCCCCGTCTTCCTTTGCCTTACACTTCAATGGCTTCGTTGCCATTCAGCTAGTTTCAGGAAGCTCTTGTCCTTGTCTCAGCAAATTTCTTTTTAAAAAAAAAACAACTTTTCTTTTCTTTTTTAAAGATTTTTATTTATTTATTTGTCAGAGAGAGCACAAGCAGGGGGAACAGCAGAGGGAGAGGGAGAAGCAGGCTCCTCACTGAGCAAGGAGCCCGATGCAGGACTCAATCCCAGAACCCTGGGATCATGACCGGAGCCGAAGGCAGACGCTTAGCAACTGAGCCACCCAGGCGTCCCTGTCTCAGCAAATTTCACCTCCTGTACTGGCATTTTGGCCTTAGGGAGCTGACAGTTTGATGAATAACGTAAAGAATTAATCAGAGAGACCCAATCTGGAATAATATGTCTTGCTAACCTTCCAAATGTGTCCCAGGGGTCAGAAATCCAACTGGTCACTGTTTAAGAAAAAGTGCTAATAAACTAGTACTATAATAACATCAACAGACCTCAAAGAGATCCTGAAAGCTAGGATAAAATATATGATGTATAATACCATTTATGCAAATTTTATTTTATTTATTTTTATTTTTTTAAGACTATTTGTCAGAGAGACAGAGAGTGAGGAAGCACATAAGCAGGGGGAGAAGCAGGTAGAGGGAGAGGGAGAAGCAGGCCCCCGCTGAGCAAGGAGCCCTATGCGGGTCTCGATCCCAAGACCCCAGGATCATGACCCGAGCCCAAGGCAGACACTTAACCAACTGAGCCACCCACGCATCCCAATTTATGCAAATTTTAAAAGCATACATACAACACTGTTGTTTCGATTGTAGAGCCGTGCATATTAATAAGAGTATAAACATATAGACAGGAAGTATATGCACCAACTTCAGTGTGATGGCTGCTTCTGGGGAAGAGAGAAGAATAGGGCTGAAGAATAGTACGAAGGGGATATCAGTTACATCTAAATCTATTTACCATCTATCCATATTAAATAGGTAGTGGAAACAAATAAGGAATGTTGTTGAAATATGTGAAGTTTGGGTTGGGGTGGATATTTTGTTACAGTATTCTCTGTACTCCGTGTGTTTGAAACTTTTGATAGCCAACCACCATAGGAAGAGTGAGACAGACACCAGTCTTGTGGGGGTTGGCCTGCCCGCTCTGCTTCTGGTAGCATCTCTCCCAGCTCTGCCTGCCTTGAGGCATTTAACAGAAAAAAAGAAAGCTATGTCCCACCAAGAGCCTTCTTAGTAGCATCTTTGTGAAGGCAAGTCTCCTTTCTCCCTTAGCAAGTGTTCTCAAGAAAGTCTACTGATAACCACATCTTCCTTTTCCTGAATATTAACTTCTATCAACCTATAATTCCTAGGAAATGGTGCTCTAGCCCAATACAGTTCAAGTCAAACCAGTCATGTCTGAACCACATCATTCTTTGGAACTTGAGCATAACCTTAAAGGTTCCTTCCTTAGAAACTCCCTTCCAACCTGGAGTTTCTAAGATGAATTTTTTTTTTTTCCAAAAGATTTTTCAACTTATGAGATGCTTTTCTCCTCAACCACCAATAGAACAATACCATCAGTTTTACCTATAGCTTTGGATTTTGTTTTTATTTTTTAATAATTTAACCTCTGGATGCTACTCTTGTTGCAAACAAAACAACTATTAAAAATAAACCGTTTATCTGGAAGCAGCATCTAGAATTTTCAAGGTCTCCCCTAACTATCAGTGAGTGAGGAGATTGCTTTATCTAGGACGCAGAGATGATTAGAGAAAGCACGATGCGCTATTACCAAAAAAGGTCCGGTTTCAAGATCAACATTAGTTTCCAACCAAATCCACTACCATCATTAGCATTCATTGATGATGGTTCAGATTATATGAGTGTCCACATTAAATGTGTGACTTGGATAGTCACCTAAACCTCTATGTATATTTTTTCAGGACACAGATCACGTTTCAGTTTATCATGTCATTTGCTTACTGATTTTGCTTGTTATCTGCTTCTCTGTTCCAGAATACATCTCCAAGAGAGCAAGGATCTCAGTCTGCACTATTCAATAACGTACAGCAAAGATCCAAGCGGGTGCCCATGGGACAGCTGGTGTTCAATGACTATTTGTTGAATAAATGAATGAATTTCTGCACCTCGTAATCCCTCCCTGCCAAATTCGTTGATTTGTCAGACATGCTCGCAGTCCAGATGAAATCATGGCATCCTTGGAAGTGTGGTTTAGGGGGAGAAGCTCGAGCCTTGGAATCACACAGTCCTGGGTTCAAAGGCCATTTCTGTATGTGTTACCTGTGGGGCATTTGCATGTTATTTGATCCTTCTGGACTTGGTTTTTTTCACTGGTTAAGTGGAAATCCTGATGCCTACCTTGCAGAGCTGTTGAGAAGTTAAAAAAGATTCGTGCACTAAACATGCCCCTTCTCTTTCACAAGGAGACATAAGGGACCAACCAGCATTCTTTTTCCCTGTTAGAAGGTGGAGGTGTAAAGAAATGGCATTTAAGATTTCCACAGCAATTTGTTTCATCTTGTTTGAGTCCTGCTTTGTGGAGGATGGGGCTCAGCGTGAGGAAAAAAGGAATTGGGGTGGTTTCTCTTCAAGCTCCCTCTGCCCTGAGGTGTGAACGTCTGTTGTGAGTGAGTAGTGAAGAGGAGGAAGAGGGATGGAAAGCTCGGGGAGATTCACCCAGGTCTGTCTTTGCCACAAAACGACCAGAAGGGGTTCTCTTTTTCTTATTGGTTTGTAGAGCCATTTATATATTCTGGAATAGTTCTTCTTTTATCTGTTGGGGAGCATGCAAATACCTCTTTACGGTTTATGGTTAAATCTTTTCATTTTTTTCCTCGGTATTATTTGTCGTTTAGTTGGGTAATTGTTTATTGCTTTACAAGTTAAAAAAAGGTAAATAAAGCCCAATGTGAGCTTAAGAACAAAAACCAGGTAAATGGACATTTAACTGATAAATGAGTGTTTGTGAGGCTAATAGCTGCAGTTACTCTTTTTTCTACTTTGTGATATTTCATGAAACAAAAATAAAAGACACCAAAAAAACCTTTGGCCCTCATTCCTCTCACCACAAGGAGTAAAAGAGCTAGCTACACAAACTCCTTTTCTTTTCCCAATCTTAAACTTACTTTATTGAGGGCTATTGACCGCAGGATAAGAAAACTGCCTCTAAAAATGACTTGGAATTCTGGGGACATTCTTGGCGGAGACACCCAATCACAGGAACAGCCCCAGGCCAAGTTGTGAAAGAGGCTACGTGTCTCTGGGCGCCTCCATTCCTGAACCCCCACCCTGTCCTTTCAACATCTCCCCCCAGGCACCTGGCAGCCTCCTTGGATTCCCAAAGTCACCTCTATCAGCACGAGACACACATTCTTAGTCACGCAAAAGGAAGACTTACTAAAGGTGGACTCAACCCCAGAAGTGTTTACATTTTGGAAGTCTTCAGAGTGTGGGCAGAAAAAGACAAGGGAAGCAGCCAGAATTCCTCAGCGGGGTCGCTCAACAGCCGTCGCAGAATGACCCAGGAGACCTCCCAGAAGGGCCCAACACTTCCACACCAACAGTGCTCCCGGAGTGTAGAGACCCCATCTCGTTCAACATCGGAGCCCAGCGGCGAGCCGGCCCGTGGTGCTTTGAGGGAAGCAAACAACTATGGTTTGAATGAGTTAAATGACTTCCTGTCAGTCTCGTTCTGTGCCAGGCACTGTGGGAAGCCTGGGGGATCCGTCCGTGAGGAGAACACAGAGACTCCTCTCCTCGGGGAGCTTCCATTCTATGTATGTGGTGGTGAGGGGAAGGGGATGAGCGTGTTGAGAAGGTCTATAAGTAAAATAAGTAAACTTATATTATCTGTGACAATAAATACTTTGGAGATAAACAGAGCAGGAAAGGGGACTCGAAGGGCGGCGGGGGGGAGGGGCTGTTGCACTTTGACACAGGAAGGTCGCGGTGTCATTTGAGCAAAGAAGGTGAACATGAGGCCTTGTAGGGAAAACAGAACAGCAACTGGATGGAATCCCCCTCAGCCCTCCAACATTCCCTGTCTTTGAAGACCGAACCTCTCAAGTTCTAAGAAGGCATTCTGCCACGTCCTGCTTCAGTAGTTTGCATACACTGTTCCCTTTCCCTGATACCTGCCCACCTGTCTTTTCTGCCTGGCCAATTCCTGCTTGTCCTGCAAGACCCATATCAGATGCCACCTCCCCTCTGAAACCTCCCTCAGAGCTCCAGGCACTTGTCATCGCTACTTCCTTTGCCCTCACGTAATACAGTGCTCACTTCTTACTAGAAGCTCTCAGTACTTTTCCTGGGGCGGCACACGTGTTTCTCAGAATCCTCACAACCAGGGGTAAGCTAACACTATCATCAACACTGTTGGATGTATAAGAAAACAGGTTCTAACAGGTTGAGTAACTTGGCCCTGGTCATCAGCTAGGTTTGGAAGACAGGACGTGAAAGTCAACAACCCACACTCCAAAACAAGGCTCTCCCCGCAACGCCGGGAGCCTCGCCTTGCACTGGGTAAATTGTACTTGTGTCAGACTTTTCTGCTATTTCTTGATTAACTTGAGGACAGACACCACTTCTGTTTGAATGGGGGAGGCGCTGTCTGGGGAGCTTTTGATAAATATTTGTTCAGAGAATAAAGGGATGCATTAGTCACCAACAGTTCAGGCATTCGTGTGGAATGTATTTTTGAGCGGGGGGCCTCCTGTGCTACCTCAATCATACCTTAGAGGGGACTGCTTGCTCCGCCTGACCCCGCCAGAACCAAGTAGGGCTGGGGAAGGGATTCTTTTGGTATTTGGCTATGGCCTCCTTTGCTCTCCTTCCGGTGCTCTCAGGGCAAGTGGTTTGCAACAGCTGGGGGAGCGCAGGTCAGCAATGGGCGGCGGAGTGCATGGTTGGACCCAAAGGCCCCTGAGCAGCCCAGATCCGGGGACTAAGCCCTTCTTCCGCATCCTAATTGCCTCTGAGTTTCTCTCCCAAACACCTAGGCCAGCCTCCAGTCACGACGTGAAGAGACGGTGGGTTCTCCCAGTCTTTCCGAAAAGGTGGAAAGTATAGTTTTCTGTTGGCTGGTCCCTAACATAATAAATGAGATGCTATGTCCATACTCCAACACGGGAGAAAAGGAAAGGAAGAAGGTCTAAGGGTGACCAAGAACAAGGGACAAGGTGTTCTAGAAGCAGGCGACTTGCTCAGGGAGGATTCGTCCCTGTTCCTGGGGAGCAGCTCGGAAACGTCTACTGACTCAATCACTTGGGTCTAGAGAGGGAGATGCTTTTGCTTCTGGTAGTTGGAGATGGTGTTTTTCTTCCAAATCAGGGTAAGGATATATTTATGTCAAATACTTTATTTTTTCCATAGTTAACATCTCGGTATTAAACTCTCAAGGTTGCAAATCACTGCGACTCCACCTCCCTCACTCCCTCATTCCACAGTATTAAGCATCCAGGATATGCCAAGTACATGCGCTCAGCCTCAGACAGCAAGACATCATGGCCTGTCCTCAGAGAGGCTCTGGTCCCAAAGGGGAGACAGACAGCGTGGAAGCAGGCACGGGCACACGCTGGTTCTCCGTCAGGCCATAGGCCACCACAGCAGCGCAAAACAGGGGACACAGGCTCCAAAGATGATTCATGTGTGAGCAAGGCCTTCCTTGGAAACTTTTTAGCTGCTGTTTTTCTTTGTTGGGGGAATTGGGTGGGAGAAGAATCATAGCCTGTTTTAAACTGAATTATTTTATTGTTTAAACTTGAAAGCAATTCATTATGTCCTTAAGGGGGATGGAAGGACTGAGACAAAAGCCCTGAGGTGTTCATTTCCGTAGAGCCCTGGCACCCCCTTGCGGGGCGGTTAAGGTTTCAGGTCCATGGGGAGGTTGGGGGAGAGGTGGGGACCTCCCACCTCACCCCGCACCCCCCCACCCCACACCACAGTAGAAGTAGAGGTAATGCATGACCCCCGGGTGCCTCTCTGTAAAACAGAAGCATCACATTAGACATTCTCTCCAAGGCTGAATCGAGCGCTCTCATTTTGCAACTCAGCCGTATCAACCATTTTCATCTCTACGTGCTTTTATGGTATGTTATCTTGAAAGCTAAGGGTTTGTGATCAGAGAGCAGGGAGTCAATAAGGGTAGGGTGGGGGAGAGTCAGAGGGAGGTTGAGAATGAGGGAGCACTGTGGGGTGAGGTGGGTGGGGCAAGAAAAACCTTTGAAAGGGGGTACTCCTTCCCATCCTTTTCTTTCCCTCTTTGGAGGGCATTTGCTTTTCCCCACTAGTGACCAGTGTTTCTTCACTGGAGATAATGACAGATAACCAGCATCCCCAAGCGATTAGTTTAATGCTTTGGCCCCACTAAGAGTCACAATCTTCACGTATTGAGCTGTGCTGTGGGCCAGGCACTGTGTGCGTTTCACATAATGCTTGCAGAGAGTTTTGAAGCAGATGCCTTCAAACTACACCATGAATAGATAAGTAGAGTACAAACAACTAACCTTTGTTTAGAATCTTGCCATTTACAAAGCAGTTTATTGCTTCATTCCACCCCAGGCACGGCCCTCTGACTTGGGCAGCGCCACTCTCTACGTCTTACTGGTGAGGAAAGTAAGGCCACGTCGAGTTAGAACAATTCCCAGCGTTCTTTGTCTGGTTGTTGCCAGACATTAACAGCAGGACACAAATATTAAGGACGAAGATGAAGGGAGAGTGAAGAATCCACTTTTTTGGTGCAAGTGGGCCAGCAAGGCTAACGGTACCCACTCCAACCTGAAAAATGAGAGGGTCACCCCAAATGTTTGGTACAGTGAGTACATGTCACTTCCTGCTCCGCAGCCCCCTTCTTCTCAAGGTCTGAAGGCTGTAAGGATAATAGATGCTCTGATCACGACCCCTCCCCCTTTATTCTGCTTCGAACCAGCTCGGGAGGAGCCAAACCCCCTCTGGGCCGTTTAGAACTGGCATTTTTTTCGCCAGTGTAACAGTTATTTTAAAGAGCAGGCTTCCCCACCCAGCTCCCATGAAGGGAGGGGGTGTGACTCAGCAAGACACCCCGGGTGCGGCAGGGGGTGGGGAAAGCACAGCTGTGGGGCTCAGGGTTTGTTTGAGGTCCCGAGTCCCTCCCATCCGAGAGAGCAGTGAACCGAGGCTTCGTTTTCGTCTGTGGCCTTGTGCCCTTTCGTAGCCCCAAAGGGCCTCCCACCCAGACCTCGGGCTTGGACGGAATCCTAAGTATAAAAATATAACAATTAAAAATAAAAAAACAAATATAAATACTGTCTCTCTTTTTCTAAAAAAACCATGAATTTATTATACAGGGTCTCTATTATAATTTCTTGCTCAAAGAATTTTTGGAGTTTATATCCTCCCAACTGTACTGCAAGGTGAATTCCCAGAGCCTAATGTGGTGCTTGTTGCTCAGAAAGTTTTTATTGACCAAAGGATCCTCCCCATCCTCAACCGCACACACCTAAGGCTGAAAAGAAGTTCAGGGAGGTGAAGCAGGGAAGGCTAGAATCTTCTCCAGTATCTGCAAGTGAGGATTTTAGAGTTTAATGAAGGCTGCTACAGTTTGGGGTAGACCAGGACCCATTCTCCTTCCCTCCCCTCCCTTCCCTTCATCCCTCCCTCCCTCCCTCCCTCTGTCTTTCTCTCTCTCTTCCTTTCTTATTTTAATTGGGGAAATATGAGTATACATGGTAAACTGAGAGAGGGACAAACAAAAAGGGAGACATGCTATTTATAATTGTCATGTTTCATCAAACCCAACAGGCTCCCAATTTGAAGGTGAATGACTATTTTGTATATCACTAAGAAGGAAGAGATGTTGCCACATTATGACATCCTGTCCTGATTTCAGATATGTTACAGTGGGGAATATTTAAAAAGCACAACCATGGGGCGCCTGGGTGGCTCAGTCGTTAAGCATCTGCCTTCGGCTCAGGTCATGATCCCAGGGTCCTGGGATCGAGTCCCGCGCCGGGCTCCCTGCTCCGCGGGAAGCCTGCTTCTCCTTCTCCCACTCCCCTTGCTTGTGCTCCCTCTCTCGCTGTGTCTCTCTCTGTCAAATAAATAAATAAAATCTTAAAAAAAAAAAAAAAAAGAGATGGGGATTGCCAGAACCCTCTACTTTAAAAAAAAATAAAAAAAATAAAAAATAAATAAAAAGCACAACCATGTCCACGTGAAGGTCAAGCAAGTCGTCATTAACAACATATTAGACAGCTAGTATTCATTGAACAAACGCTCATTGAATGTTACTGTGTGCCAAGCACAGTTCTTACTATTTTATAAATAATAATTAAAGTTAATTATTGAAATCCTTGAAAGAAACCTGTGAGATAAGTACCCTTGTCACCCCCACTTTACAGATCAGGAGATTGAGGCGTTGAGAGCTTAAGAAATTTGTCAATAAGTAGCAGATCTAAGCTTCAAATTATGGTCATTGCCCTTGGCGTCTGTTCTTCTCATCACTAAGGTACGTGTTGGCCTACAGGAAATGGTGGGTGAATAAATGGACGAGTGAGTAAGTGAATGAATGAAAAAAAGAATCAACGCTGGATTTCCAGCACAGGACTTCGAATGCATGTCTCCCTTCTGTCCCCTCCTCCTCTTAGGAAAAGAGCCAGCCCTTTGTCTTTAAGTTCAAGGTCTTAGCACATTGATGAAGTTCTAAAGGAGGTGAGGAAACAAGAGCAGGGAGTGGGATATGGTGTATGGGGGGGAGGAAAAGTTGCAAAATCGTCAGCATGACTATTTTGTACTCGTAACTCTGCTATTCATCTAGCAGGAGTCTAATGATTTATCAATAAGGTCATCTGGGCTGTGAAGAAGGATGGTCTTGGGGCGCCTGGGTGGCTCAGTCGTTAAGTGTCTGCCTTCGGCTCAGGTCATGATCCCAGGATCCTGGGATCGAGCCCTGCATCGGGCTCCCTGCTCAGCGGGAGCCTGCTTCTCCCTTTCCCACTCCCCCTGCTTGTGTTCCCTCTCTCGCTGTGTCTCTCTCTGTCAAATAAATAAATAAAATTAAAAAAAAAAAAAAAGAAGGATGGTCTTCTGGGAGAGAGTGCCACCTATTGAATGACCATCACCACACCTGGGGAGTTTCATCCAGGCCACCCAAGACGATGGGAGAGAGGACAGAACAGCTACAGAAATGGACCTAAGACAAGAAAGCCAATTTCCCAACAGACGGTCTTGAACCTAAAGCTAAGTTCTTATCTAGACCATGCAGATGGTAATACTCGGGAAGCCTTCTTTGTAAGAGGTTAGAGAATCTGGAAAAGACCCGTTTGGCCCAAACAATGAGGACTCTGCTGAATTCCATGAGGCCATGGAATTGTGCAGTGTGGAGTCCAGGTCATTTCTGAGATAGACATTGTGACACTGAACACAGAGGTAAACGTAAACTCGTAAGGGGGAAGAAAACTACCAGTTACTGACTCTCTATTCTGTGCTTTACAAAAGCATGAATTTCACCTTTATTCATACAGTAAATATTTACTAAGCAGTTACTATGTGCCAAGCACTGTTCTCAGACAATGGGAAAACAGCACTGAACTTACATCAGGGCAGAAAGAGCAAGCGAGAGAATATAAACAAGTACTATGGTATTTCAGGCAGTGAAAAATGCCTGTCAAGAAAAGAAAACCAGAAAATGGGGTGAGAGCGGTCACATCATTTACAACTACCGACGATCTTGCCCATTCCACAGGCTCTGAGAGGTAAAGTATTTAGTTCAAGTTTAGCTGAACTCAATTGTGAGCAAGCGCGTGAGCAGTGGGGCTAGCTAGGATTTAATTCTCTGCCTTTCTGAATCTAAAACTGTCTCTCCCCACTACACAAGGCTGTGCAGGAAGCGTCAGGAAGGACAATCAGTATAGGACGTCCTCGTGTTCTGTCATGTTCTGTCAATTACCGTCTCTGTTTTGTTCTAAAAGTTGTTAACAAGACCGAAGCGTCTCTAGCAGGGCACACAGGTAAAAATACCATGTGGGCACTTCCACAGATTCTCAGACTCTGACGGTCCTTGCTCGGTCAGAGTGCCCTTAAGAGGGGAAAACCATCAAGGACCCTTCAGCTCTTACCCTGCGCGGCAGTCGGTGAACCAGTGAGGCTCGTCCTGATCATGTACATCCAAGAAATTTGTATCATTTTTTCTATGACACAAATCTCATCATGTTAGAGGATATGTGGGCTTCCTTATGCTTTCACAGTAAACTGTCATTTCCAAGAAGCTGGGAAGAGGCGCTCTGGAGAGCATTCCACGGTGTGGCTGATGCCAAGTGGTCTGTAGGACAGAGAATATTGGATTACCTCCCCAGAGGAAGAGGCTGCCCTTTGTGTGTGAGGTCGGAAGGATGTTGCCGTCTCTTCTGAATGGGCCAAGGCAGGGTCTTCACATTGTCAGAGGCCCTGTCAGCCAGCCTGTTGCTTCCTCCCCGGAAAGGACATGTGTTTCCTCACCTCCTCCTGCCCTTCTCCTCTGAGGGCGGGCCCAGGTTGGCCGGCAGCAAGCGAGCAGAGCGCCTGAAACCACTTCAATTCACACGAAGTCTGGAAGAATATTTGGTCGCGATGACTCTGCATCCTAGAGCTGGGCTGAATCAGAAGAGAGTTGCTCAGTTTGACAGGCCCAGCTGCCGGCTGACTTAACAAGCTGCCTATCAGGCTCCCAGATAACACGTAGGAAATGCATTGTTAAGACCCAGGCCCCGGTGCACCGCTGTCCTTAGGGACGGCCTAGGGACCAGTGTGGACTCGACCCCGGCCGCCGCCTCTGTCCGCCCAGCCTTCCGTTTATTACCCTGCGGGCCACTTGCCTTCCAAACAGCAAGACACGGTTTAATGTGTTTTTATCGAATCTGAAAATGGCTACAAGCATTTTGTAGAACTAACTGATTAGAAAATAGAAAATGACCAGAGCAGGCTTCTAAAGTGCTTTTTAAAAAAATTACGACATGGGCTGATAATGCCAACACTTCACTCTGTTAGCTTTCCCTAGATTGTTCAGGATTATCTGTTTGTGTCCTGCTGTTCTCCTTGAGGAAATGGAGTGACAAAACATTAGAAAGGCAAAACCGAGGTAAAGCCTGACGGAACATGGGGCTCCCTTGGTAAGATCTTCCCTGTGCAAAGCTTGGTGATTATGCTTTTACACAGTTTCCCCTGTCTGGCCCTCTGAATCCTCAACCCCAGGACTAAGAGTTCCCTTCTGGTTTTATTTTTTATTTTTATTTTTTTAAAGATTTTATTTATTTATTTGACAGAGAGAGACACAGCGAGAGAGGGAACACAAGCAGGGGGAGTGGGAGAGGGAGAAGCAGGCTCCCCTCATAGCAGGGACCCCAATGTGGGGCTCGATCCCAGGACTCTGGGATCACGACCCAAGCCGAAGGCAGCCGCTTAACAACTGAGCCACCCAGGCGCCCTGAGTTCCCTCCTGTTTTTAAATAATCTTTTTTCTCACTGGGTCTGGCATCGGATGCAGTAAGCAGTCTAGAATGCCCGCAGACATAACCCTTGAGAAACGGCACTTTCCTCTTTCTTGTATGGTCCTCTAACTGTCCTGACTCTCAGAATGTTTCCAAATGACTGTAGCTTTTATTTGTTCTGTCATTTTGTTATCATGGATCTTTTCAGGTAGATATCTTGGTAACTTGGCACCTTGTTATCTCAATGTCTTGATCTATAGAAATGTATTGATTACGACAGTGACGGTATGTTTCCCCTGAGACATTTCATTAATTCAGCCAGCATTTTGGGGAGAACCAGCAGTACTAAGCCACTAGTGGTTCAAACATCTGTGCTAAATAGGCCAGGTGACCAACACTGGGAGAAGAACAGTTCGAGGAAGTCTTGGAGGCATGCCAGATTTGGAGCAAAGCAAGGACTCTTTTGCATTTTGAACAGAGGGAGCAATTTAAGGAAGGAGTTGGAGGCATGTCAAGTTGGAGAAACGCAAGCACTGTAATTCAGTGAGGCATGAATGGAGGGTCCACCTGAGGAATGGCAAGGAGTGAGATGAGGGGACTGGGGTCATAGGTTAATTTCTTTCGTACATCAGGAAGACAACAGAAGGCTCCATCCCTTTGCTAATCAAAAGTCCTGTCAGACTGCTTCACTTACCTTGGAGTTTACACACACACACATACACACACACACACACACACACCTCCATCTCTTTACATTGGGGGGGTTAAAATTTTAATTCTTAAAATTTTACTTTTATTTTCATTTTTTGACATACAAAAAGGTGTATGGAATGAATGTATACAACCTGATGAGCTTGGAGACAAGGACGCATCTTTGAAACCATCGCCACAATCTATGCCTTTAACCTTGCTATCACGTCCGAAAGTTTCCTTCTGCCCTCTTATTTATTATTATGAGTTTTACTTTATACTCCTTATTTTTGATTAAAAAATAATAGGCCTTCTCATCGCTAGCAATTGATTATGGCACATGGGAAGATTGATATTATACTTGGAATCTTGGAATATTCATATATTCATAAACTATGTACATTTTCGGTTCTACGCTTTGGCTTATAGGCTCTTTTTCAAAATTATCTTTCCATCCCAAATAGTGGAATATATAAAGCATAAAAATATATATGTATACATCTGAGTTATGCTTAGATTATTCGGTATAAGTAGCTATACGAATTTGGGGAAATTCTGAGAGACTTGAAAAACTAGATGCGCGCAATAAAATAGACATTTAATTAGCTGTTAATTAAAGAAACCAATGTACAATAGCCTGTAAAAATTGTTCATTGTTCAAACCCTCAATGTGCAAAACTGCAGTTTATGTGCCAGGCCCTTGCACAGCAGAGGTTCTGAGTAATTTTCCTCTAACTGATGCCCATGGCTCTCCATCTGTCGATACATTACTGTCTGAATTTCTATAGGGAAGGCATATTTTTAAAATCCTTTCTTCCCTTTTACATTTCACTGTGATTTTCTACTGAAGTGATGTTAATTTCAGTCCCGGCAAATTGTTGTCCCCAGCCTGTTAGGAATGGGGGGGGGCACTTCTGCAGGTACTTTTTCTGATTATCATAAAGTATGAGGTGATATGGACGAGGTAAAGTTAGATCAGTATGACCAAGAAAGCTAGGGAGGGAATCAAATGGTTTTTTAATGGAATAAAGGATAAGCTAGGCATCTTGATTTCCAGGCTGTTAAGAGTAAGGAATCCACAGAAAAAAATTCAGTGAAAATGATAGAGATCACACACATTACTTTCTCATCAATGAGAGTATCTCCTAATGATCAACATTTTGGTGAAAATTCAGAGATGAGCAAAGCCAAAAAAGAGTTTGGGTTACTGATTTGCAAATAAAGACGAGAGCAACCAAATCCAGATACCTAAAGCACAACTAAGTGAAGGAGGAGCTAAAAGAAATCAAAATATAATCTGAAGACTTCTGGGTTCCAAGAGAAAGAAGTATTTTTTCACAAGGAAATTGGAAATTGAGGCAGGTATAGGAAAATTGAAAATAAAAAAGTCTGTAATTGAAAAAGGGAAGAAGTTTTGGGGGAAAATACAATCCTAGAAATAAGAGTAGAAATTTTTACATACCCATATTTAAACTTAAAGTACAATTTTTAGGAGTGCCTGGGTGGCTCAGTCGGTTGAGCATCTGACTCTTGATTTCAGCACAGGTCATGATCTCAGGGTTGTGAGATTGAGCCCAGTGTGGGGCTCCGTGCTGAGCGTGGAGCCTGCTTATGATTCTCTCTCTCCTCCCGTTGTCCCTCCCCCTGCTCACACAGGCTCTCTTTTTCTCTAAATAATAATAATAAAATAAAGTACACATTTCAGAAATCAAATCTCAGCCCAGTCAAGTGTGTTAGGGTTTATTGGACAGGATGTACATACATAAAACAATCTTATATACAAAGAATTGGTGTTTAATCAACACACAATCTCCCTCTTTCATTCCCTTCATGTGACTCCCACGTCTTTTACTCCTACTTACAACAGGCATGATCCTTGCAAAGAACCCTGCAATCCCGTGATGAGATGCTATGTAATGTAATGTTAGTTTTTAATGCCAAGTTGGTTCTTTCTCTCTCGCTCTCTTCTCCAGCATTTTACATTATCCCCCCCGCCCCATCCACCCATTTTACAGAACACAAATTATAATCTGCCCAAGATCACACAATAAATACATGTCAGAGTCAGGATTCAACCCCAAAACTTGTTGCTCCGTTTTTTTTTTTTTAATTTCAGAATATGCATAATATCTGCTATAATATGCCGCCACCTCTCAACATGGGGCTACTTTACCTGCTTTACCTCATAGGGTACAAATACCTGGTTAGGTGTAAGTCCACCTTGTACCCTACACAGTTTGGGGGCTCCAACCGCACCATAGTTTTTCTGAATGTCTCCCCCTGCCCAAGCTGTGCTCAACTTACTTGGTCACGCACGGCGACCTGGATTAGGTCCACCTCCTTTGAGCAGCCGTAGGGTCCTGTACGGAGTTGTCATGGCCCTGATTACGTGATGCTGTAGGATATTAACGAGTGTAATATATTGTGTTTGAGATATATATGTATATATATATATGTCATCATTATGTCCTGCTTCCCCTACTTGGGGCAGAAATGATGTCATTCCACACGGTGTCCCATCGTCCCTGATTACTAGGAACTCCAGGCTTCCTCAGCCTTGGCCTCTGACTGTGAACCTGAGTGCCACGGACGCACACGTGTGTAGAGAGGGGTAACCCTGGTTACTATCGCCTTGCTGCTGATGCCGGAACTGAGGCTGGATGACCCCTCACACTGAGGCTGATGGCTCCAGAGTTGCCTCCACATGGCTGTGGCCTCCACCGTGACCACTGAAGCCAAAGGGCCGATGTGGCTGATGAGGTCTGACAAGTGTGGGGCAAGGATGCTGGGGCTGAGCTTCCTGCTCAGCCGCAGTAACCACCACCCGTGCAGAGCAAGGCAATGTTTCCTTGACATGGGCAGGTGGGATGCTACTTCCCTCAGTGTCTCAGTCAGCCACGTTGGCTAGGGATCCTGGCATTACAGAATTTTCAATGCAGCTCTTAGGGGGCACATGGGGAAGGGGTTCCATGGACAGCTGCAGAGCCAAACCCCCATCCCATTTCTGATCCCAACTTTTGGGTGCAGAGGCCACCATACAACCCCCCCCCCCCGCCGCCACCCCACCTCAGGGGCTTCCTGGCAGCCCCATTTCCTGCATCAAACAAAGTTTAAGGCATTCCCCGGCTAAAATGTCTTCTTGCCCTAGTCATCTCCCCACCTGTCTTCACCGTGAGCTCATTGAGGCCTCTCTTCACACTGGTCTCCCCAGTCCTGCCACAGCGCATGGATGACCCAGAGTAAATTCAGGAGTATTTACTAAATCAGCATCATTTCCCTTCTGGTTTCTCTACATTTCTTATAAAAACTTTTATTTTTTATTCTTTTAAAGATTTTATTTATTTATTTGACAGAGAGAGACACAGTGAGAGAGGGAACACAAGCAAGGGGGAGTGGGAGAGGGAGAAGCAGGCTTCCCGCAGAGGAGAGAGCCCGATATGGGACTCGATCCCAGGACCCTGGGACCATGACCTGAGCCGAAGGCAGCTGCTTAACAACTGAGCCACCCAGGCGCCCTCTACATTTCTCTAATCTACTGTTTAAAGTCTTTAATTTCCTTTTTGAGTCAACATCTTTTAGCCATGTTGGGGGAGAAATGAGAAACTATAGTATAAGGCCTCTAGTCCCTGAAGATGCTAGGATTGAGGTGGCCAGCCTGGGATGGTTCTGGGGTGCCTAGGATCTCCAGATCACCCTGGGCCGGCTTTAGAACAAGTAATAGAAAACAAATTGCTGTTTAAAATTTCAGCTGTAGTAAAGCTGAAATTAAATGGAATATTATATGTTCCTGAAATGGCCTAAAATGCCATTAAAACGCAGAAACATTTGAGGATGTTAATCTGCCAGGAGCAGAGAGGTGTGGTTTGTAACAGCATTATAAGATGCAGGGAGAGCATATTTCGGTTGCTTGACGATTCCCTTCAACTTCCGAGTCCTCCTGCTTCTTGCCCTCCTCCTGCCCTTCCTCCTCTCCTCTTCCTGTCCAGCTGCCGCAGAGCGGGCTGAGGAGCTGTCCTAGGCCTTCCGTGGGTTCGTATCATTGCCTTGTATCCTGGTGCAGTCCAGAGTAGTGTCGATTTATACTATTCCTTCAAGATCGTGTTTTTGTTTTTGCTTAAAGCACAGAAGTACCTAAGCGCTGAAGTAATAGGTACAAGGTGGAAAGGAGATTGTCTAACCGTGTGCTACCTTTGCAGTAAGCACCCCCAGGGCAGCCTTTCCTGCATCCACCCTTTTCTGCAGAGTTGCTGAGGGTGCTACATACACCCAAAGGGAACACCTTATCTGCCCCGAAGGAGCTAGACAGACCACAGTTATGTGCCTGGCATAGTTGAATAACTATGAGGCAACATACTGTCACGAGTCAAACGTGTGGATTAAATACTGAGAGACCTGGGCCTGCAGAGAAAGGAGCAACCCTGTGGGCTGGCGGGGTCAGGGAATGTCTCCAAGGACAGGGAAATTAGTGGGCACTTGACAGGATGGGGAAGGTCTGAGTGGTTGGCACAAATCATGTGAGAGAAGATGTGGGGGGTGAGACTCAAACACACCATCAAGAAAGACCTACTGTGGCCTCATTCTGGAGAAGGTACCCATTCTAGGGAGTGCACTGAGTATTCTGAAGGTGGCAAGCTCAGCAGGTTGTTAGATATTAAAGGCTCATAGGAGAAATGGTTAGAAAGGTGGATTAAAGCCAGTTTGCTGAGGGCCTTGAATGCCAAGCAAAAAAGTTTGGAATTTATCCCAAGGGCCAGCGTTTCCCCCAAGGTTGCTGTCCCACTGGTGTGCCCCACAGTCAGGGAGGATGCAGGTGCTTGGACATCCCAGTGTCCAAACACATTTATCCCCATCTCCACACAAATAGCATAGTGTATGTTTGCGGTGACTTGGAAATGTTTGGCTGGCACTGCCCCGTAGACTGAAGATATTCGGGCACTTGTGTGATATTTTGAGTTATAATTTTATTTTCCTCCCCAACTGGACTGTAAACTTCTCCAAAACAGGAACTCTGTTACCTTTCTTCTGTTGTCCCCACTTTGCTGTGTCGGGAGTAAATGCTCAAGAAATTCTTGATTATTTGATTAAGTGAATATTATGGCTTTAAAAAACTAAACATCACTAGGAGTTCCTGGGTGGCTCAGTCAGTGTTAAGTGTCCAACTCTTGAGCTCAGCTCAAGTCTTAATCTCAGAGTTGTGAGTTCAAACCCAGTGTTGAAAAATAAACAAACAAACAAACCAAACATCACAAATCACCTATTAGGAATGACTACTCTTCCTGCTTCCAGGAAGGCCTAGAAATCATACAATTCCAGGACGCCTGCATGGCTCAGTTGGTTAAGCGTCCACCTTCGGCTCAGGTCATGATCCCAGGGTTCTGGGATCGAGCCCCGCATCGGGCTCCCTGCTCAGTGGGAAGCCTGCTTCTCCCTCTGCCTGCCACTTCCCCTGCTTGTGCTCTCTCTCTCTCTGACAAATGAATAAAAAATTTTTAAAATAATAAAAAAAGAAATCATACAATTCCAAGTGGGAATAACTCTAAGTGGTGGGTCAGGAAAAAAAAAAATGCTTCAGAGGAACGTGAAAAGATTTATGCTGGTGGTCATGTTCAGAACTGTCAAGAAAGAAAAGATCAGACAGGCTCAAGAGGTGAATAATATGGAAGAACAAGTCTCTGGGTTAAGACTTGGACTTTTGCTCTTCAAGAATCAAGACTGACTAATTTGTATGGTAGAAACCTCCTGATCATAATTCTAGTACATTCTGTCAGGGCAACAAAAACTTCCCCCTTATCAATATTTCTTTATTCTTAGGTGGGGGTGGATTATGAAGTCCCACTTAAAGGTGAAGGAATATGACCACTCTGCAGTCCTTCAAAATGTTAAACATAAAGTTACCGTATGACCCAGTAATTCCATTGCTACGTATCTACCCAAGAAAAATTGAAACATACATCCACACAAAAATATGTGAATATTCATAGCATCCTTACGTATAATAGCCAAAAAGTGGAAACCACCCAAATGTCCACAAACTGGCAAATGGATAAGAGACGGTACATCCATACAATGGAACATTATTCAGCAGTAGAAAGGACTGAAGTACTGATACACACTACAGCTTGAAAGCGTGAACCATGTTAGTGAGCCAAGTCATTGGTAAGAGACCACATACTGTATGACTCCATTTCTATTAAATGTGTAGAACAGTCAGATTTATGGAGGGCGAGCAATTAATGATTGCCTAGGGCTGAGGGATGTGGGGGGAAATGGGGAGCGAATGGTAATGGGTGAGGAATTTCCTTTGGAGATGATGAAATGTTCTAAAATCAGATTATGGTGACAGTTACACAGCTCTGTGAATATACTCAAAGTCATGGAAAACAAGTTAAGATGCTGCTACAAATGAAAGGATCAGATCACAGTGAAGGAAGAGCTGTTCCTGCTCAGCAGGCAGGGGCTTGCCCCCGAGGATGGGCTTGTGTCCCCCTATTTCTCCCAATGAGAATCACGGTTTGGCAGGTGAAAGAGGGGGCAGGTGGAAAGGGCTGACAGTGCAACTAACCTTAGGGAGGAGGAGGATGAGCATCAGGTTAGTGTGGGAGAGAGGGAGGGGAGCAGAGTAAATTAGGGCTTGTTAGGGAGGGAAAGGGGTCTGGCAACAAACGGCAACCAACTCTCCTCTCCGTGGGTCTTGGTGGGCTGCCTAGTAGCCCACTTAGCGACCAGCTTTTCCTGGCGTGGACAGCTGCTAGACTGCCACCCTCTCTCCTTTCAAGGCCGGTGCGAACCACTTTCCTGTGGATCCGGTTTTCTGAATTCCGATTTGCAGGTCTAGGGATTGGATTTGGGAGCAAAGATTTGCTCCTAAGCAGTAGAGGGCGCTGTTAGCACGTAAAGTCTGCGCTGACGGGCGCAGGAAGGCGGAAGTAGTTGAGTTCGTCTGCGGGGCGTTAGAATCTGATGCTCTGAGACTGGAACAACATACTTTGGATCTTAGAACACAATTGCCACATTCTTGAAATAATGATTTGGCACACATGCCACTGCATTAAAATAAAACCAAACTCCAGCAGCACTGTTGATTCCTAGAGGGATGATTTATTTAGAGTGTCCGGATATTTCTTTCAACCAGTAAGAACTTACTGAATGCTTACTATGTAGAGTACTTTGTACAGCTTAAAACTGTAAATTCAAGGAGAGACCCGAGTGCTGCTCTTGACAGATTTAAAAAATGAAAACCATATAATCCATATCCATCTTCATCGCTTGAACGCAGAATCCAGTAGAATTCTATTCAAGGACGCAGTGTTGTCATGAAACATCTGATAGAAAAGGAGGGAAAATTGCTGGCTTTTTCATCCCGTTTCCCTGCCAGCTAAAGGGCGTGAAAGCATCATAGCCTCATTTACGTAGCGCCTACTCTGTGCCAGGCATTGCTCTAAATGCTTTACAACCTCGATATGAAGGCGTGGTCTGTGGGCCAGCATCTCTGGCCTCCCTGGGAGATTGTTACACACGCAGAATCTCAGGGGGCAGCCTGGAATCTGCATTTGAAAGAGATTTGTGTGCACATTAAAGTTTCAGAGGCACTCCTCTATCATGTATTGTCTTACTCAATATCCATAACCACCCTGCGACACAGGTACTTTTATTATGTCCATTTTAAAGAGGGAAACTGAGGGGCTCCTGTTGTGGCTCAGTCGTTCTGCCTTCTGCTCGGGTCCTGATCCTAGGGTCCTGGGATCGATCCCCGCATCTGGCTCCCTGCTCAGCAGGGAGCCTGCTTCTCCCTCTCCTGCTCCCCCTGCTTTTGTGTGCTCTCTCTCTGTCAAATAAATGGGTAAAATCTTAAAAAAAATAAATAAAGAGGGAAACTGAGTCAAAGAGAAGTTAAATAACTTGACCAATACAAAGTTGGGATTTTTAACTCAGGCTCATGCTCTTATTCATATTGCTTAACTTTTTTTGTTCTTCATCTTCTCCCCTCATATACATAAAGTGGACATAATAAACATGTCTACCTAATTTTTTTTTTAAGATTTTATTTATTTATTTGACAGAGAGAGCGCACAAGCAGGGCGAGCGACAGGCAGAGGGAGAGGGAGAAGCAGGCTCCCCAAGGAGCAGGGAGCCCGGTGCGGGGCTCGATCCCAGGACCCTGGGACCATGACCCTAGCCGAAGGCAGTTGCTTAACCAAATGAGCCACCTAGGCGCCCCCCTAATTTTTTTTTTTTAAGATTTTTTTTTATTATTCATTTGACAGAGAGCACAAGCAGGGGAGCTGCAGGCAGAGGGAGAAGCAGGCTCTCTGCTGAGCAGTCCTGATACAGGACCCGATCCCAGGACCCTGGGATCATGACCTGAACCAAAGGCAGACACAACTTTGACTGAGCCACCCAGGTGCCCTCTAATTCAATTTTTGGACCAGCTTCATTGAGCTATAATTCACACACCATACAATTGACTCATTTAACACGAACAAGTCAATCGTTTTTACTATATTCATAAAACTGGACAACTAATGCTGCAGTCAATTTTAGAATATTTCTATTATCCCCAAAAGAAACCCTTCGCCCGTTAGCTCTATCTCTTGCCAATCCTCCCATTTCTCCCAGCCCTAGGCAAATACTAATCTACTTCGTTTCTACACATTTGCTTATTACAGACATTTCAAATAAATGGAATCATATATGTGGTCTTTTGTGACTGACTTCTTTTACTTAGCACTTAGCATAATGTTCTCAGGGTTCATTAAAATTGTAGTATGTATCAGAGCTTTATTTCTTCTTATGGCCAAGTGATATTCCGTTATTTGGATATGCCACATTTTGTGTATCCATTTATCACCTAATGGGTATTTGGATTATTTCACTGTTTTGCTATTACAAATAATGCTGCTATGAATATTCGTGTGGATGTGTATTTTCATTTCTCTAGGAGTGGAATTGCTGGATCATATGATAACTCTTTGTTAAACTTCTTGAGGAATCACCAAACTGTTTTCCAAAGTGTCTTTACCAGCAGTGTATGAGGGGTTTGATTTCTCCATATCCTCACCCACACTTGTTATTATCTGTCTTTTATTTATTTATTTATAAAAGATTTTATTCATTTATTTGAGAGAGCGAGAGAGAGAGAGAGCGAGTGGCATGAGGGGCAGAGGGAGAAGCAGACTCCCCGCTGAGCAGGGAACCCAATACAGGGCTGATCCTGGGACTTCAGGATCACAACCTGAGTGGACGGCTGACACCTAACCGACAGAGCCACCCAGGTGCCCCTCTGTCTTTTTTTAAAAGATTTTATTTATTTATTTATTTATTTATTTATTTATTTATGTATTTATTTAAGGGCAAGCAAGAGCAGGGCACATGCGTGCAAGCAGGGGGAGGGGCAGAGAGGGAAGGAGAGAGAGAATCCCAAGCAGACTCTGTACTGAGTGCAGTCCAACATGGGGCTCAGTCTCACCACCCGAAGATCTTGACCTGAACCAAGCCAAAAGTTGGACGCTCAACCAGCTGAGCCACCCAGGCGCCCCATCTGTCTTTTTGATTATGGACATCCTAGTAGGTATTAAATGGTAATTCGTTGTGGTTTTGATTTGTGTTTTCCTGATGACTAGTGACATCAAGCACCTTTTCATGTCATTATGGGTCATTTTTATATCATCTTTGGAGAAATGTCTAGTCAGATATTTTGCCCATTTTTAAAATTGTTTTTTTTAATTATTGAGTTATAAGAAGTTTTAAAAATATATATATTCTAGATCCAAGTTTCTTATCTGATATATAATTTGCAAAAGTCTTCTCTCATTTTGTGTGTTGTTTTTTCCTTTCTTCATTTGTCCTTTGAAGCACAGAAGTTTTTAATTTTGAAGAAGTCCTGTTTAGGGGCACCTGGGTGGCTCAGTCGTTAAGCGTCTGCCTTCGGCTCAGGTCATGATCCCAGGGTCCTGGGATCGAGCCCCGCATCGGGCTCCCTGCTCGGTGGGAAGCCTGCTTCTCCCTCTCCCACTCCCCCTGCTTGTGTTCCCTCTCTCACTGTCTCTCTCTCTCTGTTAAAAAATAAATAAAATCTTAAAAAAAAATAGTCCTGTTTATTTTTTGTTGTTGTTGCTTAGGCTTTTGGTGTCATATCTAAGAAACCATTGCCAAATCCAAGGTCATGGAGGTTTACTCTTAGGTTTTCTTCTAAGAATGTTATGGTTTCAGCTCTTATATTTAGATCTTTAATCCATTTTTAGTTAAATTTTGTATATGGCATGAGGTAGATATTTAACTTCATTCTTTTGCATGTGGATCTCTTCCTGTCTTAACCTCACTTGTTGAAAAGACTATCTTTTGCCCATTGAATAGTCTAGCACACTTGTCAAAAAAATCAGTTAACCATAGATACATGGGTTTATTTCTGGACTCCCAGTTGTATTCCTTTGAACTGTATATCTACCCCTATGCCAGAATCACACTGTCTTGATCACCATTACTTTATTAAGTTTTGAAATTGGGATGTGTGGGTCCTCCAACTTTTTTCTTCTTTTTCAGGATTGTTTTATAATTCATTTTTAATTGGAAACATGCTTTTCTGTTCTATATACCAGGAAATATGTGAGGGGAACATGACAGGACTGGCCAGCCAGGAGAAAGATACACTTAGAGAAGAATTAACAATGTGATGGAGATTGTGATAGGACAATTAAAGATACTTATAAAAACGTAACAGGGAGACTTAGCCAAATCTGGGAATTATGAAAGATGGACTAATGAGACGAGGTTCAGACTGAGAGCTGGGCAGGAAGAGGAGATAACCAGGAAAAGAGATAATATGCCACATGCCAAGCCATTTCAAGGAATAGCTTTTGTGCATCCTGGGATGGGGGTACAGTTGTAAGAAGAGAACAAAGTTCAGAAAACCTTTAGTAGAGAGCACAAGAGTAGAGTGGTAAAAGTTGAGTCCAGAGAAGGATGCAAGGTAGGGCCTACTTTTGTCTCAAGGACAATGAGGAGCTTTTGTGGGCATTGAAAGAGTGATGGGAGGCATGGGGGGCATGATTGGTTTACTTGTGAAAGGATCACTAGCTCTATATGGAGGAAAGTGGATAGAAGAGAGAAACACAAAGAAAGGAAAACCAGTTAGGGGGCTTTTGAAGTGAAAGATGATGTGATCGAGACTACAATAGTGGAGGCTGGGTGGTGGAAAAGAAAGTAGAAAGTGTGACACAGAGTCTATAGGACTCAGTGATTCCTCAGATGTGACAGATAAAGGGATAAAGGAGAGACAGGAATCAAAAGTAGCTCCTAAGTTGTCAAATTATGGAATTTGTGTATACTCGAGTATCATGTAGATATTGAATAAAGGTGAACCCCAATTAAAAAAAATAAAATGGGAAAGTGGAATATTTCCTTTTCTCAGAAATCCCTAACAAAGTTAAGTTGCCTGTAATTTGTGTGGTCTCTGAGTATTGGGGTTTTCGTGTTTTTAATAGATTGCTCTGGGGGCACCTGGGTGGCTCAGTCGGTTGAACATCTGACTCTTGGTTTCAGCTCAGGTCATGATCTCATGGGTCGTGAGTCTGCTTGAGATTCTCTCCCTCTCCCTCCCCCTCAACCCCTCCCCGTCCACCTGTGTGTACATGCCCACTCTCACGCGCTCTCTCTCTCAAATAAATAAATCAATAAATCTTCAAAAAAAAAGACCACTCTGTGTGATCTTTATTTTAAAAAAAGCATGTGCAGCCAAGTGAGAGGTTGTGACTGCAGGAGCTCCCGGGCCCACAACAGACAGAACAACTTCTCTCCAACTACTCTCGCCTCTTCCCTGGATTGCCAGGACAGCTCCCCGATGGTCTTCCAGCTTCCAGCCTTGTCTTTCCCAATGGTCCCTTCTATCATTGTAGTGCAACCAGAATGATTTTTCAAACAGGCATATCTCAGCTTGTCACCTCCTTTGCATAAGACTTTTCAGTGGCTTCCCATTGCCGTTAAGACAAAATTCAGACCTTTGACGTAGTTTCATGGGTCTGCACAATCTGGTTCCTGTCTGCCTAGTTGCCCTCTTGCCACATCCTCCCTTACACTCTATGCTCTAGCCATGCTGAATTGTCCTCAGTTCCTTCAATGTTCTGTGCGTGCTCTCTCCCTCTCTCCCTTGCCTCTTGGCTCTCTTTTACATCTTCTTTATTTGCCTTGCTACTGTGTCTACTTATCCTTCAGCTCTTGCCTTAGACATCACTTCCTCAGGAAAACTTCCTCCCCTCCCCCATTTTGAATCGGGGTTAGGAACCTTCCCCTGTGCAGAGGCCTTCTGTGCCTCATGTTAATCGACCTGATGGGACCCAGCTCTCTTTTGGCTTGGCTTGGTCCAAGGATAAATCATAGACTTTCAGAAAGAGTGAATGGACTGTGTTTTCTTCAAGTAGCTTTACAAGAATATTGATTTTCTCAGCTGTTGAGTGATAATGAGCTGGTACCTACTGTATAGTTAGCTACTGGCGAGCATCTGCTCTTCAGTGACTTGATTTTGCCAAGAGACAATGAGCTTGAAGATAGGGTTTTGCGAATGCCGAGGAGATGAATAGGGTGTCGGGTCTTGTCCAACTCATACCCACTGGACAGAAGAATGGGCAGCCAATCCCCAGAGCTCTACTTCCTATTTATAGCCTGGGCAATTTTTAAAGCAGTTGTACCCAAACCTCCTTGTCAACAAGAGGGAATCATTTTTAGTAAACCATTCATACAATACCCTGCGCTGAGTATTGCTGCTTCCTGGCATTTCGTTCACCATAAACTCCCTGAAAAATGGACTCCAAGGTAGATAAATGAGGAGAACTAAAACATGAAATTGTTACTTATAAACAAGTTAAAAGTGAAGCAACCATTTATGGCAAGCCATAAAAGTTGAGAAAGCTGAAAGCAAGAACAACTGAGCTCTAATGTTCCTTTCTGGTAATAATTACCCAGTAGGCCATTTATCTTTCTGGGTTACTTGTGCTTCAAGATAATATTTGTAATGGAGGAACACCTGTCTTTATGGTTTCTTTAGAAGACAGGCATGCAGGGGCGCCTGGGTGGCTCAGTCGTTAAGCGTCTGCCTTTGGCTCAGGTCATGATCCCAGGGTCCTGGGATCGAGCCCCGCGTCGGGCTCCCTGCTCGGCCGGAAGCGTGCTTCTCCCTCTCCCGCTCCCCCTGCTTGTGTTCCCTCTCTCGCTGTGTCTCTCTCTGTCAAATAAATAAATAAATAAAATGAAGACAGGCATGCATCCAGCTTCTCCAAATCTCGTCATCAGTCAATACACAATGGGCTTAAAAAATAAGGAAGTAGGAGAAGGGGAAGGAGGGTGGAAACATAGAACTCACTGGAAAGCCAGAGGACCTCCTCAAGAAGCTCACCTCTTTGATCTCAGCACTGCACAAACTGTGCTTGTGCAGTCCCAGCTCCATATAATCATCCACTAATGGCGCTCTAACAGGAGCACATGCTGTTTCACCTAAACCAGATTCCCAAACCCAAAGTCAAAAGCAGAGGCCAGAAAAATTCAAAGCCAAATAATCCAATAATATTTGTTTTCCAGGTGATGGCAAATGGTAGAGCAATATTCATGATAGAACATCCATATTTAAGAAGATCTCATTGGGGGCGCCTGGGTGGCTCAGTTGGTTAAGCGACTGCCTTCGGCTCAGGTCATGATCCTGGAGTCCCTGGATCGAGTCCCGCATCGGGCTCCCTGCTTGGCAGGGAGCCTGCTTCTCCCTCTGACCCTCCCCCCTCTCATGTGCTCTCTCTCTCTCTCATTCTGTCTCAAATAAATAAATAAAATCTTTTTAAAAAAAAAAAAAGAAGATCTCCTTGCTCCCTTGTAAGCACACACACACACACACACACACTTTTTCTTTGAGGGTCAAAGTCTGGACTGGGCTAGGCAGAGAGCTGGAAAGGATGAATAGATCCTAAAGGGATAACTCACCACTAGGAGAGGAGGAGAAAAGACTAGTGGGCTGGCTTCTGTACTATGGTCTGTAGGGGGAAAGGGACAATTATTGGTCTGGATTTGGAACAAACTGGTGGCAAGCTTGAGCCTGAGGGAAAAGATTATTTATTTTTTAAGATTTTATTTATTTATTTGAGAGAGAGAGAATGAGAAAGAGAGAGAGCATGATAGGGAGGAGGGTCAGAGGGAGAAGCAGACCTCCCCGCTGAGCAGGGAGCCTGACTCGGGACTCGATCCCAGGACTCCAAGATCATGACCTGAGCTGAAGGCAGATGCTTAACCCACTGAGCCACCAGGTGCCGGGAAAAGATTATTCAAGTGCATCTAAAAGCTGATTTCAGTGTGGAGAATCTTTTTTGTTTTTCTTTTTAAAAAGATTTATTTATCTATTTGGGGGGAGGGGCGCAGAGGAAGAGGGAGAGAGAAACCCAAGCAGACTCCATGCTGAGCACAGACCCCGACGTTGGGCTCGATTTCACGACCCCGAGGTCAGGACCTGAGCCGAAACCAAGAGTTGGACGCTCAACCAAATGAGCTCCCCAGGCACCCCAGGGTGGAAAATCTTTCACAGAAGTTGCAATGGAAAGGCGGAACTGGAGCGTGCAAAAGAATTAGCAGAAATAGCATCAGCAGCAACCAGAGCTGGACAAGAGGCTGAGGCACAAGAGTCTGAGCCACGTCCCTGAGGCTGCCTGGGTTTTAGGGGGCAGCTACACCAACTCAAGCTTAAACAGTAGCAACGAAGGCACAGGGATTCAAGGGCCATGAGCTTTGGCGCAGCCATCGTGATGTGGCCCAGCTCCACAAGAAGGTGAGCAGCTTCCACGACACTTGTGGAACAGGTTAGAGTGAATATGCTGAGTCCTTCCATATGTACCGTGAAGACACAACCAGGTGAAAGGCTGAACTCTTAAAGGCAGAACTTCCTAAATTTTTTCACATCTTGGCACTCATTAAATAACACATTTAGATAAACCGAAGATGCTACTCAATGCCAGAGATGGCCATCTTGGGAGCTCAGGCTGATTCAGATTCTGCTCGATTACCCTGAGGGCAGAGGAATTCAATATTGAGGTTAACCCATTTGGGGTACACTGGTTAGAAAATTCTTGCTTAATGCACCCAGTAAATTATCTTTGGGGAGACAACTATAAAATATCAGGGACATTCAGTACGGTCTAGACCCTAAAACTTGTTTAAACCTGTCTTCAGAAACTCTACTTACCCTGGAGATCATCATACTTTCTTAAATAATGGGCAAAAAAACATTTTAACAGTGCAGCATCAGCCCTGTCCCCATATCCCAAGAACTTTCTAGGGTAGAATCATGGCTCATGATTAGAAAGTGAGAGGGAGCCTCTCCTCCTTAAAACTTGCCCTCTAGACCATTCTAAACAGCCAGATACAGAATCTGTCAGATGAAAAAAATCATCCACCAGAAGAACAATGAGCCCATTAAATATCTTTGAGTGATAACCTTCACTTTAACCAGCTTCTCCTTGGTCCCGAAGATTAGAAAAGAGAGCTGGAAACACCTATCATTTAAGAGAATCCTCCTGTGATTTTCCAGGGAAGGGAGGGGAGTCACTGTGGTAATAAAAGGGTAAAGGCAGTTGGTTTAGAAGTGGTGCCAATAATTTGGCTGCATACTTCTCTACTTCCTTCCCCTGTGCCGTGTCATTTCAGAGTCTCCAAAAAGGTTCACCACCCTTTGCTTCCTGAGCAAGTGCTTCCTGAGCAGGGTCAAAATCCTGGTCATTAGCTGAGCAGTCCCTCTCGCATGCCATCACCACCTTCTGTCTTGTGGCTTAGCATTGACAATTTGCCTAAAATCCAATTGGAGTCCATGGGTTTTATGGTAAGCAATTTTTTAATATAAATACCAGATAGAGTAACATGTCAATAACACTTTTTAAGGAAATCAAATATGTCATCTTCACAGTGGAATTTATGGCTCTGGAGAGACTTAGCCCTTGAGTTTATCGTCTCTTTAGAGGAAATTCTTTTGAGAGAATCTCAGAAACTGCTCCATGGGACTTGTTTTCATGGGAGGCCAAGAGAGCAGGTGGCTGAGCAGCTGGGAGAAGAATTCTTGTTTACAATGTGAACCCTCCATGGTTCACACTCCCCCAGGCCCGGGTTCTGGCCGAATAGTATAAAGATGAATCATCAAAAAGAATACAGGAAAAACAAAGGGGGAAATGAAGCAATATAAAGAAGGGGACAGAAATTAAATAGATAAAGCCAATAATATTTAAAATGGGACCTATAAGAGACTAAAAAGAAAGTAGATCAGATGGTTAGAGCTAATATTTCCAAATTCAGTTTTAAGAATTAAAAAATGAAATATTTTGGAAGGAAATTTTCCAATATCTTATAAATTTAAGCTATTCATATCTTTTGACCAAGAAATATACTTATTAGAATTTATCCTTCAGTAAGTCACATAAGTGTATAAAGATAAATGTATAAGGATATCCAAAGTATTACATTTTTAAAAAAGATTTTATTTCTAAGTAATCTCCACACCCAACACGGGGCTCGAACTTACAACCCCGAGATCAAGTTGCTTATTCCACTGACTGAGCCAGCCAGGTGCCCTCAAAGTATTACATTTAAAAATAAAAAATTAGGGGCACATGGGCTCAGTAGGTTAAGCGTCTGCCTTCGGCTCAGGTCATGATCCCAGGGTCCTGGGATTGAGCCCCGCATCGGGCTCCCGGCTCCGCAGTGGTCCTGCTTCTCTCTCTCCCATCCCCTCTGCTTGTGTTCCCTCTCTCTCTGTCAAAATAAAAATAAATAAAATATAAAATAAATAAATAAACAAAAAATAAAAAATTAGACACATCTAAATTCCTATAAAATTTATTGAGCACCAGTTAAGTCCCCGTGCTAAGGCTAACATCTTCATCCATGCCCAAGATCCCACCCCTTCTCACATTTTCAAGGACTTTGCTCCTGCTGTTATCCTCTCATACATCACCAATATTTCACTCTCAATTGGACTATTCCCATTCTTATAAAACATGATGTCATCATCATCATTTAGATAACAAAGAACCAAAACTCTTTCTTGACTTAGTCCTTTTCCAATTGCTCCATCTCTCTGCTCAGCTTGAAAGTGTTTTGTCTCCCAGATAGTTCTTTTTTTAAGATTTTATTTATTTATTTGAGGGAGAGAGAGCAGGAGAGAGAACAGGCAGTGGGGAGGAGCAGAAGGAGAGAGAGAAGCAGGATGTGGGGCTTGATCCCAGGACTGTGGGATCATGACTTGAGCCGAAGGCAGACACTTAACCTACTGAGCCATCCAGGCACCCCTCTCCCAGATATTTCTATTTCCCCACGTTTCCTTTTCTCTTTAACACCCAACTCAAGTTTCTATCTCCATCACTCTCTGTAGGTCAAGGTTTCCACTGAACTCCATCTTTCCAGATCCTCTAACCATTCTTAGTCCTCATCCTACCCTATCAAAGGAGTTTGACTGAGGAGACTTACGAGACACATTCTTGTTATTTCTAAGAACTGCTCCTTCTTCACCACTTTCCTGTTCTTTCTCTCTTCTAAATGTTGGAAGCCCTTAGGTAAGGGCTCTCATCTAAGCCCTCTTCTCTTCTGTATTTGTATGCTCTTCCAAAATGACCTAGCCCAGTCCCATGGCTTTAAATAACATCCGTATGTTGATGACTTCTAAATCTGTATCTCCAAACCCGATAATCCTCTCATCTCTCCTGGGAGAACTCAACCACCTACTCAACACCTCTACTTGGATGTCTAATAGGTCACATTCAGTATCAACGTATCCAAATCAGAGTTCTCCAGTTTTTTTCCCCTTGTCTCTCTCAAAACTCATCACCTCAGCCAATGTCACCCCCAGCCATGCAAACGTTAAAGATGACACCTGCCAAAAGCCTAGAGTCATTCTTGATTTCTTTCTCCCTTAGTGTCACCCTTCCTCCCATTCAATCCATCAGCAGATCCCACGAGTTCAACATTCACTGTAAAACCCGAATCTGACCCTTCCTCACTATATTCCCAGAACCTCAGTGAGTTAGAGCTTCTCTCAAGAATAGATTCTTATCTGGTCACCCTTCTTTTGTTCTTGCTCCTCTATAATCCATTAGCTACTTAGCAGTCAGAGTGATCTGGTAACATCCTAGGAAAGTTCATATCACATCCCTGCTTAAAACCTTTTACGGCTTTCTGTTGCACCTAGAATAAATTATAAACCTCTTACGATGGCGCCTAGTGACTTCTACCAGTTACTATTCTCCCTTCCCGCTAGCTCCATTCCAAACTCCACTAGGCTTCTCTGGGTTCCTTGAACAAGCCAAGTTTGCTCCTCTCCCTGGCACTTAGCACCAGCTCTGCCCTCTACCTGGAATGTTCTTCCCCAGATCATTATGTGCTCCGACCTTCTTATTAGTTATCTGCTCCAGTTCAAATTCTTGAGGAGATACCCTTGTGACCAATGAGAATAAAACTTCTCCCACTATCCCCACCCTCTTACTGATTTTATTTTCCTTGTGGCACTTATCACTTATTTATTTACTCGTTTGCTTTCTTAATCCCCCTCTTACTCATGTATGCTAAGGTTGGAACATCATTTTTTTTTTTAGATTTAAAGATTTATTTATTTATTTATTTGACAGAGAGAGACACAGCGAGAGAGGGAACACAAGCAGGGGGAGTGGGAGAGGGAGAAGCAGGCTTCCTGCTGAGCAGGGAGTCCAATGTGGGGCTCGATCCCAGGACCCTGGGATCATGACCTGAGCCAAAGGCAGACGCTTAACGACTGAGCCACCCAGGTGCCCCTGGAACATCATTTTTTTCACTGTGGCCTCTCTAGCACGTAGAACAAAGCCTGCTACATAGTAGGTGTTAGTATTTTTTGAATGAATGCTGGAAAAATTGTCACATTTTATATTTAACTGAGTGAAGGAAAAAGCAAGTTTTAGAATGGTATGTATAAAGTTCCAGTAATATTAATACTAATAAATATCTTAGTATATGTTTATATTTGTATGATACATAGGATTTGAATGAATCCATGGGAAAATTTTCAAGATTTATACTTTTATTAGGGTGCTCAGCTGGCTTATTCAGTAGAGCATGTGACTCTTAATATCAGGGTTATAAATTCCAGCCCCATGTTGGGTATAGAGATTACTTAAAAAATAAAATCTTTAAAAAATAAATAAATAAAATAAAATCTTTAAAAGGAGATGCGTATTTTTGTAAGATTATAACATTGTATAAGCTTAAGGTATATAACCTATTGATTTGATACATTTTTTTAAATAAAGATTTTATTTATTTGAGAGAGAGAATGAGATAGAGAGAGAGCATGAGAGGGGGGAGGGTCAGAGGGAGAAGCAGACTCCCTGCCAAGCAGGGAGCCCGATGCGGGACTCGATCCAGGGACTCCAGGATCATGACCTGAGCCGAAGGCAGTCGCTTAACCAACTGAGCCACCCAGGCGCCCTGATTTGATACATGTGTATACTGCAACTGTATACTGTATACTGCACTCTAGTGTTAGCTAACACCTCTATCACGCCATGTAATTATCATGTGTGTGTGTGTGAAGAGAACATTTAAGGTCTAGTTTCTTAGCAACTTGGAAGTGTATAACACATTATTATTGATTATAATCACTACGCTGTGCATTAAGTTCTGGAAAACTTACTCATCCTCTAAGTGCAAGTTTGTACCTACAAACCGACAAGTTTGTACCCTTCAACCAACATCTCCCTAATTCCTCTACCCACCCCCTCTGCACCTGGCAACCACCATTCTGTTCTCTATTTCTACAAGTTCGGCTTTTTTAGATTCCACATATAAGTGATATCATAGAATAGTTGCCTTTCTCTGGTTGACTTATCTCACTTAACATAATGCCTTCAAGGTCAGGTTGTCACAAATGGCAGGATTTTCTTGTTTCTTACAGCTGCGTAATTTAATGTATACAAGTATATATATAAAATCTGGTATGTGGTATATACACATAAAATACAATGTGATATATATATATGATGGACATTTAGGCTGTTTTCTTTTTTCTTTTTTTTTTTTTTTTAAGATTTTATTTATTTATTTGACAGAGAGAGACACAGCGAGAGAGGGAACACAAGCAGGGGGAGTGGGAGAGGGAGAAGCAGGTTTCCAGAAAGCAAGGAGCCCAATACAGGGCTTGATCCCAGGACCCTGGGATCATGACCTGAGCCAAAGGCAGACGCTTAACGACTGAGCCATCCAGGCGCCCTTTAGGTTGTTTTCATATCTTAGCTATTGTGAATAATGCTGCAATGAACACAAGAGTGCAGGTATCTTTTCAATATTCTGTTTTCATTTCCCATGATATATTCTTAAATGAAAAAAGGGAAAATTTTTAAATGATGTGTAAAATCAAGTACCATTTCTCTTACTATTAATGTCAATAAAATATTTCTACATATATATGTAAAGATACCCAGATCTAGAGAAATATACATCAATTATTAACAATGATTATCCCTGCAGATGGGATTTGGGGAAGTTTGCTTTCTACTTTATATATCTCAGCACAGTTTTAATTTTTACACTAACTATGAACTTGAATCTGAAAAAAAGATATATTAAAAATAAAGTCAAATAAAGTAGAAATATTTAGAATAATAAAGATGCTGAAAGTCAATTAGGTAATTAAAACATAGACGTTAAGTGATATAAAATTATGATGAAATTAAAATGCATGGGTAAAATGGCAGACTCACGGGTGGAGACAGAAAGAACAAAGTGGAGGAATAGGCCGGGTCTCCTGGGATCAGAGGGAGAGCCTCTGAGAACACCTAGGCTTGCCCAAGCCCTGTGCAGAAGAAAGGGCAAGGCCCGCGCCTAGTGCCTCTCTAACATAACCTGCATCAGAAGCCAGGTGCCGCTCTTGACTTTGAGGGTTCCACAGGTCCAACCTCGAACATATTTGGACAGGCAGAGGGCCCAACAGCAGCCTGTTTCCAGTACACTTTTGCTGCTGCCGTATGCCAAGGACCATGTGGGTCCCATTCCTTTCTGTGTCCAAGGTCCCTAATCCAGGGCCTGGCACATTATAAGCCAATGGGAAGTGCTTGCTGGGGAGCTCGGATAGCTTCTGAGTGAGAAGATGCACCAGCCACGCAGAGCTCAACCCGGGAAGTCTGTGAGACTTGCCTGGGGAGCCTTGGAAGCCCTACCCTCAGAAATTCTGGCTAAACTGATCTTGGATGGTGTCTAGACATTACCATTTTCAAGTAGGTTTTAGTTCTTTATTTTGACATCATTTTAAATGTACAGAAAAGTTAGCAAAATCCTATGAAAAGTGCTATATACCCTTCTCCCAGATTTGCCTATTGTTAGCATTTTACCACATATGCCATATGGCTCTCCTTCTCTACACTGCCCCCCCAACACACACACATACAAACACACATATATTCCTTTTCCCCTCTTAATTAAGTTTTAGGCACAACGTTTCCGTACCCCTTACTACTTTGATGTGTATTTCTTAAGAAAGCAAGGATCATGGCTGTGGTGCCGCCATCAAATCAGAAAATTAATAATGATTCGAAAGTGCCTCCTAATCCTCAGACCCTCATTCAAGTTCTGAATATTGTCCCCATAATTTTCATTATAGGTCCAGGATCCAGCCCCAGGTCACGTGTTGGGTTTAGTTATGACACCTCTTCAACTTCCTTCAATAAGTAACTGTTTTGCAGACCTTTCTTGCCTTTAATTAACCTGTCATTTTTTGGGGAGCCTGGCTGGCTCAGTTGGTAAAGCATGTGACTCTCAATCTCAGGGTTGTGAGTTTGAGCCCCATGTTGAGTGTAGAGGTTACTTAAAAGTAAGTAAATCTAAAACCTGTCGTTTTGTAAAGAGTATAGTCTAGTCATCATTTAATTATTCATTGGTTTGGGTTAGTCTGATATTTCTTCATGATTTACACACATTTGTAAGAATACCATAGAAGTGATGCTGTGTTTTCCTCGTTGCATCATATGAGGGGCACATGATTTGTCTCAGGGGGAGGGGCAGGGAGAGAGGGAGAGAGAGAATCTCAAGCTGAGTGTGGAGCTCGATGCGGGGCTCGATTCCATGACCCTAAGATCATGACCTGAGCCGAAACCAAAAGCCGGATGCTCAACCGAATGAGCCACCCAGGCACCCCTTTTATTTTTTTTAAGGTAGGCTCCACACCCAAGGTGGAGCCCAACATGGGGCTTGAACTCATGACCCTGAGATCAAAAGTCGGACACTCAACTGACTGAGCCACCCAGGCACCCCAATTTGTCTCATTACTGATGATGACAACAGTTATCACTTGTTCAGTGTGATGTTTGCCAAGTTTCTCCACTATAAAGTTAACTAATGAGTACTCTGTGTTTGCTAATTAATAAGTTATTAATAGGTACTTTGTAGGGATATATTTTAAGACTTTTACTATACGGTAGAACTTTCCTTTCTCCCCACTTATTTATATTGTGATGTGTTCATGTACTCCTAGTGTAGTCTGAACTTCAATCTGGACTATTATTATTCAATGTTCAAATTGTTTCAGAGTTTGCCAGTGGAAGCCCCTTTCAACTGACTCCCGTCTCCTGTGTTAGCTCTTCCTCACTCAGGCAAAACAAGATACTCCATGCTCATCTTGTATTTACCTTGTCCCAGATTTACGTGTCCCAGCAAGACATTTCTCCAAGGAGCACTAGTTCCTTTTATTGGAGGAGGATATTTAGAAACCAAGATCTGGACGCTAAGTTCGCTCATTACCACCAGGATGTCATTCCATTCAGAAACCTGGTAAGAGAAGCCTGAGTAGCAATCTGTTTTACTGCTAGATTTTTTCATTTTTCTCAAGGACACCCCCAAGATAGCTCTCTGAACCAGATATTTTTTAGCCAGTTTACAGCCTTCTCCACCTTGCCGTCTGCCCAGGAGGCTGAATGGTATGGACTATAATAATGTGTTCTCAGGTCCTCTGTCACGCTCCTTGAGTTTCCGCCAGTGAGGAGTCCCAGTAAGAAAAGAGAAGAGGAAAGCAAAGTCAGGGTATTTATCCCCTTGCCTCCCTCCCTGCGAGGTCTCCTGGAGTTGGCTATGTCCCTCGACGAGGAGTCCTCATTTTTCTCGGGATCACTAACTCTTCTCCGTGTTCTCGGCAACTGATTCCTCCCCCCTTCAGGTGGTGAACCCCAGCTCCCAAATTCGTACCTTTTTAAATAAACCCTCTTCAAAGTACCTATGTTCAAATGGCCATCTGTTTCTCGTTGGGACTCTGACTCATACCTTTTGGGTAAGAATATGGATGTTCCTCAGTTGCTCTCCCTCTTTCCCAGTGATCCAGAAAAACAAGACTCTGTAAAGCTGCAACTCTGGTAATAAAGCCTTCCTGTTCTAGGGAGGGGTTGGCAGACTTCTCCCATAGGGCCAGATAGTAAATATTCTAAGTTTCGTTTACAGCCACCCCATGCTGCCATAATATCATATAAGTAGCCACAGGCAACAGATAAACAAAGAACTTGACATTCAACTCCAGACATTCAAATAATGCTCCTACTGTATTATTCAGTAACGTGGTTGCTATAGGATTTTGTCAGACATTCCATAAAGTCTAGGAACACATTATTTGTAAGCTCCATTTTACAGACTGAAAAGCATTGAGGTTGATAGCTTGCCATAAATCCCATAGTTATGCAGTGGGGTAGTAGAAGCGATCCTCTGATACCAACTTCGTTGTTCCCCTTATCATGCAGTTTCTTTGAGCAAGGTATTGTTAAAGCAATATGATTTTAGAAGATAATGGGTTAGTGAGTGAGATTTATGAGGCTAACAGGATTTGAGGATTTACTGGAAATCATATCATCTACCGGTAGGCTTGATTCTAGACAGGCTGTATCACTATGGGATTGCATCTATTATGACAGTAAGACTCTAGGAATGAAAAGAAAAGAAAAAGAAAAAGAAAAAAATGTGACATTTGAGTTTTTGCCTGATGGGGTTCTTCTGATACCACAGAGCTGCTAAATCAATCCATTTTGAAAGCTGTCTCACCTTTAAACTAGTTGTTGTTAACCAGTTCTAGTTGTTGTTAACCAGTTCTAGTTATTGTTAACCAGTTTGAGTTGGGCTCTCTGTCTTGCAATTGAAAATATGCTAATAGACAGCCAGTGCTTCCCGCTGTTTATTGATTGAGAAGCCAAAAGAGAATATTTAGCAACCCCAAAGCTATTGAATGCGTAACACCACAGGTGTACTGTTATTTTCTCCTGCTTTTGCTTTCTGAAATGTTGTAAGCTTTTCAGGAATAAGTCAAAGTGTTTTTGCATATTTAGGAAAACTTGTTAAATATTTTTAATTACCCAAATATTATTTAGCTTGTGGTATACTCGAGTACATATGTTGTCTGAAAACTATTCAAACAGTAGAGTGAAAGGAGGTTATATAAAATTAGGCATTTTATCATTACCTCCTTTTTTTTTTTTCAAAACTAGTGGCGGGGCGCCTGGGTGGCTCAGTCGTTAAGCATCTGCTTTCGGCTCAGGTCATGGTCCCAGGGTCCTGGGATGGAGCCCCGCATCAGGCTCCCTGCTCAGCAGGAGGCCTGCTTCTCCCTCTCCCACTCCCCCTGCTTGTGTTCCCTCTCACTGTGTCTCTCTCTGTCAAATAAATAAATAAAATCTTAAAAAAAAACCCAAAACTAGTGGCTAGTTGTTTCAATGGTGAAATGCTAACTTTATTTACAAAATTAATTTGGGAAGGGGACGATTGACAAGGTTTTTGGTTTGTTTGCAAGCAAAGCAATGACAATTTCTGCTGCAGGAACACTGTTAACTGTTGCTTTCCAATAAGAAAAAAGTGGGCACTCCGGGAAGAAAATATTCCAAATGTTTTTCATACTTTGTCTAGTCTCTGAAGTTCTCTTTGTTCTGTTGGAATGCCTAAGTCAATGAATTCAGTATTGATTTATCTCAAAGGCCCAAGGCTTGAGGCTTTGAGGGACAATGAAAAGAACGAAAGAAACATTTCTCATAGACTGTATTAAGCCTCCAGGCAGAGAAAATATACAAGTGAAAAGCACATCAGAGACATCTTGGTTCCTTGTTAAAACATGTGGAAAATAACTCTATGGCCAGGGTGGAAAGGTATACTACTGATTAATGATGAAATTTATAATTTAACCAGGATTTCTCTTTTTTTTTAAGATTTTATTTTTAAGTAAGTAATCTCTACACCGAGTGTGGGGCTCAAACTCCCAACCCCGAGATCAAGAGTTGCATGCTCTAAGCCAGCCAGAAGCCCCTAACCAGGATTTCTTGATTTCACCAAGCAAACCTCGACTGCAGTATTGTGACCATAGCGGGTTTCCACTGTGTCCCGTGTTCAGATCGCACACCTTGCCTGCTCTAATTGCACAGGGCCCAGCTTGCACGTGCTGGGCATTCAATAAATAGTTCATGACTGACTGGCTGGCTGAATTAATGAGAGAGTGCAAAACGAATGTAAGTATCTTTTTGATATAATTTTTACTTCCACGCTGCCCAGTTAAACATGTTAAATATTTTGGTTCCCTGTCTTCAATTACAAAAAAGAAGTAGGGTAGTAGAAAGTAGTATGTTCCAAGAGTGCTGCTGTCATTTAATACTCTACTTGAAATAGTACATCACCTTCCCATCAAGAAAAATTTTAACATTTATTGAGTTCTTACTGTGTGCCAAGCAATGAGCTTTATTCTTTACATGAAATTTAAAAATTCATCTCCAGGGGCGCCTGGGTGGTTCAGTCGTTAAGCGTCTGCCTTCGGCTCAGGTCATGATCCCAGGGTCCTGGGATCGAGCCCCGCATCGGGCTCCCTGCTCTGCGGGAAGCCTGCTTCTCCCTCTCCCCCTCCCCCTGCTTGTGTTCCCTCTCTCGCTGTGTCTCTATCAAATAAGTAAATAAAATCTTTTAAAAAAATAAATAAAAAATAAAAATTCATCTCCACAACAACTTTCTTTTTTTTTTTTTAAGATTTAATTTATTTATTTTTGAGAGAGAGAGAGAGAGAATGAGCAGAGGGTCGGGCAGGGGCAGAGGGAGAAGCAGACTCCCCGCTGAGCAGGGAGCCCCATGCGGGGCTGGATCCTAGGACCCTGGGATCATGACCTGAGCTGAAGGCAGACGCTTAACCGACTGAGCCACCCAGGAGCCCCACAACAACTTTCTAAGTAGGCAGTATTGTTTTTCTTATTTTACAGATGAGAAAAACTGTAAACTCTGTTGCCTCTTGAGTTGTACAAATTATACAAGCTTGCACAGAATGAAAACGAGGACATTAACAATCCTTTTACACTGGGTATTCACCCAAAGAATATGAAAGCACTAATTTGAAAAGATACATGCACCCCTAGGTTTATTGTGGCATTATTTACAATGGTCAAATTATGGAAGCAGCCCAAGTGTCCATCGACAGATGAATGGATAAAGATGATATGGTATATATATATACAATGGAATATTACTCAGCCATAAAAAAAGAAGAGATCTTGCCATTTGTGACAACACGTGCCATTTGAGATAAATCAGTCCGAGAAAGACAAATACCATATGATCTCATTCATATGTGGAATTTAAGAAACAAAACAAATGAACAAATTAAAAAGAGACAAACTAAAAACAGACTCTTAACTATAGAGAACAAACAGATGGTCACCAGAGGGGAGGTAGGGGTTGGTGGATGAAATAAGTAAAGGGGACTAAGAGTACACTTATCGTAATGAGCACTGAGTAATATGTAGAATTGTTGAATCACTATATTGTACACGAAACTAATATAACACTGTGTGTTAACTATACTGGAATTAAAAAAAAAAAGAAATAAAACAGAGGCCATATTTAGGACTCTGCAAGTCATGTTGAAAATAGAACTAAAAAATAAAAGAAAAAGAAAAAAGATCTGGCTTTTAGATAATTTCCCCTAGCTGTCTCCACTTAACTTGCTTCCAATTCAATTCTCGAAGTCCTATTTCTATTTCACCTTCATGCTCAAGAGTCAGCTCTTCCTAAACTGAACAATCTTTCAATGTCCATTTTTTCATCATTAAATTACTAGAAGCCTCTAATGCACTTGGTTTGCTGGTATTTCCCTGCATCACCATTTCTTATTCATCCTATAATCTTTGGTTCAAGTGTCATCTCCTTCAGGAAAGTTTTGTGTGTTATCTCTCCCTACTCTCTTAAAAAATAATCCTTTTACAAAAAGATTTTTTTTTGTGACAATATTCCCTCTAATCTTTTAATATAACAAATACTTCTAATTCATTCCAAAACATTTCAATTATAATAGTTCAATTTGCGCGCTTTTCAGTTACAACAACTCTTCAGGAATACAATGTTTTTTACACAAGAAGAGAACTCTTAGTTATTGCTCCATTAAAGATATTTTTATATTTGAAAGAGAGAGATAATTATTTGAACTTAAAAATAAATGAATACTCCATATTTGTTTAAACCATAACTATAAAAACTTAACTATAGATATATATAAGATTTTTTAGTATGGAAATTAAATAAATCCCCATATACCTATCGCCCAGCTTCAAAAATTATCAAAACTTTCCAATCTGCAAATATTTTGAAATACTGTTAATAAAAAGGATGCCCATATAATTTATTATTCAAACCAGGACACTTCTGAGAGAGTGAGACGGGGTGTTATTAGTAATTCCACCAGGACAACAGGCATAAACCAAATCTGTACTTGGGAAACCAGGGCATGTAATCAGCCCTAGGACCAATTCACTTTTGTAATATTAAATGTATTTAAAAATACGCCCAGACGTAAGAATATATAAGACAATATAGTTCTGACGTGAAGGAAGACACACATCTCTTACTTTTTTGTTGTTTTTTTTTTTAAAGATTTTATTTATTTATTTGACAGAGAGAGACACAGCGAGAGAGGGAGCACAAGCAAGGGGAGTGGGAGAAGGAGAAGCAGGCTTCCCGCGGAGCAGGGAGCCCGATGTGGGGCTCGATCCCAGGACGCTGGGATCATGACCTGAGCCGAAAGCAGACGCTTAACGACTGAGCCACTCAGGCGCCCCCATGCATCTCTTGTTAAACAGTTTTCTTTACTCATCTTTGTTCTGGACTGAATGCATCGCCTCAAAATTCGTATGTTGAAGCCCTACCTCCCAGTGTGATGATATTTAGAAGTAGGGCCTTTGGGAGCTCGTTAGGTCGTGCGGGTAAAGCCTCACAACGAGATTTGTGTCTTATAAGAAGAGATACAGCTCTCTCTCTCCATCTCTCTTGCTTGCTCTTTCTGTCTCTCCATGCCATATGAGGATCAGTGGGAAGATTTTCATGAACCAGGAAGTAGGGCCTCCACGAGGAACTGAACGGGCTGGCACCTTCAGCTGAGAGTTGTCAGCCTCCAGAACTGTGAGAAATAAATGTCTGTTGTTTAAGCCACTTAGTCAATGATGTATTGTTACGCAGCCTGAGCAGACGAAGATAATTTGTATGGGTTGTGACTACTCTAGGCAGAATTAAATAAAACATGTATTTTTTTAAAATTTTTTATTGTTATGTTAATCACCATACATTACATCATTAGTTTTTGATAATAAAACATGTATTTTAAGAGCACGTATTGGGCAATAAATGGATTCCTGTAATCTAGCAGCAATGTAGTAACGCGAGCTCTGTCTGGCGCAGCAGTCAGAGTGAATGGGAGGAGACAAAGTCAGCGTGCGGCTGGCGCCTGCCGGGGACTAGCTGAACACGATCCCCAGCCCCTCCGAGGCCCCTTTTCCTCCTTCAGCCCATAAAATGGGGATAATAATAGGACCTATTTCACAGGGCGTTTATGAGGACAAGTGGCTAACGCGGGTAAAACACACGACCTGTCCCCTGACACGCATGAACGTTCAATGAAGGCTACCTTCTCTCCCGTCTTTCCTCTTCTTCTTCTTCTTCTTCTTCTCATCCCCTGTTCCGGCTCCTCCACCACACAGGGGCCCGCACAGCACACGCCTGGGTTGGTGACTTTACAGGGAAGCCGGAGGGAGGAGCCGGGGCCGCTCCGGAGCCAAGACATTCACCGACACTCGTCACATACCAGGGACAGTGCGATGGCAGGCCGTTCCTTGTCCCTAGTCAGAGGGAGTTCAAAGCGTCGTAATTTGAGCATCTAAAATTACAACCTTATTTTCAGTCGAAGACTGGTGGGATCTGAATGTATCAATTCAAAGTAAAATAGGGGTGGGACGCCTGGGTGGCTCAGTGGGTTGGGCGTCTGCCTTCTGCGGGGGTCATGATCCCGGAGTCTGGGGATCGAGTCCCACATCAGGCTCCCTGCTCAGCATGGAGCCTGCTTCTCCCTCTCCCTCTGCTCCTACCCCCTGCTTGCTCTCTCTCCCTCTCCCTCTCTCTCTCAAATTAATAAAATCTTTAAAAAAACAAGTAAAATAGGGGTATTATTCACCTCAGAGAATTGCTATGAGGAGCCAAGTAACTTACCTACAGGGAGTAGCACAGTTCAGTCTGGCTCACAGGCCTCAAAATGGTGGTTACCTTACAAATTACTTCTCCTGGAAAACCTCCTGAGAGGGCACAATGAATGGAGAAGAATTATACCAAAGGTTCTTTCTCTGTCACTGAGGAGGCAAATCTTCAACGCCCCGCATCAGCCCATGGAGGATTCTTCCTGAACAGGCAACACATTCTTTAATCTGCTCAAAGGAATAGGTTAATCACTTAAATTTAAAAGATCCAGTCCTGGGGCACCTGGCTGGCTCAGTCGGTGGAATGTGTGGCTCTTGGTCTCGGGGTTGTGAGTTCAAGCCCCATGCTGGGTGTAGAGATTACTCAAAAAGTAAAATCTTAAAAAGATAAACAAATAAAAGATCCATTCTTGACCACATATCAACAGACCGAATAGCAAAAATGTTTTTAAAGAGAATTTCTTTTACAAGGTATGTACTGATTATGAAATTTCCACAGTTTATGATTTTTGTCAGTAAAAAAAATTTTCTTAGTGAAATACCTCACAGATGTTTCATTTCTGGCAGTGACACATGAGAAAAATGATACCATTTTGTTCTTCACTCATTGTGTTCATGGTACTTAAGAGAAGAGTGCTTCACAGACCTGTAAGTGCTGCCATCCAGTCACTGATATGGACACAAATAAAGATAAATCTTCTCAAAGGAAATTATGTGAAGCCAGCGGCCCATTAGCTAATCCTTCTGGAACACTTTATTGTGGTCCTAGAGAGAAAGGACTGAAAGATGGACACTTAAGATCTGGCAACATGCAAGAGGTAATCACCCAAAGGAAGGCTGTTTGTTATGTCGCTCCTCTGTTTTTCAGTAGATAATATATTACCACTGAATTATATAAAGAGCGAAGCAAAAATTTTACCAGATACAAATACCTTAACAGAATTATGAATATAGAATTGCAGTGCGGATGTATATAAACAGAAGCGTCCTGTTGGCGTTAGGGCACTAATTGTTTTCAAAGCAATAAACATGGACAAACACAGACAAACTGGAGAAGAAAAGCAGCAGAGAGAGAGAGAGAAGCTTCAGATTCAACCAGATAAACAAATAATGGCCTCATTATATGTCCTGTACAGGATCAAGTACTTTCTCTTTCCCACACATGGCTTTCCCTGACCCGTTCCGGCCCTGAGATGTGGTGTTTTTCCAGATCCTTGCCCCCGGCCTCCCCACCCCTCACCCCCAGCCTCCCTGGCAACCACTGACTTTGACAGGAACTTGTGGTGCTTCTGGAGGGTCAGTTCCTCTCCCTGGTCTGGGGTTCAGTTTCCTGATTCCTTGAGTGACACGTGGTTTCGGAGCCCCAGGTCAAAGAGACACATTTTCACCCACATCTGCATGTACTTCGTGCATTTTCGAAGATGCATGTGCAATCTGCACATTCCTGAAACTGGAGTGGGAGCAGTGATTCGAGTTGTTCTCAAAGGTCGGAGGCCACTCAGCCAGCTCAGCACCCGACCGGTGGCCCCAGCAAGGCCAGGTCCTTTCTTCCCTCTCTTCCTCTCTTCCTCCTTCTCTCACTTCCTCCTGTCTTTTCTTCCATCTCTCCTTCCAAGAATATTCTCATCTAACTTTAGTTGCCGAGAGCAGCCTGAGATGAGAGGTCAGTTGCCTCGTGTGAGCAGTGACAAACAGCCCTAGGGACCTGATCACCTACAAATGTCTCGTGTTTGCTCCTTCAAAATTAAAAAAAAAAAAATCAAAAGTGTTCAACAGAGGATTGAAATTGTGATCCTTTCATTCATACCCATGGAAACTGGCAGTGACTGCTGTTCTGTGGGACTTCCTTCTGCTCCTTTCCACCCGTAGGCCCCTTCTCCCGGTGCCCTTTTTCCTTTTCTCTCTCCTTTCCCTTTCTCAGCTTCTTTCCTTTTCCTGAGGTCCAGCAGTTGCCGAAACCTCAAATCCCTGTGTTTCTTCCTTTTCTCTTCAGGTTTCTTCCACATAAGATATAAATAGCATCAGCATTTTTACCAGAAAGAAAGCTGCTCTAAAATCCGGCAAAGCAAGCAATGAGAGGAGGTAATGTTTAAAGGACTTAGCATACTCATTATTGGGGGACTTGTTTATGTGTCCCTCTAAATTCCCATCTTAGTGAAACGTTTTCATCAATTTTTAGTGAGGAAAACCTGGATGATTTGTTTGAGCAGAACTCATATCCACAGCAGTTAGTATTGCTGGAATTCCTGTAAGTAGGCTCAACCTCCAAACTTTAAAAATTTAAAGCAAAGTTTCAACCCCAATCAATAGTTTTATGAGCTAATAGTAAATAAGATAGAATAACCGGAGTAAGTCAACAACTCCATTACAAAAGACTCACAAAAGAATTCCATATTTAGGGGCACCTGGGTGGCTCAGTCGGTTAAGTGTCTGCCTTCAACTCAGGTCCTGATCTCAGGGTCCTGGGATGGTGGCCCATGTCTGCTTAGCGGGGAGCTTCTCCCTGCTTCTCCCTCTGCCTCTGCAGGCCCCCCCTCCCCGCTTGTGCACTCTCTTGCGCTCTCTCTGTCAAATAAATAAATAAAATCTTTTAAAAAAATTCCGTATTTACTGAATGTGTTAAGTTCCCAGTGGGTGCAGCAATCCCCACTGGGCTTCAGTCTGACACATACACTTTTGTGCTTTTATACTGTTGGTCTTGGAAATTCCCTGAGGGACAAAATGCCCTGGGCTTTGTTTAATTCTCTGAACGACTGGTACAATGCCAGTTAGGTACTACATTTTTCTTTTTTTTTTTTAAGATTTTATTTATTTATTCCAGAGAGAGTGAGAGAGCACGTTCAGAGGGAGAGGGAGAAGTAGACTCCCCGCTGAGCAGGGAGCCAGATGTGGGGCCCAATCCCAGGACCCTGAGATCACGACCTGAGCCCAAGGCAGATGCTTAACCTACTGAGCCACCCAGGCGCTCTGTACTAAATTTTTCTTGAAGGTGATCAGTGAGATGGTAGATCATAAATATGGCTTCTGGGCTCAAGACAATGCACAAAATTAACTCACTTCTGATCCTTATTATCAAATGCTGTCACCACAATCAATGTCATAACCACGCCTAAAATGAAACACACCTGCTGTTACCAAATGGCCACATTGCTTCTGGGTACATAGTCAAGGTGGAGATTGCGGTCAAGACTCAGAACCTGGGTTCTGGTCATGAAATGCACAAGCCGAGAAGCCTCTGCTCCCTCATTTGTTAAATGGGCATGTGTGGTAGACAGAATGATGGCTCCTCCAAGAGGTCCACTTCCTAATCCCAACAACCTGCGAGGATGTGACCTTACCCAGCAAACAGGATTTTGCGGTTGTGACTAAGGATCTTGAGAGGGGGAGGTTACCCAGGTGGGTGCAATGTAATCACTAGGGTCCTTCACAGGAAAGAGGGGGGCAGGAAAGTGAGCAAAGTGACAGCAGAAGCAGAGGTCAGATGGAGGCAGGGGCCTCAAGCCAAGGAAAGTGAGTATTCTCCAAAAGCTGGAAAGGGCATGCATGTGAAGTCTCCCCTAGGGTCTCCAGAAGGAACACAGCCCCTGCAGACCCATTTTAGAGTTCTGATTTTCAGAACCGTGAGAGAATAAATTTTTGTTGCTGTAAGCCACTGAAATTCTGGTTATTTGTTACAGTAACAGTAAACTAATACAGTACATTAATACATTCCCGATAGGGTTGTGTAAGGATTAAATGAAAACAGCTATGGGAAGACTCAACACAGTGCCTGGTATATATAGAAAGAATAGAGTAACTGCTGTTATCAGTCTATAAAGCATCACCCATAACGCCATTGAGTTCTTCCAGAGCTCCTTGCTAAATGTAAGGAAAAAAGACAAAAGTATTTAAGAGCAGAGAGAGGAAGCTAGAATTTATTGAGCTAGGTTGGCACTTTACACAACGGAATGGCCACAAGCCTGGGAGGTGGGGCTCCCTAAACTCAGAGAGGTTAAGTAAACTGCCCGCTATCACACAGCTAGTAAGATGTTAAATCCAGATTCAAGTCCCAGTCTGTCTGAATTAAAAGCCCCTGAATTTTCTAGCATTCTTTTAGACTTTATAATACCAAAAAAGTGATATTCCTATCTTGAAATGCTTGTTTGGGCTAAGAAGACATCCTAATACACCTTCCTTATCAAATAGTTACTTACTACTCATGTAAGTGTGTGGAATCCTGTCCCAAGGTCATAATACAGTGGTACGGTGATTGCCCCTTTGCCATCTCTGCAGGCGAACAAGAGTAGTAGTGGTGGTAGTAATAATAATTCCTTTTTACAACTTAAAAAGACTTTAAAAAATACATGTAGATTCTTTCAGGAGTCTCATGATTCTTTAAGGGCAAGTTTTACTATTTCCTTTGGATAAGAACTCTGAGCGTGACAGGCTGCTTTGCCCAAGGCACATGTTTAAATGACATACCAGAAATATGTCTCCTGATTGAGAATTTCATGCCATGTCCATTGCACTGGTCTTTGGGAGTGTCCTTCCTATCACGGTCTGAAAAGTGATTTGCAAACTACTTTGAGCAGCCCTCCCCGGCTGTGGTCAGCCGGCAAGCACGCATTTAGGCCATGAGTCCGGAAACAGTGTGCTGAGCTCTGGAGTTGTTCTGAGGTCAAAAGCCAGATCTCCTTATGCTGCACATTAAGCTCCCACAGAGGGAATTGGAGATTACTTCTATGGAGTTTGGAGTAAAGTTTTGCTGAAAGTCATTGTATTTTGATAGCCTGCTTGAAACTCTGTATTCTGTGTAATAGCTGTAAATTCTTCACATAATTATGGTAGGCTCTTACAGCTTATTTTTAGTTGCAATGGTGTAAAAAGAAAATAACCAATATTTCTCTTTGAAGTTCTCCTGTGCAAACATAGTAGTCTCTCTTCTCTCTCCAAGTTTGGTAGCCTGATTCATTTGTTTCCAGGAACTTTTCTTTATACAATATAAATTCATTCCCACAGACCTGAGATAATTACACTTTAGACAATTCCCATCCTTTGTAATTATTTACCAGTTCCCTATCCTTTTCTCAGGATGTGCATAATTAGTCAAATAAATATACTTAGTACTCCCCTCATTTTCATATAAGCTTACATGCTGTTCTAAAATGCGGAAAAATTGTTCAGAGGACTCCTAATTTTGTGTTCACTCATTTATGATTGTAAGTATTATTGTATGGTCCCACTGGTGTTTCTTGCATGTTTAAATCTTCTTTAAAAAAATAAACTATTTTGAGGGGCACCTGGGTGGCTCAGTCTGTTAAGCCTCCAACTCATGATTTTGGCTCAGGTCTTATCTCAAGGTCGTGAAAGCGAGCCCTTCGTGGTTCTGCATTCAGTGCAGAGTCAGCTTGAGATTCTCTCTGCCCCACCCCCCCTCGCACTCTCTCTCTCTTTCTCTCTCTCTAAAATAAATAAAATCTTTAAAAAAAAAACTATTTTGAGGGGCGCCTGGGTGGCTCAGTCGTTAAGCATCTGCCTTCGGCTCAGTTCATGATCCCAGGGTCCTGGGATCGAGCCCCACGTCGGGCTCCTTGCTCGGCAGGAGGCCTGCTTCTCCCTCTCCCACTCCCCCTGCTTGTGTTCCTCTCTCGCTGTGTCTCTCTCTATCAAATAAATAAAAAAAAACTTAAAAAAAAATAAAAATAAACTATTTTGAAATTCAAAATTCGTTAAATGTTGTGTTTAGTTTTACTTTGAAAAATAAATTCTCCACCTCCCCTCCTACTTATATGTTGTGCATTCATTAATACAAACTGATTTCTCAGCAATTTTATTTTTAGAACTTTTGAATAAATTAATGACTAAAATGGTAGAATAAGGCAGATACACACACATTTTATTTATTTATTATTTATTTATTTATTATGTTAGATATTTATTTATTTGAGGTGGGGGGCAGAAGGAGAGGGAGAGAGAGAATCCCAAGCAAACTCCACTCTGAGCTCGGTCCCACGACCCTGAGATCACGGCCTGAACTGAAACCAAGAGTTGGAGGCTCAACCGACTGGGCTACCCAGGTGCTCCTACCCACACATTTTAGCTAGTCACAGTCATAATATACCATTAGTGAAGCATTTTATAAACAAGCTACTGTATTTCATTCATTCTAAGATAGACATTTTCTCACATTTTACCGTTACTGAAATTGAGACATGTCTTACAATCATATGGTAAAAATCATAGTGTAATTAGCAGTGTTTTTTCTATCTTGGCTGAATGACATAATTAAGGTTGCATCTTTAATTTGGTAGCATCTTAGATTCTATCAAATACAATATATACCAACGCTATTCTACATGTTTTCCCTCATTCAATCCTCGTAAGCAATCCCATGATATAGGCAAATTATTCTCCACATTTCACAGAAGAAGAAAATAGATTAAGGAATCTGCCCCCCATTGTTTATCAGCTATACCATAGTCTGAGGCATGCTGATAACAACTAGGTCTCACAGGAGTGGGAGGGAAAGCTTTGGTTTGTAGCATTTGCTAATTTCCATGGCATTAATACTCTCATATGGCCAACTTCAAGCTACCAAGATGAAGGCCCTGAACACAGAATTAGGAAGATATGGACAAAATTGGCTTTTGTGAGAAGATGTGAGCTGGCCAGGCACATCACTTATGTTGTGTGTTCTTCAGGGCACCCTTTACCAAATCTATGTCTTGAGGATCACTCCTACACCAAATGCCACCATATCCAGCTTTTCATTGGTTAACCCCCCTTGGATGCCCTCTTGGCTCTTCTAGTCCAGTAGATAAATCGTTCCTTTCTTACTACTGACAATTTCCTTGAGAATCATTATTGAATACAGGAGAAGGAAACCTAGAATTTTGATAATATGG